>NC_088373.1:28856978-28894707 GCF_034508935.2 Berghia stephanieae | reverse complement strand
TCCGGCCAGGGTCAGGACAAAACCAAGTAATCTCATTCCAAGACAAAGACAGAAAGCATGTTGGAAAACAGATATAAGGGGACAGAAGCCACAGTATGTAACCCCCCCCCCCCGCCCTGCCCACTATGGGAGGTCAGATACCCCACCCAGAAAAGCATTCTAGTTGTACAAGTACAATTATTAAAATTAAAAGGACCCGATGAAAAAGTAAGACATAGCGGAAATTATTCAAATAGGGAACATATGTAGATTCCAAGAGCACACTATCAGTGTACTTAGTTTGAGATCACCTAAAAGTCTGACCCAGACACTAGCACAAGATCCCATTAAGAGGGATACACTCAAATGTTTACAAATCATATGTTTAAAAAAATATTTTTTAAATAACTACATAACTGAGAGATGATTTACATGAAAAAAAAAATATCATCTCCCAAAACGCTAACTACAACATTTGACTGGTTCCCTCACAGCTAGGGTATCCGGGCAGGACCTCGACAAAACTAAGTTATCTCATTCCAAGTCAAAGACAGAAAGATGCTGTAAAACAGATACAGGGGGATAAAAGACATAGCAAGTACCTCCCTACCCACTATGGGGAGTCTGAAACCCCACCCAGGATTTTACTTCTAGCACTACACCACGAAAAAGGAAGACAGAGGGGACAGTTCAAATGGGGAGCAGGAGTAGATTTCAAGAGCATACTATCAGTGGACTTAGTTTGAGATAACCAAAATGTCTCATCCTGCTACAAGCAAATCGAGGGGTGCCTGCGCAAAAGCCGTAACGATGGTTTCGTTGATTTTTCAGGAGAGCAAATCAAAACTTTGCGGATGGAATTTAAATAGTTAACCAAAGACTATCGTGATGATTTTTATACCAATACAACCGTGATTATATAGTCTGCTTGATTGTCAGGACCCCGGTCACTTTTAGATTGTCATTTTAATAAAACGACGCATTTTACGTAGCTATTTTCATTACGGCTTTTGTGCAGGGACATTTTTTTGAAAAATGCCACAGTATCGCTCTGCCCGTTTACCGTATATCATGTTACTTGCATAGTGCATGCCGCCTATCTCGTTCTCAGGTGGAGGTTTGGCAGCCCAAAAGCCGTAACCGGGAATAAGACAGAGCTGTCAAGAGAAATTACCCTGAACACATTCTGCTCAAAAGCTGTAACTAGTGATACGGTGCAATAAAAACCACAACTAAGCGTAATTCTGGCCTGCCATAACACAGTGACTTGCGATACGGTGTTTGGGCAGGAGTGAATGACTGATGTACTTTGTTTAAAGAGTACGAAATGACACCGTAACACTGAAAAAATAAAGAAAATAACAGAGCTCTAAACACATTTTTGACTTTAAAAATTATAGTAAATATTCATTCTGATGCAAATAATCGTAATTCGTCCATAGAGGGACTCAACAACTCCCCCCCCCCCCCCTCTCTCTCTCTCTCTATCTCTCTCTCTCTCTCCGTTTGTCTCCTCTCTCACTAACTCTCTCTCTCTCTTTATCTTTCTCCTCTCCCACTAACAACCTCTCTCTCTCTCTATCTTTATCTCTTTCTTTCTTTCTTTCTTCTCTCTCACGAACTCTCTCTCTCTCTTTCTCCTCTCTCACTGACTCTCTCTCTCTCTCTCTCTCTCTCTCTCTCTCTCTTTCTTTCTCTTCTCTTCTCTCTCTCTCTCTTCCAATTCTCTCTCTCTCTCTCTCACTAACTCCCTCTCTCTCTCTCTTCTTCCTCCCCACTCTCTCCTCTCTCTTCTCGTTCTCTCCTCTCTCTCTCCCTCTTCTCTCTCTCTCCTTTTCCTCCCTTATCACAAACTCCCTCTCTCTTTCCCCTCTCTCGCTAACTCCCTCTATCTGTTTCCTCCCTCACTCTCTCCTCTCTTTCTCGTCTCTCTCTCTCTCTCTCTCTCTCTCTCTCTCTCTCTCTCTCTCCTTATCACAAACTCTCTCTCTCTCTTTCTCCTCTCTCACGAACTCCCTCTCTCTGTTTCCTCCCTCACTCTCTCCCTCTCTTTCTCGTCTCTCTCTCTCTCTCTCTCTCTCTCTCTCTCTCTCTCTCTCTCTCCCTCTCTCTCTCTCTCTCTATCTATCTCTCTCTGAAAAATGGCAAAACTGCTGGCATTAATGAGTTATACCACGACATGATTACTAACTTTGAACCAGAAACAATAAACTGGCTGGCAAATACTATGATAGACATCATTGACAAGGGCACATATCCACAAATTTGGAAAGATGCCAAAGTAATAGCCATATTAAATCCAGACAAACCAATGACTGAACCATCCAGCTACAGACCAATATCTTTACTTTGTTGCTTATACAAGCTCCTGGAAAGAATTGTACTAGAGTGAATCAACCCATTTGTAAATCCCTGCATACCACCAGAACAATCGGGCTTTAGACTACAAAGAATCAGACGTGAACAGGTCCTTGCACTGACCTCATACATTGAAGCAGGCTTTGAGAGAGAAAAAAGCCCAGCAAACTGGTGCAGTCCTAATAGATTTAACTGCAGCTCACGAATCTGTTTGGATAGGCGGACGATGTTAAAACTTTCAAAAATGATTCCCTGTTGAAAGACGCTGAAACTGCTGTCTACCATGACTGGACAAGACAATGTCATGTCATATTGGGGGAAACAAAAGCAAAATATTTACTCAAAGACACCTCCCGCCTGAAACAATACTTGGATAGGTGGTACCTAAAAATGAACACCACCAAATCAGTATCCACAATCTTCCACTTGAATAATCTAGAAGCAACAAAAGAATTGAAAATCATAGTTGGTAACTCAATACTACCTTCAAATCCCAATCCTAAATACCTCACATTTGACAGACAGCTGATTACCGAAAACATTGAGGGAACTGCAAAGAGAATCGCAAGAAGAAACAGCCTGCTGAGAAAACTCACAACTACCACCTGGGGAGCCTCACCACAGGTACTGAGAATGTCTGCTTTGGCACTGTGCTACTATGTGTGAGAATGCTTTTTGGATGAGGAGCCCACATGTAAGCCGCATTGACATCCGATGAAGAGAATCAATGAGAATTATAACAGGATGTCTCAAGTCAACTCCAACTCAGTGGCTCCCAACACTGAGAGGCATTGCATCTCCAAGTCTTAGACAAGACGCTAATCAAAGGATACATGCAAAATTGATGAAGCCACGGATAACACTCCTATAAAATAATAATAAAGGGAGCACTTTCAACAACAACTACTCAAATCAAGAAGACCTTTCCACTTAACAAAAATGGTAGACTTCAGAGTGAAAGAGAACTGGAGAGAAATGTGAAACAGGGAAACACCAAAAGGAGGATACATCATAAAAAATCCCACCAAAAGAATGTCTGCATTCCAAAATGCCAGGAAATACTGGGTTTCCTCAAATCGCCTTAACAGGACATGGCAGAACTGCATCAAATATGTGCAGATGGAAAAGTGGCAACAGTGATGCCTGTGAAAGTGCCGGGCAGCTCCAGAGACCAGCAATCACAGCGTCCTCCACTGTCCAGTAACGAGAACTGTAGGTGGCTATGAAAAAGTTCTTAGGGCGGAGGAAGGCTTCCCAAGATGGGTTGATGAAATGAATTTGGAGTTGCAGCCATACGCTACCACTACTCCTCTCTCTCTCTCTTTCTCTCTCTCTCTCTCTCTCTCTCTCTCTCTCTCTCTCCCTCTCTCTCTCTCTTGCTCCTCTCTTACTAACTCTCTCTCCCCTCGCTAATCAAATCTCTCTCCATTCCTCCTCCTCCTCCTCCTCCTCCTCTCTCTCTCTCTCTCTCTCTCTCTCTCTCTCTCTCTTTCTCTCTTCTCTCTCACTAACTCTTTATCTCTCACTCTCGCGTTCTCCTCTCTCACTAAATCTCTCTCACTCTTTCTCTTCTCTCTCTCTCTTTTTTTCTCCTAACTCTCTCTCTGCCTCCTCTCTCTCTCCCTCTCTCTCTCTCTCTCTCTCTCTCTCTCTCTCTCTCTCTCTCTCTCTCTCTCTTCCCTATGATGAGATCTATGCATACGAGGTGAAAATTACATTTCAAAGCAATGATCAGGATTGCTTTCCTTAATCATCAAAACGCAGATTCAATCAAGTAATAGTTAGACTTATCAAGTTCATTGGTGGCCAAAGGAAAAAAAAACCGTCTCATAATCCAGAGCTTGACCCATCCCTTAAGTTGTGATGTCTTATCCTGTAATTGATACTGGCAGGTAGGGAATTTCAAGACTTGGATTAAGTGTTACTAGTGCATGGGCCAGTGGGCGAAACCCTCCCACCCCCCCCCCTCCCCTGGGGGAGTTTTTGCCACATGGTTTTTCTGAAACAGCAATATATCTTGAGTATTAATCCGGGTGTTACCGTTTTTTCAAGTGTCATTTACGAGAGTTACGGCCCTTGAAAGGTCATTGGGTGCAATTTTTTGTGAAATCGTTTTTGTGCATAAAATGGTTGTTTATCACCTTAAAATTGTTTCACATACAATCAATAATGGGATTTTATTGTAATTTCTCATTTTTTTGCCTCATATCATAAAATATTTTACAAAGCCATATAGCGTTTTTAAATCTTTGATAGCCATTTTCTCTATAATTTGAAAAAAAATCTATTACAGTGTACTTGTTTCCCTTCAGGATGAATAAACAAGAGGGATTTTGCACTAGCACAATTCAGGCATGCTTCAGGGACATATAACACAAATTAATCCGGGTGTTACAGTTTTTTCAAGTATCATTTACAGGAGTTATGGCCCTTGAAAGGTCATCGGGTGCAATTTTTCGTGAACTCATTTTTGTGCATAAAATGATTGTTTATCACCCTAAAATTGCTTCAAATGCAATAAATAGTGGAATTTTATTGTCATTTCTCATTTTTTGCCTCATATCATAAAATATTTTACAAAGCTATATAGGGTTTTTAAATCTTTGATAGCCATTTTCTCTATAATAATGAAGTCCCCAAAGGCTGTGCAATTGAAGCTGCATTTGAGAGTGCCTCATCAGAGGAAAGAAAACTGCAAGAAGCTGCTGTAACCTTGAGACATTTGATTCTGGATTCTTTCAAAGATCATTCACAAATGCCTTGGCCCCCCCACATCAGAGTATTTGCTATCTGCTCAAGACCAACTTCCTTCTGCCCTGATCAAGTTTTTTACTACACTCCTATCCAAGCAAGGTGCAGGACATATGAGTAGTAGGTCTGAAAGACTTGTACGTTCCATGGCCCAAGATGTTTGATATAATGTCACTTGTAGACAATGGAAAATGCCTAAACATTTACTTCTGGGGATGACTGTGAGGCATTTGACTGGAAGTTTTCAGATTATAAACATCCTTAACCGCTTTGGACATTGCGCATCCCACTCTACTCTTTTGGAACTGGAGACTGCAATGTGCGACAGTGTTGTTGAATGCTCCACAAATCTTCCTTCTGCCGCATTGGCACATCCAAAAATCACCCATTTTTGCTGGGATAATTTCGATCTCACAGAGGAGACCACTGATGGGTCTGGCACCACACACTCTACTCATGGCATCATGATCCAAGAAATAAAAGAAGGAAACTTGGAAAGAAAAATAGAGCAACAAAATGTCGCGACTGGAAAAACAAAGAAAAGGTCAGCAACTTTCAAACCCATCCAAATTCAGCCTTGCTTTGCAACTGGAAGAGCAGAACCTTCTCTGACTGTTTCCACAACAACAGTAGAAAACAATCAAGAAAGACAGCTGCACCAAGATAATTTTCTGTGGGTGTTCTGTAGGGTGAAGTTGAATTCAGACGGAGAACGTTTCCCTGGCTGGAAAGGTTGGCTTTCATCAACAACTCCAAACCCCCAAAATGAAAATGAAACCAACATGCCTTCAATTGTTGAATATATGCCTGTCATCAATGCTCCCATAACTGAAGCAGCTACAGTACAGAAGGTGCTACAACTATCTTTGGAGGCAACACAAGAGCTTGGTCAGCCATATACATTTGTAACATTTGACCTTGCTGTAGCAAAGAAAGCTTACGATATTGTCTGGCAAAACCCACAGCTTTACAAAACAGTCATTATTCACCTGGGTGTCTTTCACACCATAATGTCATATCTTGGTGCCCTGGGAAAGCTCCAAAGTGGATCTGGTTTTGAAGAAATTGTGACTGAAGCAGGGCTATGTGCACATGGTTCTATGGATAGGGTTATGAGTGGAAAGAACTACAACAGGGCTATACGAGTGCATGTGTCTGTTTTGGAGGCTCTAGAGAGACTTCTGCTTGCAAAATTTGAGCAGGACATGGATTCAAAACTCAGTAAAGACCTCATGTCTTACATAAAGGAATTCACCGAAGGAATTTCAAGCCATACAGCTAATAAAATTCTCCAGTCAACTGTGTATGCTGAGTTATTTTCCCAGTATGAAGCCTTCAAAGAGAGTGTCCGCTCAGGAAAGTACGGAAAAACTGCACAATGCTGGATCCAATACATGGACAGAGTTTGGCTTCTCCTCCAGTTTCTGCGAGCTACAAAGACAAACAACTTTCTTCTTCATATATCTTGTTTAAAAGAACTGTGCCCACTGCTTTTTACCATGAATCACCACAATTATGCCAAGTATCTCAGTGTATATTTTGTGTCACTAGCCAACCTGATTCATTCCCACCCAGGGGGCAGAAGAAATGTTACAAGATAATGGATTTCGTGTCTCCAGATCAAGGACGCCTGCTGGAAGAATAGCAGTTGATATGACCATTGGAACAAACAATAAACAAACATGCAAAGACAAAAGGAGGTATTGTTGGGTTCAGCAAGAGTCTTCCAAGCTATTACCGTTGGAGTGTAACAAGACACAATCGAGCAGAATATGTATCAGCAACCCAAAGAATGATCAGCAACAACAACTGTATGGATATAGACACCCACAAAGAATTGAGCCTTGCAGAAAAAAAGACAAAGTGAAAAGCGAGTGCAAAAGATCCTCCAGGCATTTTCAGCATTTATCAATCCCTTTGAAGTTGAAGATGGTCTGGTCAGTCTAGCTTCAGGAATGAAAGTGCAAGAGGATGTTGCTGATGACCTGCTAGCCGTGGAAAAAACAGGAAAAAGATTGTTTGAAAGTTTTTTGAAAACAGACTGAAGGAAAAGACTGTAGATTTCACAAGCCATTAGAAAGGAACAAGACCAAGACATTTGCATCATTGAGGAAAGTGGTAACAGTGAAAAAAGACATGAACGTGGTCAAAATCAAGGCACAAATAAATTTATTTGGCCAGCTTCTTGTTTTGTCCCAAGAGCACAGTGTTGATCTTCAAAAAGTTCTTCAATATCCTCTAACACCTACTCCATGGTCGTTGGCTTCATCAGATGGTTTACCTCTGAAGACCAACAAAGCAACTCTGTTGCACAAGCTCACGCCTGACAATTCATTAATGTTCGAGGATTATGCAAAAAAAAAAAACAAACACCGTTTACATTGTTGATGGCAATGTACTGTTACAAACTCTGTCAGCAATCCCAAATACATTTGGTGAAGTAGCCAAACTTACATTTTCCTCCTTACCACAAGCAGCTTGTGTACACTTTGTGACTGATACTTACATAGAAGATTCAATCAAAGGTTGTGAGAGATTGAGGAGATGATCTTCTGAAGATAATGCATACTTGTTAAGAGGATCTGAAACAACAGTGCCCAGACGTTGGAAATCATTTCTCAGCTGCGTTGATAACAAAAGATCCCTTATCAGGTTTCTCCTCAAGGAATGGGAAAGTAACGAATATGCAAAGAAACTGAGAAACAGGGAAATCTTCTTTGTCTGTGAAGAGAGATGCACCTTACTTTACAGTGACACGGATGAATTTACCACAGCTGTACCTTGTCTAGATCTCTACTCATCACAGGAAGAGGCAGACACATGAATTATACTGCACTGTCAATATGCTTCCCGCCAACCAAACTGTGAAACAATTGTTGTCAGATCACCAGACACGGATGTCTTCTTACTTCTCCTTTCATTCTCAGAGACAATTGGAAAGACCCTGATTTTTGATACTGGCTGTGGCAACAACAGGCGACAAATCAATGTCTCTCAGATAGCAAAGACTTTGTCTAAACAGATGTGTGATGCATTACTTGGTGTCCATGCATTCACAGGCTGTGACACAACAAGTTGCTTTGCTGGGCAAGGAAAGCTGAAAGCTCTAAAATTTCTTCAAAAGGAGGAAGATCTTAGAATTCTGTTCTCCAGATTTGGAACATCAGCAGCTGTTTCGAGTAATGACTGTCTCATGTTAGAGTCATTTGTGTGCAAGCGTATGGCAAAACCTCATGCACAAGTGTCAACAAAGTGAGGTATGACATAGTTCGCCAGCGTTTCAAAGGAAAGAAAGGTACCATCTCATGCAGTGGTGGAATTGATCTGTGTCAGATGCCTCCTTATAGTCAAGTATTGTCACTGCACATATCAAGAGCCAACATTCAAACTCTCATTTGGAGGAATGCAGTGTGCCAGAATCCTAGCATTCCAAAACCAGAGGATAACGGTTGGCAGAGAAATTCTGCAACTGAATTGGAAGTGCAGTGGTTCAAAGATGCTTTCATTCCAGATGAGTTGCAGGAAATTGTGTATGAAGAAAGCTGCACCAGTACTGACGAAGATACATATGCCGAGGATGGTAGTGATAGCTTTTACAGTGATTTCCTTGACGACACTTCAGAGGACGAAGAGGATTTTGCTACTGATGATGAGGATATGTAATAAATTGGTGAGCAGTGCAAACTGTTAAGGAGTAAAGCATGTTTGCAAAACACATAAGGATATTGTTTTTATGTACTTACTGCATCTTGAATCAAGAATCCCTTTTGAGTATCAATTATTCTTCATAATATAACAATGCGATTTCGTTCAAAAGTCTTCGGTAATGATGCTTCACTTGGGTTGTGAACAAATTAGTCTTTTTTCATGATATATCTATTGTTTTTACGACACCTTCAACTTACTTTTAAATGTGACAACTGGACATCAATACCATGTTTAAAAAGAATGAAAATTATGATGAATTTGGCATCCCACAAAGTGGAGAAAAATTTAAGGGTTGCGTACACTTTTAGTTTTTCCTGTGACGGAGAAATATGAAGGTTGTTGTTGAGGCTTGGGCCATAGCTTTCTTCAGTGCTACATTTTTAATGAACATGCTGTTTTTGGCCATATTTTAAATAATTTTTGTGTAAAACACTGAAATAGCCCATAAGTTTAGATATGACACTTCATGAGATTACTAACAAATTGTTTCAACTTTCTGTGAATCTATATAATATTTACAAATTGAAAGCTTGTGCACATAGTTTGATAGTATATTCAATTTCCTTCAGTTTGATACCCAATTTGCATATATTTGAATTAATATTGTAGTCTCCAGAGCCTTTGAAAGAAATGTTGTCTCTTTTTTGCAAGGGGACACAACTCACTTTTTTCAAAGGGCCATAACTCTCTTAAATGACACTTATATTTTACGGTAACAGTGGAATTTGTATGGCCAATAAGTTCTATTATTTGAAAAACATAGTGGCATAAACTCCCAAAGGGGGGGGGGGGGGAGGGGGGGTCCCAGTGGCCTAAGCACTATACCCAATTGTCTTTCACCATCAATCTTGAACGTTAAAAGTCGTATTTTACAAGATTGTAGCACAATATTGCATCACAGTCATTGTAGAATCTCATACAATGTCACATTACGGTCTTTCAGTTGATCCAACTCTCATTTCCAACCCCATATTTTTCACTGCTCTAAGACCGTAAAGTCAGTCAAGGCCATTGAGCTCGCCATTGTAACCACGGTGGCATAATTCTATGCCTGCCCAAACGCCTTATTGCTAGATACGGTTTTGGGGCAGTCAACTTTACCTTTGCTTTTCCACCTTTTCGTCAGGCGGTAAAACGGTAGTTACTGTTAAGGCTTTTGGGCAGTGGCTGATAGGCACTGTTTAAAGAATCGTATAGCCGTATTTCAAGCTACGGCTTTTGGGCAGTCACATTATTTGTCTAAAAACGTTACGGTGTTCGGGTTTTAATTAATAAAAATTAATTAATTAATATTTTTGCATATTTTTTTTTTGTAAAAATAAACCTTACTCCAAACCAAGTTGATTTATGTAAAAAACGAAAAATTGAAATTTTTGACGTTACGGCCTTTGCGCAGGCACCCCTCGAAATGTCCACATTAAGGGGAATACACTCAAATTTTACAAATGATATAAATGTATAACAATCATCATCATGGCCTTTTTCACCCTAGGTCAGGGTATAGGCCACAGATAAACAGTTTCCATCCTTCTCTATCCTGAGCTAACTTTTTTTTATCTCGTTCCATGTCTTATCACTTCTCTGTATATCAGCTTCTTTAATTCTTCTCCATGTTCCTTATGACCTTCCCCTTGATCTTCTGCCTTGAGTGTTCCAGTCCAATACTTTCTTGGAGACATTCTTTCTAAGGGTGTGTCCAATCCATCTACTTCCTATTTCCTCTCCAACGGGTGTCTGTTGTGTTCTTTTCCATACTTCTTCATTTTTTATTCTATCCATCCATTTTATTCGGAGTAGCTTACGCATGCACCTGTTTACGAAAATCTGTACCCTCCTTATACATACCTGTGAAGCGTTCCAAGTTTCACATCAATACAGTAGGACAGACTTCTCGTTTGTGTTGAAAAGTCTTAGCTTTAGTCGAAGGGAGATATCTTTAGTTCTCCAAACTCTGTTCAAAGATGTGAATGCAGCCTGTGCCTTTCCTATCCGTGCTTTCACCTCTGCTTCCGTGCCTCCATCCTTGTCAATTATACTCCCGAGATAGCAGAAAGTGTCTATACTGCTCCCTTTCACACGTACCTATCTTCAAGACCTTTGACTTTGCAGGGTGAATTCTTAGACCAATTGATTCCGAGAGGCTGTTTATAATCGTGGTTTTTGCTTGCATCTGGTCCTAGGTGTGGGACAGAAGAGCCAGATCATCTGCAAAATCCAGATCATCCAACTGTGTCCAGGGGGTCCACTTTATAATACAGTGCATAACAGAGATGATTTACAAGACAAAAGTCTATTCGTTTGACTGTTTCCAGACCTGCTAACCTTTGGAACATGGAATCAGGGACACCCTACTGCGATTGCGCCTGAATGTTGTGACCAATTGCGTTGGCAGTCTAAGCAAACAGAAGACACATAACTCAACTAAAACTTTGTGTTCTTATTTATATATGTTGCTTGGAAATTACAGGCAACCGAACAAATAGGAGAAAAAAAAAAGAGAAGAAGAAGAAGAAGAATTTTGTTTTTTGTTTTTAAGGGTTTACTTGCAACGCATTAAGGTTATATCAGCGCCAGTAAAAAGGAAGAAAAAGGGATAGTAAAAAGTTGTAGAATTACAAATAAAGCACCCAAGATAAAGTAAGACAGAGGGGAATTGGGAACAAATAGGGATCAGATGTAGATTCCAAGAGCACACTATCAAAGTACTTAGTTTGAGACCACCTATAAGTCTCATCTGGACACAAGCACAAAATCCAACAAAGAGGAATGCACTCAAATGCTTACATTATAAATTCAAAATAATAACTATAATAATACATAACAGAGAGATGATTTACAAGGAAAAAATATCATCTCCCAAAACAATAACTATGCATTTGACTGTTTCGCTCCCAGCTAGGACTCCGACGAGGGCCAGGACAAAACCAAGTAATCTCATTCCAAGACAAAGACAGAAAGCATGTTGGAAGACAGATATAAGGGGATAGAAGACACAGTATGTACCCCCCTGCCCACTATGGGAGGAAGAAGTAGAAGATGAAGATGTTTTTTTTTTGTTTTTTTTTTGTTTTGTTATTTTTTTAAAAGGTTTTTACGGCTCTTGCAGCACATTTAGGGCTCTTTCATAATTAACCGAAAAATGCCTGTAACATCCGCGTTTTTTATGCTATCAACAAAATTCTTGCACGTGTTCATACCTTGACTCGTCCTTCATTTCTCTACGTAACAGCCAAGTCTGTCGACACACTTCTGCCAACGCCACACCATGGAATAGATACCCTCTCGGAAGAAATTTCCGTCAAGGTTTTGTAGCCATTTCCGCACATGGTCAACAAGCTCTTCATCGACATCAAAGCGCTTTCCTGCCAGCTCACGTTTCAGTGGCACAAAGAGGTGATAATCAGATGGTGCGAGGTCTGGTGGGTGTGGCAAAAATCTCCCATCCATATTTCTCTAGCCAACCTTGCGTCACTCGTGCTGTGTGTGGTGTAGCATTGTCGTGTTGCAAAATGACCCCGTTGGTCAACTGCCCTGGACGCTTTCTGCAAATGGCCTCCCTAAGCTTGTCAAGAGTTTGGCAGTACCTTGCAGCATTGATTGTTTCTCCAGGTTGTAAGGTTTCGAACAGAAGAACACCACGACTGTCCCAGAAAACAGTTCCCATTATTTTCTTTGCTGTCTGCATGACTTTGAATTTCTTCGCGACAGGTGAGGATGGATGTTTCCATGTCATCGAATCTTGCTTTGTTTCTGGGGTGCAATGGTGCAACCAAGTCTCATCACCGGTGACTATGCTGTCAAGAAAAGTCACATCGTACCTAGAAAGTCTCCGCCGGCATTGGCAGTATGCCCGTGAACCCTGCGTGAGCTCTTGCTTCTTCTCAGAAGTTCCCTGCAGATGTCCAATCTTTGTTCTTTATGATTGTCTGTCAATTGCTTAGGAACCCATCTTGCGCTGACTTTTCTGTAGCCAAGTTCATCAAATACAATTCTATGGGCAGAAGTTTCCGAAAATTTCAAGACTGCTTGCGATTTCATGAAATTTCAACCTCCTGTCTTGACGAAGAAGCTCATCAACTCGCTTCACATTGTCTTCTGACGTCGCAGTTATCAAACGCCCTCTCCCTTCCCTGTCTGTCAAGTCGGAATGGCCGGCTTCAAACAAATTACACCAGTGATAGACTTGTGTACGGCTTATAATATGCTCACCATATACACTCTGAAGTTCTTTATGAATTTCGGTAGGATTCAGACTTTTGGCGTTCAAAAAACGTATGACAGCTCTGATTTCCTCCTTTGACCTAGTTTCAAGGTGGGCCGCCATCTTTAAAATCGTCTAGAAATTCATTGTGCAAAATGATGCACTTCATAATTTCTGGGAATATCCGTAAGGAAATAGGGAATATCATGTCGTTTACAGAATTAAAAAATCTCCACTGGTTGCTGAGCAATGGGCATTTTTCGGTTATTTCTGAAAGAGCCCTCGTAATACATAACAGAGAGATGATTTACAAGGAAAAAAATATCATCTCCCAAAACAATAACTATGCATTTGACTGTTTCGCTCCCAGCTAGGACTCCGACGAGGGCCAGGACAAAACCAAGTAATCTCATTCCAAGACAAAGACAGAAAGCATGTTGGAAGACAGATATAAGGGGACAGAAGCCACAGTATGTACCCCCCTGCCCACTATGGGAGGAAGAAGTAGAAGATGAAGATGTTTTTTTGTTTTTTTTTGTTTTAAAGGTTTTTACGGCTCTTGCAGCACATTTAGGTTATATCGGCGCCAGTAAAAAGGAAAATTGGGATAGTAAAAAGTTATAGAATTACAATTAAAGCACCCAAGAAAAAGTAAGACAAAGGGGAACTGGGAACAAATAGGGATCAGATGTAGATTCCAAGAGCATACCATCAATGTACTTAGTTTGAGATCACCTATAAGTCTCATCCGGACACAAGCACAAAACACAACAAAGTGGAATACACTCAAATGCTTACATTATACATAGGAAATAAAAAATATAATAATACGTACCAGAGAGATGATTTACAAGGAAAGAAATTGATTCTCCCAAAACATTAACTATGCATTTGACTGTTTCCCTCCCAGCTAGGACTCCGGCCAGGGCCAGAACAAAACCAAGTAATCTCATTCTAAGACAAAGACAGAAAGTATGTTGGAAAACAGATATCGGGCGATAGAAGACACAGTTTGTAGCTCTCTGCCCACTATGGGAGCTCCGGAACCCACCCAGATGCTGGAAAACAGACACAGGGGGAAAAGAAGACATAGTAAATACCTCTCTGCCTTTTATGGGAGGTCAGAAAACCCCACCCAGGTGGTTGTGTTTAGAAGTGATGGAGAAAGAGGAGAATAAAGATACGAAAATAATAAAATACAAAATAAAAGAAAGATGAAAGGAGGGACCTACCCGATAAAGAATTTAGAAAAGGGTGGGTGAAGAACAAGGAAGAGAAGGAGGGGTATTCTTTCAATCAAGAGCAAACATTCCACTCCAACCCATTCATTAAGAATACAACTTTAATCACTTTTTTTATATATTGACCATTACGAAATATAATTAGCAATAACAATGACTACCGAAAAGATTATCACAGGAATATTTAGTAACATTAATTTATCATTTGAATCATGAATAGGTACTCAATCATTATGGGATTACAGAATTTTAAAAATAAAAAGGGTTAAAAAACAACTTTAAAATAGTAACGAAAGAAACTAACTACAACAATTTTAGCAATTAAAAGAGACTATTTTTATCATTAAAATTAAATACACAAACATGAAAATTACAAGTCAATTATGAATAGATAGACTAATAATTAAATTAATAAATTAATCAAAATTAAAAATAATAAATATATAAATAAATAAATATAAATAACGGTAACTAATGTCAAGACTTTGGTCTTGTTCGTCCCCACCCAAAATTAGAAATTTTATACCTATGTTTGTTTTTAAGGGTTTGCATTGCTTGCAACACATCTAGGTCATATCAGGGCCAGTAAAAAAGGGATAAAATGGGATAGTAAAAAGTTCTAGAATTACAATTAAAGCACCCAAGCAAAGGTAAGATAAAGGGGAATTTGGTTAGTTTGTTTTTGTTTTTAAGGGTTTTACGGTGCTTGCAACACATTTAGGTTATATCAGCGCCAGTACAAAGGAAGAAAATGGGAAAGTAAAAAGTTCTAGAATTACAATTAAAGCACCCAAGAAAAGGTAAGACAAAGGGGAATTGGTTCAAAAAGGAAACAGATGTATATTCCAAGAGCACACTATCAAAGTACTCAGTTTGAGATCATCTAAAAGTTTTATCCAGACACAAGCTCAGGTCCTTACCAAGAGGAATACACTCAAATGTTTACAAATTATATATAATGTGTAAACAAAACAAAATACAGTGCATAACGGAGAGATGATTTACAAGACAAAGAAATATCATCTCCTAAAACTCTAACCATATATTTGACTGTTTCCCTCCCAGCTAGGGTATCCCGCCAAGGCCAGGACAAAACCAAATAATCTCATTCCAAGACAAAGACAGAAATCAAGTTGGAAAGCAGATATAGGGGGATAGAAGACACAGTCAATGACAGGAGCCCTGTGTCCTTCACTAAATGAACCATGTGAATTGCAGAAACAATGAATGAACAAACAAAGGTGTAAAAAACCCTTTTGTGATTAAATAAAAAAATTATGGACACCGCTATAAAATTTACACGCAATGAGAAGCAACGAAAAAAACATTTTTAAAATAACAGTATAAAATTATGACAAACCTGGGAGTATAAAAGCTGACAATAAATTTCACACCAAACTCAATTAACCCACAAAAAACATGAGATGAAGAAAATTAAATGATAGCTTGAAGACTTTTACTTTTAGAGTTCCCTGTCCACTATTGAAACATTTTACACATATATGGTAAAATCAAACCTTTTGTTGTAAACATTGTTCTGAGTCCACCACTGACTGAGCAAGTTGATTGGAGCAAAAACCATATGGCAGCCCTGTAAAGGCTTTGGCAAGCAAAATCCGTTTTGATGCAAACTGACATCGTATTCAGTTTGGATTAACTTTCATTCTTTTGTTCTCAATATTTGTAAGAATCAAAGAGAGTAGCCATGATGAGAGACAAAAAGCTCTCACCAAACCCATCGGGGTCACAATGCCAAGTTGTCAATCCCAAAACAAACGATATCGCTCAGTCTCTCTTTACACTGTGTGGTCCACACTATGCCCAGCCCCCTTTCCTCCTATCTAATGGTCACAGTGACCTCACAAACCCATAATGCAAAGCCCTGCCCTCTTTTGTCTCTAATAGGATGGTGACACACTACTGTAGCATTAAACCTTGCCCACTCTCTATTCTTCAACTGTCATGATTTTACCGATGATCAAAATTAATCATGAGCTTTTGTTTGTCGATTTCTTGAATTTGCCACTTTTTGAGATTTGAAAATTGTTGCGATTATCCAAAGCTTGATGCAATTTACCAGTGACTTTTATATAGAATTTCGTCTCTTGGGAAATGTTGTGATTAATCGAAAGTTGCCATATACCAAGTTGCGATTATCCGGACTGGACTGTATAAAGAATAGAAACTGCCCTAAATCAACAATCAATAATTGGTAAAGATATGTCTTGGGAACATAATACACTTGTTATAGTCTAATGGAGTTAATTCATGGTCGAGTCCTATTACAATATGCCTGTATAGTAAAATAGTAAAAATTGGAATGATGCTTTCTCAGTTTTTGATTGATGATTAGGAGTTCATTTGGAAATAAAATAAAATATAAACGTTGAGTTCCACTTTTCTAGGAAAGTTTTGTTCGTTTGTTTTTAAGGCTTTTACATTGCTTGCAACACATTTAGGTCATATCAACACCATGGGAAAAGGAAGAAATTGGGATGGTCAAATAATTCTAGAATTACAATCAAATCACCCAAGAAAAAGTAAGTCAAAAGGGAATTGGTTCAAAAAGGGAACAGATGTAGATTCTAAGAGCATTCATTGCACTTAGTTTGAGATTACCTAAAAGTCTCAATCAGACACCAGCACAGGATCCCACTTATAGGAATACACTCAAACGTTATCAAGATATGTTCCAAACAAAAAATATAACTATCACTATATAACAGAGAGATGATTTAATAGTAATAGGAAAAGATGTCATCTCCCAAAACGAACACCATACATTTGACTGTTTCCCTCTCAGCCAAGGATTCCGGCAAGGGTGGGAACAGAACCAAGTAATCCCATTCCAAGACAAAGACAGAAGAGATAGATCTGAGGTCAGAAGACCCCACCCAGATGGGAAAGTGTCTACTGGTGGGAAATGACCAGATTTAAAATAAATGGTAAATTACTATAAAAAATATTGTATACACAAACAGATGGGGAGAGACAAAGGCATTGTTTGCATTGCTTTAAAAAAATCAGACAGGCAATTATAATTATAAAGCGACAGATAGACGTTAACATATTCTGTACCATTGGAAATACCTATTCAACATTCAATAATACAAAAACAAAAAAGTAAAAAATTAAACCAAAAAAGAAATTAATGTACAAAATAAAACAAACAGATTTTTGTTTGGTTATTGTTTCATTACTTCCATTCTTTTTTTCTGCATTAATTGACTAACTAACACATGGAAAATTTGGTAGAAAAATACATAGCACTGTGTATTAGGTACTCCATCTGATAAAAGCATTTAATTTAAAGCGTCAAACTTTAATGGCAAATCATAGAAGAGAGGATAAAAACAAACAAAATTAAAATTAAAGTCAATAGCATAAAGCAGATATTGATACAACATCTCACGCACCCACACAATGCAGCGCACATACAAACACGTACATACATACATACACATTAAAAGGCACATATATACATATAAACTTACATACAGTGTATAAACATATGTGAGACCAACCATCAAAGAGTTATAAGCATGAATATAATATTATGTACATCGTGTAAGTCTGAGATAATAAAACAATCAGCTATCTCAAACTCCTCTAATCCAATCTGTTTTGGCCAATGTCATTTCCATTATACCAGAGATTAAAATAAAAATATGGAGACATGAAACTTAGAGGCTCTATCCACATGTAAGTATGGTAAATTTTTTTTTAAAGTTTACACTATAAAAACTGAAATGTTAGCCTCAGGT
This sequence comes from Berghia stephanieae, assembly GCF_034508935.2. Lineage (NCBI taxonomy): Eukaryota > Metazoa > Mollusca > Gastropoda > Nudibranchia > Aeolidiidae > Berghia > Berghia stephanieae. Next base: position 28,876,705 of record NC_088373.1, on the reverse strand, counting down.
TATAATTAACACTATGAATGTTACATCATTGGAAAAACGGTTATGATGGATACGATTTATTAGAGCTAGTCTGCTTAGATAAATATAGTATTAATAATATATTACAACTTAACAATATGGTAATAACAATAATAATAATAATAATAATAATAATTATTATTATATTAATTATTATTATTATTATTATTATAACAATAATAATAATAATAATAATAATCATAATAATAATAATAATACAGCGTTCATATAGAATACAGAGTTAACACATTTACTTCACCAAGATTAACCCGAAAACCACAAATTTATTTGAATTGACCGTGAAACAAGCACTATGATTGAAATATAAAAATAACTACATTTGTATTCAAATGAAGAGACAAACAATTAAAGCTGACTTGTGACTGTGACCAACCAGCTCAACATTTAAGTTGGAATGAACCAAAGGTTGAAAATCGAACTGAAGAGTCACAATAAAAATGACTTCATTCATTGTAGACATTGGATATTGATGCACTGCATTTAGTTAGAAAACTCTTAACCAGCCAGCCAGATAGAATGTATCAACACACAGAACTATGTGTAACCTTCAACCTTTTATAATCTGATGAATACTATTTAGTGAGAACTACTCATAAAGATGGCTGGCAAAAAAAATAATAACAAAGAGCTGAGTGACATCAATTCCATTCAATCTGTAAGTGCTTTAACTAAAACATATTTTTTTTAAATCTTGAAAACTAAAAAAAAATTTTTTTTTTAATAAAAAAAACCAACAAGCATGAATGTTGTGATTTTGATCATCTCATTCATCCCGACAAAATACCACATTGATCTGTAGCGTCACATTGATTTGACTTATGATGCAGCCATTGTAAAGGCACTTGAGAGAAATCTATGGCAAGCCTAGAGGAAAAAGTGAACATGTATTTTTGGTAAATGGAAAACATATAAAAATATACACATCACAAGGGTGTTTTACAAAAAAGATAAAATAACAAAAAATTTAACACGATACTTGTGAAATTAGTTAAACGTAAATTTAAAAGAACAAGGTTGAGCATTGTATAGCGAAATATCCACTAAACATGCTCCCAGTGCTTCTCACGGGTCCCTAATGAACAGCAACACATAATATGCATGACAACACGTGATGCCTGTTGTTAGGTTATGTTAGAATTTTTGTTAAACAGAAACAATGCTGTTAACTGCCAGCAGATAATGATTTTACACCTAAGTACAGCGCGAGAATGTGAGTAAAGAGCCTTTTCCAAGGACTCAACTAAGCGCCGCTCAAAGCAGGACTCGAACCCTGCATCTTCCAATCTGAAGGCAAGTGCTTTACCGCTAGCCCACGTATTTGGTTGACAAAGCACTTATTCTCGTCGTCTTCCAACATGTTACCAATAATTTTCAAATCTCTGCTTTCGAATATTGACAATATTTTACAAAGTTGGTTTCTGAATGCCACAAATTTCTTATTCTTAGCAAAGCATAGAGAAAATAAATTCAACAGTGCATGACAATCTTTCCACACAATCTCTCCATGACACCATGGAAATGGTAGGTGACTATCATCATTATTTCATAATACACATTTTTTGCGTAGCGTTTGACTATAATTTAGTGTCCATCTTTAAATAATAAGACATTTCAACAAATGCAATACAAAGATAAATCACTCCAGACGATTTACACTCCAACAAAGTTGAAATATACGAAACAGACAGCCTCTAATGACAGATATCGCATATTTAAAAGGACTTAAAAACCTTGAAAGTTTCCATAGATCATATTCAGAATTCAGACACTTGGAATTATTTGATTTTTCTTGTGAGTTTTGCATTGCTTACATTTCAGTCTCAAGATAAAAAAAAAAAAGAAGTGAAAATCAAGAAATGTAGCCTGTTAAATATTTGGTGAAAAAAAGAGCAGAAAATTTAGGAATGGGGTGTCTTTAATGGTAAACATTTTATCAAAGGATAGTGGTGGGATATCAGTGATGTGAGCAATTACAAGGTGGGCTAACAGGCGGTGAGGACTGTATGAGCCATAACTACAAAGATGGCTAGTGCGTAGTGAATATGATTTACTCCCTTTTCTTTTCTTTTCTTTAAAATTGTCCATTTTCGAATATAAAAATCCTGTGTCAAGTAAGTAGATGAAGATAGTGAACAATTAATGGCAAATGGAGAAGACAGATTCAATTAGTATATGGAAATATCAAACGTGGTAAAACAATAGTATAATTCTATAAAGTACTCCTGAATCTACATAATTAATACTAATACAAATTTCAATAACAACAATATTATACTAAAGCATTTGCATCCGTTGGTCTGCCACGAGAAATACAAAATATTGGTACACTGAGCAGGGTTGGAAACAAAGATAGACAAGTTAACTCATAGTCTTTGTCTTATGAAGAAAAAAAAGTAAAAGTAAACATTCTATCAATGACCAATATTTTCCATGAATAGAAGGTTAATCTCTGGATTAATGTTCATAACCCAACAGCTTTACATCAATATTTGGTGGTCAGTATGGTATACACATTACTTGCTATAGTGTTGTCAACTTTGCAGAACTATGAATTTTTAGTTCTGACAACAAGAACTAAATTTACCAGCATCTTTGATTGACTAAAACGTGCAGACAAAAAACCTTTTGTGCCAAGGCAACGATATTCAGGACCTTGAAGTCATTTATTAATTTATTATGTAGGTTTATATACATAAAATATTTCAAATATAATTATGATCAACTTCTACAATATTGTCTCGAGCATTCGAACATATTTTATAAATAGCTCCTTTTATCAAAAATTTGAGCACTATTATTCCATGGTTTTCATTTTTATTAAATATATGTTTATATATATAATATATATATATATAATATATATATATATATATATATATATATATATATATATATATATATAATATATATATATATATATAATATATATATATATATATATATATATATATAAATAAAACAAGCACAAGTGTGTTTTAGTTTTACAGTTTAGGGGATGACTGTATAATAATGAAAATTGATCCCATAAGGCCAGATGGAGGGAAGGAACGAAGTTTTTTCATTGGGCACGGGGAAACACTTAGATATACCCTATATAAATGGGTATTTTTACATACTTTAGAGTATTCAATTATTTCATTATGTCACTCATTAAGAGACAACTCTAAATACCCATTAACAATTTCAAAGTAAGAGCGAATAGGGTGTTTCAGTTATAAAATTACAACTGCACAGTTCTCATTTAAAGAAAAAAAAAAAGTTTCCACGGCAGACACATTTTCACAAGAAAGATGTGCCCATCATAAAAGTAAACATATATTTATAGCCTTTCATTTTAAGCATAAAGAGTCATTCAAAAGCTTGGTAGGTATTGATCATATAATATGATAACAACAAACATATGTAACTCCATAAACCAATAGTGAAAGCAGTTACATTATGGCATCACAGTCACAAGTATTTGTAATAATAAGGGCGGACATGATGATGATAATGATGACGATGATGGCCACAACAATGAGGGCAATGATGATGATGATGAGGATAATGATGTAAATGATAATGATGTGATGATGAGAATTATGATATGGCAAATAGTTTAAGTGACTGCATTTATATGATACATAATTAATGTATTTATAACAACAAAACACATGATGGATGTAATGTTTCCGTAATTTTCTGGATCAAACATCTACAACAATTGCATATTAAACACACACACACACACACACACACACACACACACACACCATCAAATCAACCCCCATCTAACGACTCAGCTATACAATATTAAAGACAATCCATGATGATTAAATTTTATTTCTATGTTTCTCCATTGTTGTCATTTCTCATTTTTATCGAAATTCCTTTTTTCTTTTCAAATATATATAGATATGTTTGAACCAATTTCCATAATATGGGATTTGTCATTGTTCGGTAGAAAACAACATTGACAGGTAAGGCTAGGGCAAAAAAAAAAAATGTGTTTAGCATTCTTATTATCAATATGTACAAGATGTGAAAGAATCAGTTTGAATTTTTACACACTTATCAGTGAGCAGTGACGGTGACGCAACTCCTTTGATAACAGTCAGTTCTAACCTCCTACCACTCTAGAACCTTCTCATACATTGTCATGCCATCTCCCTTTCCCCACAAGGGGTTTCAATAGGTCAATTGATAGAGCACTCGCTTCACATACACACAGGGAATGTGATCCACACCAAGTGAAGTTGAAACTTTTTTTAACAGACCCCTGTCCACCCAGCCATATTTGGATAGTTGTGTCTGTTAGATCTGGCAGAAGTACTTTGTGATGTACTAGCATCCTATCCAAAGGCTAGCAAGCTATCACTATTGTCTGTGTGAGTAGACTCCGGCTTCATTGGCCCTTTGGGTCAAGACTACTTTACAGTTTTTCTTCCCAACCCTATACCCTACGAACGATTTACAATCTATAAACCCTACAACATTGATGTTGTTGTTGATGTTTCTGATTGTGTTGCTCTTTGCCTAATTTTGCAACTTGGTACGATCATTTATTTTTCTTCTTTCATTCTCTCTCTCTCTCTCTCTCTCTCTCTCTCTCTCTCTCTCTCTCTCTCTCTCTCTCTCTCTCTCTCTCTCTCTCTCTCTCTCTCTCTCTCTCTCTCTCTCTCTCTCTCTTATTTTGTTTTGTTTTTCTTATGGCTACCAAATGTGAGAGAAATGATAGACCAAATGCCACTTGTCATCTCAATGTGATATTATGTAGGGGTCACCCAGATGCCAAAAATAAAATGGATATAAAATTAAAGTGATCAGAAGAAAAAAACAAAACAACAAAATATTCATTTTACACAATTCAAGAAACATGGCAAATATATTTAAACCAAATTTCATGCACACATACACACACACACACACACACACACACACACATATATATATATATATATATATATATATATATATATATATATATATATATATATACATATACCTATAAATATATTATGAATATTTGATCAACTTTCCAGCGTCTGGTTTAACAACAGACATAGTAACTGTATGAGGTGTTAGATCACAGACTACAACATGTTCTATGAAAAGGTTCTAGGCAGTAAAAGGAATAAAACTGTCGTGTCAAGTTTTAGAAAAAATTTAACAAGCATTGAAACTGAAGGCATTTATAATATCTTAGATTTCAACATCTAAATTCGATAATACTTTCTCCAAATATAAAATCAGATATAAAAACAAAGACCAACATGATATACCAATAACCTAATAATGATTTCCATTATGAGGTGATGGCAAAGGACGCCTATCAGGATTTTCCGAAGGGGGTAGTGTGTTGCTGCTCTTCAGAAGAGGCAGCTTTCTGGGTGCGAAATTGGAAGAGATTTGAAAAGGATCTGTCTGACTGGTACTGACGTTAGGATCACCACCAGCACCATGACTACCTACACTACTACCGTAATCTGTTTCTGGGTGAATTCTGGTGTCGTTTAAAGGACAGTCTGGAGAATGGCGTCCATGTGTTGTGTCCCCATTCAATTTTGTTTTCTTTCCATCTGTGCTGTCATACTGCTCACTTTCCGTTGGAGCTGATTTGATACCGTTTTTCTTTTTCTCTTTCAAATGGCGCACTGCATTGGGATCCTTTGGTATACCAGGCAGGGCTTTGAGCTCACTGTAGAAATTGACAAAGACAAGACGTAAAATATATTAATACAGATAGTTTTATATTTTACGTTATCATTAATTTTTCATAAACCATTGACTAAATTACTACTGTTTCTGACATGTACTACAAAAATAATGTAAACGGTTTCAAATATTTATTTTGAGGGGAAAGAAGAAAAAAAAAAAGGGGGGGGTGAAATCAAAAGATGCTCAATACTTCCAAATATTCCAACTTCATCAATATGAGGTGGAAAGTAGCCTACCGAAATAATGCTATAGACGAGTGGAGTCCCAGCATCAAACAAAGGCACTCAAAAACTATGAATGCACCTAACACATAAATTGTATATCTATTGAAGTTCGTCAAAATAAATAAATAAATATAACAAGGAGCCGATTTTCACAGATCGCATAACTTTCATTGTGATATTTTCAAAAAGGCAATCTTTTCATAGCAAACGCTTTCAAAATTGAAAAGTTGAAATTTTATATTTATTTGGCCCCCAATTTCAAGTAGTCTTTTTTGGCCGTACCACTCTTGTCTATAAATAGTTTTCATTACAATATTGAGATTACGAATGATTCAATGGAAGAAAACTCTGAACTGAGATCAAGCTGAAACAGTTGATAAAACCACAGAAACCAGGAATACAAAGATCTCTAACAGGTCATGTCTTTTAAGACTGTTGGAAAACTCTGTGGTTGGAATATTTACAAAAAAATTTTTCGTCAGACAACTGGCACGATCACAAAGATTGCCGTCCTCCAGATCCTGTGGAGAGACCGTCAAAATCTCGTTTCCTCTAACTGTATCTTTCATCTATGGTCCTGACAACATAAACCTGGCCATTTCTTGATATCACAGCATCAGTGTTTACTCCCCTCATGAACATCAATCTCGTTTCTTCTTTCATATCTTTCATGTAATGGCCTTCACTATGTATACCTGAACATTTCCTTATGTCATATCATCAGTTCACATTCAAGTTGAAGTCCATAAGATACAAAAGACACACTGTGCCCGTCATCACAAATCTTATACACATCAATGTTACCTATCACACAACACTAATCCCATCACTCTGGTCATTCAACCCTCCCGGTGTTTTTGTATATGTGGAAAACGCGTTGAAATAATGTTGGGTCTGTGATGTCCATTATGTCATGTGGTAACTCGTTTCTTCTTTCACATTTTTCACTGTATACCTGAACTTTCTGAATAGCACATCAGTGATTATTCCCCTCATGAACATCAATCTAGTTTACACTTTATGCATTTTTTATGATAACTTACAACTATCTGACCATTGCCTGATGTCATATCAGTGTTTACTCCTCGCATGAATCTCAATCTACAACTATCTGACCATTGCCTGATGTCATATCAGTGTTTACTCCTCGCATCAATCTCAATCTACAACTATCTGACCATTGCCTGATGTCATATCAGTGTTACTCCTCCATGAATCTCAATCACAACTATCTGACCATTGCCTGATGTCATACATGTTTACTCCTCGCATGAATCTCAATCTACAACTATCTGACCATTGCCTGATGTCATATCACCAGTGTTTACTCCTCGCATGAATCTCAATCTACAACTATCTGACCATTGCCTGATGTCATAATCAGTGTTTACTCCTCGCATGAATCTCAATCTACAACTATCTGACCATTGCCTGATGTCATATCAGTGTTTACTCCTCGCATGAATCTCAATCTACAACTATCTGACCATTGCCTGATGTCATATCAGTGTTTACTCCTCGCATGAATCTCAATCTACAACTATCTGACCATTGCCTGATGTCATATCAGTGTTTACTCCTGGCATGAATCTCAATCTACAACTATCTGACCATTGCCTGATGTCATATCAGTGTTTACTCCTCGCATGAATCTCAATCTACAACGATCTGACCATTGCCTGATGTCATATCACCAGTGTTTACTCCTCGCATGAATCTCAATCTACAACTATCTGACCATTGCCTGATGTCATATCACCAGTGTTTACTCCTCGCATGAATCTCAATCTACAACTATCTGACCATTGCCTGATGTCATATCAGTGTTTACTCCTCGCATGAATCTCAATCTACAACTATCTGACCATTGCCTGATGTCATATCAGTGTTTACTCCTCGCATCAATCTCAATCTACAACTATCTGACCATTGCCTGATGTCATATCAGTGTTTACTCCTTGCATGAATCTCAATCTACAACTATCTGACCATTGCCTGATGTCATATCAGTGTTTACTCCTCGCATCAATCTCAATCTACAACGATCTGACCATTGCCTGATGTCATATCACCAGTGTTTACTCCTCGCATCAATCTCAATCTACAACTATCTGACCATTGCCTGATGTCATATCACCAGTGTTTACTCCTCGCATGAATCTCAATCTACAACTATCTGACCATTGCCTGATGTCATATCAGTGTTTACTCCTCGCATCAATCTCAATCTACAACTATCTGACCATTGCCTGATGTCATATCAGTGTTTACTCCTCGCATCAATCTCAATCTACAACTATCTGACCATTGCCTGATGTCATATCAGTGTTTACTCCTCGCATGAATCTCAATCTACAACTATCTGACCATTGCCTGATGTCATATCAGTGTTTACTCCTGGCATGAATCTCAATCTACAACTATCTGACCATTGCCTGATGTCATATCAGTGTTTACTCCTCGCATGAATCTCAATCTACAACTATCTGACCATTGCCTGATGTCATATCAGTGTTTACTCCTCGCATGAATCTCAATCTACAACTATCTGACCATTGCCTGATGTCATATCAGTGCTTACTCCTCGCATCAATCTCAATCTACAACTATCTGACCATTGCCTGATGTCATATCAGTGTTTACTCCTCGCATGAATCTCAATCTACAACTATCTGACCATTGCCTGATGTCATATCAGTGTTTACTCCTGGCATGAATCTCAATCTACAACTATCTGACCATTGCCTGATGTCATATCAGTGTTTACTCCTCGCATGAATCTCAATCATGTTTCCTCTTTATGTATTTTCCATAACAACTCTACATTAACTAAATGACCATTGCCTGATATTATATCACCAGTGTTTACTCCTCTCATGAAAATCCATCTCGTTTCCTCTTTATATATTTTCCACGACAACTATACAATAACTAAATGACCATTTCCTGATATTATATCATCAGTGTTATCTCCCCTCATGAACATCCATCTCGTTTCCTCTTTATGTATTTTCCATGACAATTCTGCAGTAACTAACTGGCCATTTCCTGATATCATATCATCAGTGTCATCTCCCTTCATGAACAGATTAAACTGTTAGTAAGAAAGAGTAGAACAGACAAGGACCCCCCCCCCCCCCCCCCCCCCCCCATCTATTATCGAGTCTCTATACCGAGTAATCAAGTAACAGTAGATCAGTGCACGTCACACTGATAACACCTGGAAAGTTAGTACCTAACATATCATCAGTAAACTGTGAATTTCTATGATATTGTATTGGTTACAATTAGCTAGCTTAGGGCTTCGCTTAGCTGGATAAAACACCTTTCACTTATTTTCAAATGCGGGATACTGTCAAAGCCAAAGCCAAACAAAAATTTTTAGATGTCGTTTATGAAGCATCGCGTTATTCAATTTGTGATTTGTTTCTTGTTTTATTTTGATTTGTGTGTGTGTGTGTGTGTGTGTGTGTGTGTGTGTGTGTGTGTGTTTTGTTTATGTTTTTTTTGTTTCTTTTTGTTTTTGTTTTTTTTTTAAATTTTTTTGGGGGGGGGGGGGGGGGGGGGGGGGGGGGTATTTTGTTTTTTATTTGTATCAAATATTTTAGAGCAAGTTGAGAGACATGTGATCAGAAATCTACCAATAAAAAAAAACAGGAAAAGAAAAGATTTATGAAAGATAATGAGAGTTGACTTTCCTTGATTTAAGTATTCTTCTAGGTGTCTAGAAACCATTATTCCTGAAGTAATTATAATAAAACGTTTACTGTCTTCATGATTTGGCTTACTGTATATGTAAAAGAGACTATATTATTGTACCAAATTGAGATGATAACATCACACGTGGTGGATAATGAATATTGTATTATAAGGTAACACAGGTTTCAAAACCAGGAATCTTCTTTCAAAGTTAGATAACTGTTAGTTCCTTCATACCATTTACATAATAATAAATAAGTAATTATTAAGATAGCAAAAGAAGGTGGTCAAGCCATATAAATTATAAATATGATAGTTAAAGCAATGGATAAATTAAGTATAACCTATATGAAGACGTATGCTATTAAAATACATATTTATGTATGACCTATGATGGCTTATGCTATTCAAATACATATTTATATACAAGCTATAAGATGACTTATGCCATTCAAATACATATTTATGTATAACCTACAAGACTTATGCTATTCAAATACATATTTATGTATAACTACAAGACTTATGCTATTCAAATACATATTTATGTATAACCTACAAGACTTATGCTATTCAAATACATATTTATGTATAACCTACAAGACTTATGCTATTCAAATATATATTTATGTATAACCTATAAGACTTATGCTATTCAAATACATATTTATGATAACTACAAGACTTATCATTCAATAATATTGTATAACCTACAGACTTATGCTATTCAAATAATATTATATAAAACTATAATGCTATCATTAAATACTATTATGTTAGATATTGATGACAATGCCATAAAATATTAGTTATATCTGATGACATATGCCATTCAAATACATATTTATGTATCATATCAGTGAAAGGAAGCTGAATAAGTGCAATGTGGTTATAATACATAACCTGACTTGATAGGAGGACTACTTAATCTATTTAAATTACAAAAAGAAAAAGAGAAAAAAAAAACACAATGACTTTAAAATTAACGCAAACAAATGAATTTAACAAAACAAAAACAATCAAGAATAGACAACAAAAAGAGTTAGTGTTGTCTGTTTTGTTTTGTTTTTTAATGTGCAGGGAATTTTTGACAAGTAATACGACATCAATGAGGAAAATAGAATGACAAATGCGTAAAGTTTGAGGAAATATTATGTTAAGACAACATTAAAAGCGGTAGTTAGTCATCAAGGTCATAATATCAAATTAGCAAAGCATTTTGGCTATATACACTGGCCTGTTCATTTCACTTCCAGATTTAAAAAACAATATCATTAAATAAATAAATATTTAGTTTTAGATCCAGCCAATTGAACAAGCCTATAGTGAACCGTGGCTTAAACATTAAAGAAATAAATAAAATGAGGTTATTATCGTTTTCTATTGACATTTTCTGCTGTCCCAGTTTATATAATCATAAAAGTGTCAAATTCAAACACTATCAAATTATAAACTTCATCATTGTATGGACTAAAAACTACAAATGAAAAACAAATTAAGAATTTGAGGAGGGAAAAATAAAATCTGAAACTTCCGCCAGTGAAAAAAAAATGAAATTCTCGGGCTTTGCTTAAAATAATTAACATTATAAGTTTTGCCATTTTACGCCCCCCCCCCCCCCCCCCCCCCCCCCCCCCCTGTCGATTTTTCCTGTTGTTAAACAAGCAAAATAAACCGATTAAAACGGCTCATAAGTCAGTTATTAGGTAGTATTTTGTAGCAATGAAGTTTGAAATAATATCATCAGTTGATGTTTTTTAATAATATAAACTTCACCTTTAGTTGTTTCTTCTCATGATTGTTATCATATTGTGAACTGGGAGTTTTAAAACAAAAAATAGTTAAATAAATAAATAAATAAATAACATAATAAACTGTAATGTTTTTTTTAAAGGAATAAATTGAAGTCATGTTACGGTAAATTGTTCGTTTCATTTAATAAAAAATGTTAAAAACAAAAGTGTAAACAACAATTCCAACATCTATTTGACTGACTATGCAATATATGCCAGATCAAGTACACAGTGTTATCTTAATTTAGAATGTAAAGAATTGTTTTTCCCTGTTGGTCCCACCGTCAAGTCAATCAATTTCCTCAGCTCGGGTCGGCGGCAGATGTTTTAAAAATAGATCTATTTTTTTCCCCACAAATTTATCAAGAACTGGGGAAAAAGTTGTGTGATGTGTCTAAAATTGACCTGAGGTGGAAATATCTGAATGATAATCAAACATCTTGGTCCTCACATTATACATGACAATCAATGGCCTGGTACAGCTTCCTATGATATAGGACTGGTAGCAATCATTGAGGCTTATTATTATTATATATAATATAGAAGGAACGTGTTTACACGTGTTCAAAAAGAATTATGATGGGCCTCAATGTCTAAATACTTCAGGATATATGTTTTTACAGAGAATGACATAATCAATCGGACGGTTTGAACTGAGATATTGCCAAGTTTAGTAAGGTCAATTTCAATCAAAATTGAGTTCTTGTCATAAATGATTAAATCAACGCTTTTTGTACATCTTCGGGAAATATCAAAGCTTAAATTTCACTTCTAAATATTTATTACAGCTAGTCAAGTTGAAAAAGTATGAAATTTGAAAACAGTTGCAGGATACCTTTCCCGAACATCTGACCATAACTTCATGAAAAATCACCCGATTTACTTCAAATAAAGATTAAAATGCTCTGGGAAGCACATACTTTCAGAAAGTGCAATAAATGCAAATCCAAAATGTTCACCTTCCGACTGATTATGTCATGCACTGACACATATTATGACTGATAGAGTCTACTTTACTATGTAAAAAATGATCTAAATACTTGATTTGAGAGTGATAACATTTGAAGGATTTGTTATAAGAAGATTTCAAACAATATAATGGAGAAGACTTCAATAACGACATCATTGTGTTATCAGATAAAATCTGGTAAATACCAGATAAAGACAGACCAATACAACCCTTAGTCGTGAAAGGGGGGGGGGGTGACTTTTTTATTATTGGATTAGAAAGACAATTGACCTTACAGTCAGGATTCAAGTTTACTCTGTCCAGACACCATTTTTTACTACTAAGTCTGTTTTATAAACAGTCAGATAAATAGGAGAAATTAAAGAAGGACATCACTTAGTCTACCAGTTAAAGGGTTAAAAGAACGATAACTGTAAATAAACTTATGTCGGGGTCATTTTTTTTTCGTTAGCATATCGCATCGCTTCAACATAATATGTCAAATTTCAAAGTATGAAAAAGTTGAGTATTCAGTAAATAATATCGTTGTCCCATGGTCCAAAAGTTGAGTATTCAGTAAATAATATCGTTGTCCCATGATCCAAAAGTTGAGTATTCAGTAAATAATATCGTTGTCCCATGGTCCAAAAGATGTATTCATATTTTGTCACATCTCATTCCTCTAGATTTTTATTTTTCATTTACTTTCTTCAAAAAAAATTTACAAAATAAAAGAATAAAAATATTGAACACAAAATGAACTGTCTTTTCTTCTTGTCAAGCTATCATTATCGTATGTTCAAAATCGTATGTTTTCGGTTACTTCATTTCTTTCTAACCGAAGCCTGGCAGAAAGTATATTTTACCAAAAAAAAAAAAAAAAAAAAAAAAAAAAAAAAAAAAAAAAAAAAAAAAAGAGAGAAGAGGAGAGAGAGAGAGAGAGAGAGAGAGAGAGAAGAGAGAGAGAGAGAGAGAGAGAGAGAGAGAGAGAGAGAGAGAGAGAGAGAGAGAGAGATGTCACACAAAGAAATGTTTAAAGTTTAAAGTCTTTCGATGGGCAAGCACATACTTGGAACATTAATTGGCAACAATCCGTTGTCAACGACAGCGAATGCAACCAAAAGGGAACAATGAATATATAGATATCAGTCAAATCCTATTACTATTGTTTAAAGCTGACGATACTCAACGAACTTCAGTAATTTCTTATGTTCTCATTCTTATAGAGTGTGTAGCATCATTAGTCAACATTCATTTTAAGTAAGAGCCACAACCCTCCTGTTTACATCCTTATATCAATCTTTAATATCATTGACAGGTGCTGTGGATGAGATAAAGATCAACACTAACAACAGAATTCAATAGTCTGATGTCACGTCCGCCCAACAGAAGCTTGGTTCTAAACAAAGAAAATTGGTACTTTTTATTGTTCATGCTGGCTAGAACTTTTTCACATGTCATGTGATCAGAATGTATAAAAATCAAAACATGATCAGATTATAATGTTTTTTCTCCTCCACTGGATACACTTTTATGCTCGTCGGAGAAGTATTTCATAAGGGCGTCCGCCATTATTCCGATGGTTTAGAACCAGTTACTAAGTTACTATGCGTCATTATGAGGAAACTGACGTCATGACTGTTGAATCCTATTCAGGAGGGGAATATCCACATAGGGCCAATTTTAATGTCCAAAAAGTTGGCATGAACCCTATTCATCTGAAAAGTACCCGGATTGAATTTATCCATCATGTCATATGTTGCTTGTTTAACAAACTAAACGGCATATTTTATCTTATTGAGCTTTTGATAATCTAGATAACTTTCATAAAACACTGGGCTTTGCATGTCCCTTTAACTTCTAGGCTATGGTTTGTAAAGAGTGTTAAACTATTCAAAGTATGTGCTTCCATCACGTAGGGAAAAGAGGAACAAGTAAATCTAAATATGACCCACACTACCTCGTTCTGGGATTATGTCTCATTGAACTTGATGGTTGAAATCCGGTTCAAAATCAAAATGATTGAAAGTGGGCACTATTGGATTTTTGGAGGAAAATTTATTTTAAAAAAAATAAGAACTCACTTGACAGTTCTAAAAGAAGGCATTTATTTCAAATCCAGTTACATGCCTTCAGTCTTAACATTCAAATTCAAATTTCTGATACAAATTGACATAATACCGTTTTGAGGTGATTGGTTACAAATGAAGAATTGCTTTTTAGTCAAATACATGGTAATGTCACAGATGGAGAGTAAAACAGAAAGGGAGTTAACTCCTCTGACACTTAGTCAGTGTACATGGGTTAATGTCCCGAGTAATACAGTTTTCCCCCCATCAAATGTCAATATTATCATTGAACAACTCAATCAAAATTTCCACTTAGTGAAATTAAATTCAACAATGCGGTATTCAATTCCATAGAAACGGAAAATGAAGTGAGTTGAATAGTGCCAGAAGACAATAGAGATTAAAAATTTCGTGGCGATGGGGACTCGAACCAGCGACCTTACTGGTACGACAACTCCGTCTGGCCGTGAGAAGGACGCCACTAGTGGCGGATGGCATCGACTGTTCCTCTCACAGCCAGGCGGAGCAGTCGGTCGCGGGTTCGAGCCCCCATCGCCGCAAACTTTTTATTCTCTATCGTCTTCGGGCACTTTTCTACTCCCTTTTTTTCTGTTATTATCAACATAAGTACCTGCTCCACTCACTTTTCTGAATTACCATTCAACTCAAACTACGTGGAAACAAATTCGCCTTTTACAGTATTCAATTTCCACTACGGCTTATAAATTCAATGTTGCAGTATTCAATTCAACAATGTGCAATTAATCCAATTTAGCATTCAATTTCAACGATGTGGTAACAACTTCACTGTTAGGGTATTCGATTAAATTCCCACTAAGTCCAATTAAATTCAACGATGCAACATTCAATTTTAACAGATCACAATTTATAATGACACATTTATTTTACATTAACTTCAGTCACATCTAAATATTAAGGTGGAGTTTGATTTCATGATATCGACATTTGGTGGAGAAAAGATGTATTAAGTCATTAATGAGTGTGGTGTTAGAATTGGTGACAAAGGGCCCCACGTTGTGTTACTACATAATATTTCAACCAATACAATGTTATTTTTACAATTCCGAGTTGAGGAGTTTGTTATACGTGGTACTAGTCAAAACTAAGAAATAGACAATTCACAGCCTTCTCCATTTGAAATGCAACCTTACCATGACATCAGTAAAAATATATATAGGAATCTTTAGATGTTTCAATGGGTTTCCTTTCTTTCATGGGATCAAATCAGTATCTAAGACATTATAAAATCACTCTTGAAAGGGGGGAGAGGGGGGAGGGTACACACACACACACACACACATACACACACACACACATACACACACACACACACACACACACACACAGTCAATGAGAAGTTTATCTCTTACTTATGCACAGCCAGATTTGAAATAGTAGTCGTAGCGTATGGCTACACCTCCATGTGTATGTCTTCAACCCAGCTTCTAAAGTCTTCCTCCACCCTAAGGAGGTTTCGTAGCCACCTTCAAGTTTAGTGACTGGACAGTGGAGGACGATGTGATCGTTGGTCTCTGGGGCTGCCTGACATTTCTGGCAGGTATCACTGTTTCCAAGTTTCCATCTGCACATATTTGATGCAGTTCTGCCATGTCCAGTCAAGAGGCGGTTGAGGAAATCCATTATTTCCTGGCGTTATTGAATACAGGCACTCTTTTGGTTGGATCTTTAATGATGTTTCCTTTGCCTGACCATAGCATGTTTTTAAGTGTCCCAATAACGATTAATGAAATGCAAGGAGCTATAAAGAATATAAAAAATGGCAAAGCTGCTAGCATTAATGGAATATACCCCGACATGATTACTAACTTTGAACCAGACAATAGACTGGCTGGCAAATACTATGACAGACATCATTGAAAAGGGCACAAATTTGGAAACATGCCAAAGTAATCGCCATATTAAAACCAGGCAAACCAATGACTGAACCATCCAGCTATAGACCAATATCTCTACTTTGTTGCTTATACAAGCTCCTGGAAAGAATCGTAATAGAGCGAATCACCCCATATGTAAATCCCTGCATACCACCAGAACAAGCGGGCTTTAGACCACAAAGAAGCGCAAGTGAACAGGTCCTTGCACTGACCTCATACATTGAAGCAGGCTTTGAGAACAAAAAGAAGACCGGTGCAGTCCTAATAGACTTATCTGCAGCCTACGATACTGTTTGGACAGGCGGACTGATGTTAAAGCTCTCAAAAATGATTCCTTGTAGAAAGACGCTCAAACTACTGTCTACATTGACTGGCACAAGACAATTCCATGTCATATTGGGAGAAAACAAAAGCAAAACACGCAAAATTAAAAATGGGGTACCACAAGGTTCAGTTTTGGCACCAACTTTCTTCAATGTTTATATCTCCGACATGCCAAACTGCGAAGCGCTCAAACTTGGATACGCTGTTGACTGGGCCTTAGCCTATCAATTGAAAAACTGGAAAGAGATTGAAGAAGTTCTAAGCAAAGACACCACCCGCCTGAAACAATATTTTGATAGATGGTACCTAAAAGTGAATACCACCAAATCAGTATCCACAAACTTCCACTTGAATAATCGAGAGGCAACAAAAGAACTGAAGATCACAGCCGGTAACTCAATACTACCCCCTGATCCCAATCCTAAATACATTGGCATTGCATTGGACAGACAACTAAATTATCGCAAACACATTGAGGGAACCCCAAATAAAATCGCAAAAAGAAACAGCCTGGTGAGAAAACTGGCAACTACCACCTGGAGAGTCTCACCACAGGTGCTGAGAACGTCTGCTTTGGCACTGTACTATAGTGTGGGAGAATACTGTGCCCCTGTTTGGATGAGGAGCCCACATGCAAATCGCATTGACATCCGATTAAGAGAATCAATGAGAATTGTAACAGGATTCTCAAGTCAACTCCAACTCAGTGGCTCCCAACACTGAGCGGCATTGCACCACCAAGTCTAAGACGACAAGACGCTAATCAAAGGATTCATGCAAGAATTGACGAAGCCACAGACAACATTCCCATAAAATCAATCGTAAAGGGGGCACCTTCAACAACTAGACTTAAATCGAGAAGACCTTTCCACCTAGCAAAAATGGCAGGCTTCAGTGTGGAGGAAAACTGGAGAGAAATGTGGAACAGGGAAACACCAAAAGGAGGAAACATCATTAAAGATCCAATCAAAAGAGTGCCTGCATTCAATAACGCCAAGATTTGCAATGACTTTTAATAACAGCTCATTACGTTTGTTTGTTTTTGTTTTTGTTCTGTCTTTTTGTTGTTGTTGTTGTTGGGTTGTTTTGTTGTTGTTTTTGTTCTGTCTTTTTGTTGTTGTTGTTGTTGTTGTTTTGTTTTTTTTGTCTTTTTTGTTTTGTTGTTGTTGGGTTTTGTTTTTTTTGTTCTGTCTTTTTGTGTTGTTTTGTTTTGTTTTGTTTTTTTTTTTTCTTGTTGTTTTTTGTTGTTGTTTTGTTTGTTTTGTTCTGTCTTTGTTGTTGTTGTTGTTGTGGTTGTTTTGTTGTTTTTTTGTTCTGTCTTTTTGTTGTTGTTGTTGTTGGGTTGTTTTATTTTTTTTGTTCTGTCTTTTTGTTGTTGTTGTTGTTGTTGGGTTGTTTTGTTTTTTTTTTTCTGTCTTGTTGTTGTTGTTGTTGTTGTTTTTTTGTTTTGTTTTTGTTCTGTCTTTTTGTTGTTGTTGTTGTTGGGTTGTTTTGTTGTTTTTTGTTCTGTCTTTTGTTGTTGTTGTTGTTGGGTTGTTTTGTTGTTTTTGTTTTTTGTTCTGTCTTTTTGTTGTTGTTGTTGTTGGGTTGTTTTGTTGTTTTTGTTTTGTTCTGTCTTTTTGTTGTTTGTTGTTGTTGGGTTGTTTTTGTTGTTTTGTTTTTGTTCTGTCTTTTTGTTGTTGTTGTTGTTGGGTTGTTTTGTTGTTTTTTTGTTCTGTCTTTTTGTTGTTGTTGTTGTTGGGTTGTTTTGTTGTTTTTGTTTTTGTTCTGTCTTTTTGTTGTTGTTGTTGTTGTTGGGTTGTTTTGTTGTTTTTTTTTGTTCTGTCTTTTTGTTGTTGTTGTTGTTGGGTTGTTTTGTTGTTTTTTTGTTCTGTCTTTTTGTTGTTGTTGTTGTTGTTGGGTTGTTTTGTTGTTTTTTTTGTTCTGTCTTTTTGTTGTTGTTGTTGTTGTTGGGTTGTTTTGTTGTTTTGTTTTTGTTCTGTCTTTTTGTTGTTGTTGTTGTTGGGTTGTTTGTTGTTTTTTTTTTGTTCTGTCTTTTGTGTTGTTGTTGTTGTTGGGTTGTTTTGTTGTTTTTTTTTGTTCTGTCTTTTTGTTGTTGTTGTTGTTGTTGGGTTGTTTTGTTGTTTTTTTTTGTTCTGTCTTTTTGTTGTTGTTGTTGTTGGGTTGTTTTGTTGTTTTTGTTTTTGTTCTGTCTTTTTGTTGTTGTTGTTGTTGGGTTGTTTTGTTGTTTTTGTTTTTGTTCTGTCTTTTTGTTGTGTTGTTGTTGTTGGGTTGTTTTGTTGTTTTTTTTTTGTTCTGTCTTTTTGTTGTTGTTGTTGGGTTGTTTTGTTGTTTTTTTTTTGTTCTGTCTTTTTGTTGTTGTTGTTGTTGGTTGTTGTTTTGTTTTTTTTTTTGTTCTGTCTTTTTGTTTGTTGTTGTTGGGTTGTTTTGTTGTTTTTTTTTTGTTCTGTCTTTTTGTTGTTGTTGTTGTTGGGTTGTTTTGTTGTTTTTTTTTGTTCTGTCTTTTTGTTGTTGTTGTTGTTGGGTTGTTTTGTTGTTTTTGTTTTTGTTCTGTCTTTTTGTTGTTGTTGTTGTTGGGTTGTTTTGTTGTTTTTTTGTTCTGTCTTTTTGTTGTTGTTGTTGTTGGGTTGTTTTGTTGTTTTTTTTTGTTCTGTCTTTGTTGTTGTTTGTTGTTGTTTGTTGTTTGTTTTGTTTGTCTTTTTGTTTTGTTTGTTGTGTTTTGTTGTTTTTTTTGTTTGTTTTGTTGTGTTTGGGTTGTTTTGTTGTTTTTGTTTTTGTTCTGTCTTTTTTTGTTGTTGTTGTTGTTGGGTTGTTTTGTTGTTTTTTTTTTGTTCTGTCTTTTTGTTGTTGTGTTGTTGGGTTGTTTTGTTGTTTTTGTTTTTGTTCTGTCTTTTTGTTGTTGTTGTTGGGTTGTTTTGTTTTTTTTTTCTGTCTTTTTGTTGTTTTGTGGTTGTTTTGTTGTTTGTTTTGTTGTCTTTTGTTGTTGTTGTTGGGTTGTTTTGTTTTTGTTTTTGTTC
>NC_088373.1:28844660-28851878 GCF_034508935.2 Berghia stephanieae | reverse complement strand
ACCGAGAAAAAACACCCAAAAAAAAAAAAAAAAAAAAAAAAAACAATGAATAACAAATCCAAAAAATTAAAAAAGTAAAAACAAAAAACGAAAAAAAAAAATCAAAATATAAATTATAAAACTAGATTGAACTTTTCTCCGTCCATTGAAAACATGCCTTTTTTTTTTTTACTTCAGCAATCAATACATTAAAATGAACCTAAAATTGGAAGAAGAGAACAAGAGGAACAAAGTACCCACACCGCATTTTAACCGCCAATTCTCGCTAGATCAGTAGACATGACCGCTTGCCCAGGAACATCCAATCTTTTAAAAAAACCTGAAAATCGGTGGGACCACAGTAAAACCCAGGCAAAAAATGCGAATTTTCAATCTTTTAAAAGCAGATACCAAAAAATAAAAAGGGTTTTTGGGTAAAATTTCTGACAAACAGATTTAAAAAAGTGTCAACAACTACCTCAACCTTCCCAAAACTTTTACAGAAACCAACCTTTATTAAAACCAGGGTGAACGACAAAAACAAGAAAAACAACAAAAACAACAACAACCAAACAAAACAAAAAAAACGGCGAAAAAAACCAAACAAACCAAAAAAAAACAGATGACAAAAAACAACAAACAACCACACAAACACCACAACAAAACAACCACGAAAAAAAAACCAAACCCAAAAAACCCACAAAAAACCCACACAAACAACCACGACAAACAACCACACAAACCCCAAACAAACAACCAAAAAACAAAAAAACCACAACAAAAACCACAACAAACAACCACACAAAAAACCCAAAAACCCAAAAAAAACCAGACAAAAACCACAACAAACAAACCACAACAAAAACCACAAAAAACAACAACCAAAAACAAACAACCACCAAACAAAACCAAAAAACAAAAACAAACAACCAAAACAAACAAACCACAACAACCCAAAACAAAAAACAAAAACACAAAAAACCACAAAACAAACAAACAACCACGACAAAAAACCAAACAAAAAACCACAAAAAAAACAAACAAACAAACCCAAAAAAAACCAAACAAACAAAAAAACCAAAAAAAAACCCAACAAACAACCACAACAAACAACCAAAAACAAAAAACCAAACAAACAAACAAAAAAAAAAAACCCCAAAACAACCACAAAAAACAACCACAACAAACAAAAACAAACAACCAAAAACAAAAAACCCACAAACAAAAACCACAACAAAAAAAAAACCCCCAAAAAAAAAAACCCCCAAAAAACCAACCCAACAAAACAAAAAACCAAACAAAACAACCAAAAAACCAAACACAAACAACCACAACAAACAAAAACAAACAACAAAAAAACAACCACAAAAAAAACCCACAACAAAAAACCCCAAAAACAAAAAACCACAACAAACAACCACAACAAAAAAACCACAAAAAACAACCACAACAAACAACCACAACAAACAACCACAAAAAACAACCACAAAAAACAACCACAACAAACAACCAAAAACAACCAACCAAAAAACCCAAAACAAAAACCACAACAAAAAACCCCAAACAAAAAACCACAACAAACAACCACAAACAAACAACCACAACAAAAAACCACAAAAACCCACAAAACAACCACAACAAAAAACCCACAACAAACAACCACAACAAAAAAACCCCCCAACAAACAACCACAACAAAAAACCACAACAAAAAACCCCCCAAACAAACAACCACAACAAACAACCCAACAAAAAACCCACAACAAAAACCCACAAAAACAACCACAACAAACAACCAAAAACAAACAACCACAACAAACAACCACAACAAACAACCACAACAAACAACCACAACAAACAACACAACAAACAACCAAAAAACAACAACAAACAAACAACCACAACAAACAACCACAACAACAACAAGACAAACAACCACAACAAACAACCAAACAAACAACCACAACAAACAACAAACAACAAACAACGAACAACAAACAACCAACAAACAACAAACAACAAACCAACAAACAACGAACAACAAACAACAACAACAACCACAACCAAACAAACAACAAACAACAAACAAACAACCACAACAAACAACCACAACAAACAACCACAACAAACAAACAAACAAACAACCACAACAAACAACCACAACAAACAACCACAACAAACAACCACAACAAACAAACAAACAAACAACCACAACAAACAACCACAACAACACCACAACAAAAACCACAACCACAACAAACAACCACAACAAACAACCACAACAAACAACCACAACAAACAACCACAACAAACAACCACAACAAACAAACAAACAAACAACCACAACAAACAACCACAACAAACAACCACAACAAACAAACAACAAAAAACAAAACAAACAACACAAACAACAAAACAACCACAACAAACCCACAACAAACAACCACAACAAACACCCACAACAAACAACCACAACAAACAACAACACAACCAAACAACCAACAACAAACAACCACAACAAACAACCACACAAAAACACAACAAACAACCACAACAAACAACCACACAAACAACCACAACAAAAAACCACACAAACAACCAACAACAAACAACCACAACAAACAACCACAAAACAAAAAAAACACCACACAACAAACAAACAAACAAACAAACAAACAACCACAACAAACAACCACAACAAACAACCACAACAAACAACCACAACAAACAACCACAACAAACAACCACAACAAACAACCACAACAAACAACCACAACAAACAACCACAACAAACAACCACAACAAACAACCACAACAAACAACCACAACAAACAACCACAACAAACAAACAAACAAACAAACAAACAAACAACCAATCTAAAGATCCGAGTTCAATCCTCGTAAACTCAAAGCTCGACACGGACACAAAATTAAGTTACGAAACAAAGCGACGACCATCAATTGAAAGTGGGTTGTATTCTTTAGTGCAACGAAAGTTTCCTTGAGAAAACTAACAATTCACTTTTCAAGTGATCATCTGCTTGTATATGAGCTGTAATTCTTTGGCCAGCATCAGGGTCTATAAGTAACTAAAGCTACGAGCCAGCCTATTACTTTAATTTAGAAAAAAGAAATACGATGTTTACATACAATTCAATTAGAAACAATAATACACTGATAATTGAAATGAACCCACGTCAAAAAGTGAAGTGAATCTGATTGAAGAAAACAACTGACCAATTAACCACCCGAAACATAATGTGAACCAAAGGTGATGGGTGAAAAAAATGAACCCAATTGCCCTAATGGTTTGCCTCTGAGGAACAACATGAGCTCTCCACGGTTGGGCCCCATTCAAATCTTGGGAAGGATGAGAATGGCATAATTTTACATTTCTTGCCACAATAACTCACAACCCCCCCCCCCCCCTTCTCTCTCTCTCTCTCTCTCCTCTCTCTCTCTCCTCTCTCTCTCCTCCTCTCTCTCTCTCTCTCTCTCTCTCTCTATCTCCCTCTCTCTCTCCTTCCATCTCTATCTCTTTCTCTCTCCTATCTATCGATGTATCTATCTATCTATCTATCTATCTATCTATCTATCTATCTATCTATCTATCTATCTACTATTAACCACCCGAAACTAATGTAACCAAAGTATGTGAAAATAACCATCTATGTTTGCTACAATATCTCACTATCTCATCTATATCTATTATCATAATCATATCTTCTACATCTTCTTCACATATCATCTACAACTCCCTATCCTATCTACCTCTATCTATCTTCTCTCTTCTTCTTCTCTCTATCTCATCTCTCTTCTCATCTCTCCTACTTCATCTCTCTATCCTATCTATCTACCTATTCCATCTCTTCATCTTCTTCATTCTATCTTATCATCTTCCTATCTATCATCTATCTATCTATCTATCTACATCTATCTATCTATCTATCTATCTATCTATCTATCTATCTATCTATCTATCTATCTATCTATCTATCTATCTATCTATCTATCTATCTATCTATCTATCTATCTATCTATCTATCTTCTATCTATCTATCTATCTATCTATCTATCTATCTATCTATCTATCTATCTATCTATCTATCTATCTATCTATCTATCTATCTATCTATCTATCTATCTATCTATCTATCTATCTCTATCTCTGCCTGTCTCCCGAGTTCATAAACGACAAAAATTCATTGATGTTATTCCTAACGAATAAAAAATAAAAACAGCCTAATCAGCTCAGCTCACGGTTGTTCATCAATGAGTGAAAGTAAGGGGAGTGGTGGGGGGGGGGGGGGGCACAAAGCACACATACAGAGCCACCAAAGATAATTTTGCTGGAAAAGACACACTCGAAAATGCTCAGTTGAATAATATTAAGGGGAAATTGTTGGCGGATCAGAAGGACTCCATAACATACGGTCTTGTGGAACTCCCAAAGGTCGTGCTGCGTTCAACATCTTGTGCCGAAATTCAATACACATTGGAACATTGCCTACACATACTCTTACAGATCTGTAAATACGTCTTTATCGAAGCTGTTGAGATAGCTAAAGAGTTTCCATCTCTGACCATTTCCGAGTGTTAGATAAGCTATACAAACAGACAGAGAGAGAGAAAGAGAAAGAGCGACATCACAAATAAAAAGCATGGTTACGTGCCAGATATTAAGTTCCTTTTGCATTTGTTGTTTTAATCCTGTGGAAATAAAATGAATGTCACTTGCAACAAACAAAATAAGCAAAACTATGTTATTTTTTTTTTCAATACAACAAGTATGTTTATACAACCGACTACAGAAAATCACTTTCTGTTCATTTAGCCAGATAACTTTTACTTCCCATATTGAATTGCTAGATTAAAATCTCACCCCACCTAACATTTTTTTTTAATGTCCAAAAGTCTTAACCATGATGCTTTAAATAACTCTTGACTGTTTATGCAACTTTTCGACTTCTTGAGACCATCTGTCGATAAATTATTAAGTCAAACTTTTCTGATCAAAAACGGAAAGTCGTTTTGTTAGCGTTGGAGGGAACGATGAATTCAACCCAATCATCTCTAATTCAACATTGCAAACCAAAAACAAGACAGACAGAGAGAGAATGGGGGATGGGATGGGGAGTAGAAGGGGAGAGGGGGGTGGGGTGGACTAACTTGAAATCAATCCTGACTTTTGGGTAAATTCATATCGTATAAAAATGATAAGACAATGACGATGTCACTCGTGACGATTGCAGAGAACAGCCGAAATCATAGAGATTGGAATCAATGATATTTGCACCAAACACAACAACGCGCCATTAATTCAACACATGCTGAAAAATCTGGTGCTGATCAATAATTAGGAATCAAATCGTGGTCAATGTGTCACGTGACAACACGAAAGATTAAATACAACCCAATAGATGATAACCAGATTGCCAAAGCCATTGGAAGAAATGCACGTTTTAATGGAACTACACAAACACCCGGATACACACATAGATACATAAACACACACACACACACACACACACACACATCATTATCATCATCAGCAGCAGCAGCATCAACAACAGCAAGCAGCAGCAGCAGCAGCAAAATACAACCTCATATTCCAATGGAAAGAAGGATTAAATCGAGTTATTCGAATCATTCATTTTTCGAAAGTTTTTTTGTTTTCAATCTACGGAAAATCAAAAAAATGTGAAGTGAAACAAAATGAAACAATTCCGTGAAATCCCATAAAACCAGATTTTCAAGGGGTGGGGGAGACGGAAATGAAAGGAAACCTTTTCAGACGTCATCCGCAACGTAGAGTTGAAAATCTAAAATCTTAAAAGTTTTCTATTAAGCGTAATACCAATAAACGCATCCACTAAAAAAACAAAACTAAAAAAAAAAAAAAAATAAATAAATAAATAAAAAACCATTGGAATAGGGCCTTAATAAAATAGCCGTACTGTAATACCGGCCATCGGGTTCAGTTAGAGTTAGAGGTTAAGTTTCGGTTTTATTGAAAACCATCACCATCATCCTCACCACCATCACCACCAACACCACCATCATCATCTTCATAATCATCATCATCACCATCATCTTCATCATCAACAACAACAACATTATTATCGTCATTATTATCTCCGCGCGTTAAAATGTGGAACAAAGAGACGGTGAAGACAAAATGAATACATAAGAAATATAAAGTAATTTCATAGATTATTCCCCTTAGACCACTCGTATCCGTAATAAAATGATGTCGACACGCCCAACAAACGTAGTGCAGTGATGTCATCATGAATCGATACCGTGGCCATGATGTAGTCTGAAAGTTCAAGGACGTCTCACCTGGTGATTCGAGGTTTGTCTCTCGTCACACGTTTCCTCGAAGTGGCACTATTTATATTGCCCGCAGGTCTATTTATGATTTACATTTACACCCGGGTTTGCTTGGCTTATCTTCTCTACCCCCCCCCCCCCCTCTCTCTCTCTCTCTCTCTCTCTCTCTCTCTCTCTCTCTCTCTCTCTCTCTCTCTCTCTCTCTCTCTCTCTCTCTCTCTCTCTCTCTCTCTCTCTCTCTCTCTCTCTCTCAACACCCATACGCTTGTATATAACCCATACATAACTCACCCCCCCCCCCCCCACACACACACACACACACAAACACACATACACACAATGGACACGAACAGTTTTCAACAACTGTCAATAATATACCATCGCTCCCCTCCCCCAACACACATACACACAAAATCGGACATACCTAATAAGTAAATTCAAACTCGAAACGGACATGGGTAGTTTTCAACTATTACCTTATCTTCCCCCCCCCCCCCCCCCCCCCCCCCCCCCAACCACCAAATATCATACAATAATACACACGTTCGAAAGGGACACAAAACATTCCCCACATTTATTAAAATATGATTACAAATTATTCAGAGATTCAATACAAAATGAGTGAAGGCGATTGGATTGAAATGGAAACCACCGTCGTCCAATCAGCAGCGATCGTCTGCTTTGACAACCGATGGGCTGTGACAACTACAATGACCTGCCAATAGTGGGGCAATGGCAATAAATAAATGCATAATATGGCAATAATAAATCAACAAAACAAAAACAAAGGTATCATTGAATAATTACTTAATTCCCACTGACTCATGGAACACAACATCTGTTACCAACAACAATGCAATGTTTACTATTGACAACATACAAAACGATATACCCCCCCCCCCCCCCT
>NC_088373.1:28827958-28832958 GCF_034508935.2 Berghia stephanieae | reverse complement strand
ATCGACATTTATTTATTTATTCATTTATCTATCTATTTATATTTTTTGTATTTAATTAAAATTTATCATTTATTTTTTATTTAATTTATTTATTTATTTATTATTTATTATTTATTTATTTATTTTATTATTTATTTATTTATTTATTTATTTATTTATTTAACTGCAAAAATAGGAAAGGGGTGTTTAAACAGTGTAAAGGAGAGCAGGACAAGTTTAGGATCATCTTAGTTCATCGATATTTATTTATTTATTCATTTATCTATTTATTTATTTATTTATTTAACTGCAAAAATAGGAAAGGGGTGTTTAAACAGTGTAAAGAAGAGCAGGACAGTTCAAGTGGGGACGAACTGAGCGATATAAGAAAAAGGGGTCAAAAAGAAGGAGATCAATCCTATGCGAGAGATAAGTAAGTTTGAGTGGGCCAAGGGTTTTGTAGTGTAGTAGGACAAGCAAAAGTTTTACCAATAATGTTATCTTGTTTATTGCCTTTAGTATCTACACATCGAATGCAGCCAGATTATCAACTAATTTAGTGAAGGACTCGTCGAGAGCAGTCCTGTGATTAGCCTACTAGTTTGTGGGAATGCTTTTTGTGTGTGTGTGTGTGTGTGTGTGTGTGTGGGAATGCTTTATGTGTGTGTGTGTGTGGGGGGGGTGAAGAAAAGGAGAAATGGTAGTAGTAGTAGTAGTAGTAGTAGTAGTAGTAGTAGTAGTAGTAGTAGTAGTAGTAGTAGTAGTAGTAGTAGTAGTAGTAGTAGTAGTAGCAGTGGCAGTAGTAGTAGTGGTGGTAGACGTTGTCGTAATAATAGTGGTGGTAGACGTTGTCGTAATAATAGTTGTAGTACTCTTAGTTGTGATAATCTTATTAGTCGTCGACTACGTGAGAATTATCAGAAAAGCTTGCCTTGTCATTAATGTCATTATAAAAAGGCCTAAACGAATTGCGTTGGTGGGAGATAACTAAAATTACTATTGTATTAAAGATGAGAATAATAACTGGGAAAAGAAAAAGTCCGAACAGATGAAAGTATTTCGCATTCAGACTTCATGCAACAATTGGTTTTGTTTTGTTTTCCCCTCCTTTATTTTATTTTTTTATTTATTTTTTTTTGCATAATATATTTTGGTTTTTGTATTGTTCTTGCTTTTCTTGATATTCTAAATTAAAATTCGAGGGTGTTTACAGTCCTTATATATTATCGACTTATTAACAGAATGGGTAAAAAATCAAACACCAAGTCGCAACCTCAAGTAATCGACGGGTTCCTAATAAATCAACAAACTTGACCACCTCCACCCCCCCCCCCAAATCCTCAAACCATTTCACTCCTCAATTTAACGTTTTGTGGAGGAAAAAATAATCAATTTTGTAATTCTAAAAAACAACTAAAATTTCATTTATATAAATTTCATGACACTGCCTGTTAAAAATGCAACATATACATTAAGTGACTTTCATTTCCTTGCCTGTTTCTATCTGCTTTGCCTAGTAGCACAGCATCCTAAACCCTCTGAAATCTCATTGCTTCCATTGGGCACGAATGTCAGATCCTAATATTTTCACAAGGAAACCAAGGATAGCATCAATACCAGGCAGTATTGGAATCTAGAGTCATGCCTTGGTCATAAAATGTCGAGAATCTTATGGATTTGGGGCTGATACTTCATTCTTAATGACAATACACTTTACCGTGTTCAAATCTGATGAGTATTTCTTCCTTTAAAATTTATCGAGTGAAAAAAAAACTAACGATTGTTGGTCAAATTCACACACACACATACACACACACACACACACATACACACACACACACAGATAGAAAAATAAAAACTTTAAGATCATAGTAGTGCTAATCTTTTAAATAAAAGGGGTGATTGATAAAACCTTTAAAGTGTAATTTTATATTCATTCAATGCATGCAACTACTCTCTGTGGAGCCAAACAGAATCAAAGCATATACAGGATGATTGGGGGTGCATGCGTGGTTGAAGATATGTGGGAAAAAAAATTTAAAGGGGAGGGGCGACATGCAAGAAAACCTTGAAATCAAAGTAGGAGAAAGAGTATGATGTGAAATAGAAAAAGGGCGGCGATTGTTAGACATAAGGAGGAATGATAATGGAACTGATGAATAATAAAGCCATAAATGACACACAAACACACACAGTCATTCACAGAGACAACAATTGGTTTTAGTGTGGGTTTTACGTAATGATGGACCTAATGAAAGACTACCCCCACCCCCCTCTCTCTCTCTCTCTCTCTCTCTCTCTCTCTCTCTCTCTCTCTCTCCTCTTCTCTCTACCTTTTTACGTGTTCTATTCAGAACATTTCTCCACTGGACACAAGCAATCTGGAGGTATCAATACCGTAATCATAACAGTGATGGGAACTGGATCTGTTACAATAGACAAGTGTCCTATCATAAGGTAGTAAGCAATTGAATTTGTCCTTTTAACGCTATATAAATCTTACGGCCTTATGGCCCTGAAGGGTATTTTTAAACATTACATAACTTCTTTCTCCATCCCCAAAAGTTCTTTGTATCTCTATCCCCTCGTGAGAACATCAAAATTTGTCTCTGTCGTCGTTTCCATCGTCATTGGGTGAACAATAGCTGGTAATCGAGCTTATAATATGGACTCGTATTATTTTGTTAAACTGTTTTTTGTGTTGACTGAGAAAAGGTTTTGAGCCTGAAACAGTCCTAGTTCGTTAAATTATTCTTTTTATACGCTGTCATTTTCGTATTTGTTCCAATAGAGCAGTAAAATTAGGTGCCCCAAACGTAAACAATAACAAGTTGCTAGTGATTTTCGTTAGGGACCGGAAAAATTTACGCACAATATAGGTCTCCCAATTTTGTAGTTTGAGTTGTAGGCAATACACTTTCAGTATTGAAAATATGTTTACATAAAATTTGACAGTTGCGGAAATAATAATATAAGACTAAATTATTCTGAAAATCAGGCTCCGAATAATTCTCGTTTTGTTCACACCAGCGCAATAATTTGCTCTGGTCTAAAAATAGATAGACTGTAACTTTTGATAAATTTTACCTTTTGTTCCATAAAATATCCATATCTAGACATTATTTGATGCATGATCAAGTATTTATGAATATGTGTTTCTTTTGCCACCTAACAGCCAAATTTTAAAGGTTATTTTTTTCTATAATTTACATTGGAACTTGAGCTGTCAAGACAGGAACATGTGGTTTGCCATGTGCTTCTAGACCTTTGTTTACGTTTGGGGCACCTAATTATACTGCTCTATACTTTAATCAGTCTAAATGGTCTTTGAGTGTTCGATTACTTCAACGAGTACTACTTGGGTACCCAGCACATCCGGGAAAAGTCGCATGTCCAAACTACAACCAGGTAAGTTGTTGGGACCTGTCGTTGAAACTACTATGATGCCTGAATTGAGTTGTCCATGAAAGTAAAAGGAGTTGAGTATCCTCTAGCGTTTCACAACATCGATTACAAACACACAGAACAAACCAAAAAAAAGTAACAACAACAACAAAAATGATGATGATAGTAATAATAATAATAATAATAATAATAATAATAATAATAATAATAATAATAATAATAATAATAATAATAATAATAATAATAATAAATAATAATAATAATATAATAATAATAATAATAATAATAATAATAATATAATTAATAATAATAATAATAATAATAATAATAATAATAATAATAATAATAATAATAATAATAATAATAATAATAATAATAATAATCATAAAACTTGAGCTTTTATGTGCCGCAATATCCACTAAACGTGCTCAAAGCGCGTTACTAAGGATCCCAGACCAATAGCAACACGTAACGTGTAGACATGACGCCTGTTAGGCGATATTACAATTGTTTTCTCACATAAACATCGATGTTCCCGGCCAGGTACTTATTTTACACCTGAGTACGGTGACAGAATGTGAGTAAAGAGCCTTTTCCATGGACTCAACAATGTGCTGAGCGCGTGTCATACCACAAGACCACATAGCTGCATAATAATAATTAATAATAATAAAATAATAATAATAATAATAATAATAAAATAATAATAATAATAATAATATAATAATAATAATAATAATAATAATAATAATAATAATAATAATAATATAATATAATAATAATAATAATAATAATAATAATAATAATAATAATAATAATAATAATAATAATAATAATAATAATAATAATAATAATAATAATAATAATAATAATAATGATAATAATAAATTCATGAATTCATTCATGGATAAATTAATAAACAAATAGTTATAAATAAATAAATAAACAAACAAATAGCCAAATAAATATTTAAAAATAAATAATTAAATGAAAGGTGAGCTATTAATGATGAGGGGTTAGTGAAGTGAAGAAAAAAAAAAGTTGCGAAACAAAATTATAACGAACTGATAAGGCTACAATAGAACATCCGCAAACCCCAGAATCCGTGAAATGCGACATTCATAGATATAGAAAAAGAGTGTGTAAAGGATGATCTAACCTGCTGGAGAGTGCATTTATCTAAAGTCTAGTATAGCCCGGAGGACCGTCCCCTGCTCGTTGTTGGCTGGCGATAGAATGAACATGGCAATTGTAGAGAGAGATGAAAGATGAAATAGGTCATACAGCCTTGATATTCATGCATGTTTTAAGGTTTAAATAAGAGTGATCAACTGCAAGACAATACTACAGAATTGTGCCCGTAAAGTAATTAAACTTTTTATGAAAAAAAAAGAAAGAAATATTTTGCATTGAATTTCATTTTCCGAATATAAAATTATCTTTGAAAATTATTTTTTTCCAGTGGCGTGGCATGCTTACAGTATAAGGCGGGGTCGCAATCAGAAGATGATGACTTAAAACATGCTATATTTGTAAAATCAAAAGAAAGGTTAAAAAGTTAAAGAAAAGGCTTACTCAAATAAGTAAGAGGCGGTCTATACCTTTTCTACGTTTTT
>NC_088373.1:28817958-28822958 GCF_034508935.2 Berghia stephanieae | reverse complement strand
TAGAAATATATTCTGCGGTGTGAAGTTAGCGAATAGACAAATAACGATATATCTGTATCGTGTTTGAATAGACGATGCTTCGCGGGCGGTAGGAGTTCAGCGGGTTGTCTACACCACAACAAAAAAAAAAAAAAAAATTAAAATTAATTTGTTTTAAAATGAATAATAATAAAAATAATTTTTAAAATGCATAATTTGAGCGGAGCGTGCGAAAAACTGTTATTTTAGAATTGATTTTTCTTTTACAATTCACGGAACTGGAAGGGTAGGGGTGGAGTGATTGCTGCTGACCGGTAAATATTAAATTGGAACTCCCTCGTAATGATGCATAGTAACTTAGCGACTGGTTCTAAACTATCGGAACAATGGCGGACGCCCTTATGAAATATTCTCCGACGAGCATAAAAGTGTGTCCAGAGGAGAAAAAAATGTATAAATCTGATCATGTTTTACTTTTATACATTCTGATCACATGACATGTGAAAACATGCTTGCCAGCATGAAGAATAAAAAGTACCGATTTTCTTTGTTTAGAACCAAGCTGCTCGTTGCTGGGCGGACGTGACATCAGACTGTTGAATCCTATTATAGTCGGAGGATTCACAGGTCTGGGTATGAGTTACATTTTGGTAGAATGGAATGACATGTCCCATGTATAAAGTTTAATACTTACTTTTATTATTCATTTCAACATCACCTGGGCCTGGAGGGGGGGGGGGTGGTGGTGGGACCTTAAATAATAAATTATAAATACATATTAAAAAAACAAATAAGACATAGCCCCATAAAAAAGGGTAAAACGGGACAATTAGAAATGGAAATTCCCTTCAATTTTTGTTAAAACATAACCTGCCGTCTCAAAACGGTATTTGCGAGTTAACGATTACGTTCCTCGGACCTAAACGATCGACCGACGACAAGGAATTGAGGAAGAAAACCAGGATCATCACACAGTCGTGTGGCGACCTCTGGGGACAGATCCTGGTTTTCTTCCTCGTCGTCGGTCGATTGTTTAGGTTCGGGGAACGTAATCGTTAACTCGCTAATATGTCAAAGAGAACCTGGTGCTAAAAAAAAAACAAAACAAAAAACAAAACAAAACAAATAAACAACAACAACAATTAAACCCCCCCAAAAAAACAGATGAATCAAAAAATTTAATGACTTATTCGAGAACAGTCGGTGGGTGTTGCTGACTTTTTTTTTCAATTTCCAACACCTACATAACTTATATTTGATACTTTTGACTTCCAACTCAATTTTCCTCATACTGTTTTGTCCATTCCGACATAGAGCCAGACTGGCACGGTACATCAACATGAATTTTCCAGAAAACACTTTTCATCGAAAGTTGACACACTGATAAATATTTATTGACACCAATCTAGAAATATTTATCTGAATTCCTCTCATCAGACGCATCAGTCGCCAAGCGCGATGTTACAATGGATAATGCAACTGTCACTGATCACCCAATGGCGGCCATGTTGGTGTTTTCATTGATTTTACCTTCCATTAATTTGGTTAAGTTCTCTCTCTATTGAACTGCAAAACTTCATCAAATGGCCTTTATCTTTTTTCTTCTTTTCATTTTTCATATGGGATATTCTTTTTACTTCCTATTTATAAATAGGAAATATATAGTATGTTGTTGGCTAAGAAGCTCACAACATTGCCATACGGAAGTAAAACTGACCACCACACAAAAAGATGTGTAACCATGAATGTTTATAGTTTGGTTAATACAGCTTAGAAGGAATTACTCATAAACGTGAATGGCAAAAAAAAAACTATAACAAAGACCTGAGTGATATCAACTTCATATTATCTATATGTAGAAGACGATGGAGATGGATTGGACACACCCTTAGAACGAATAACTGCACTTTAACATAGAAAGTATTGGACTTGAATCCTCAGGGCAAAAGATCAAGGAGAAGGCCACGGGGAACACGGAGAAGAATTAAAGAAGCTGATATGCAGAGAAGTGATAAGACATGGGACGAGTTTTAAAAGAAGTTAGTTCAGGATAGATAGAGAAGGATGGAAACTTTTTGTCTGTGGCCTTGGGTGAATAAGGCAATGATGATGATATTATATTTTAATGTGTATGTTTCATATTGACGAGTATGTTCACTCTTATCACGCTTAGACCACCTTATCATTGACATCAGTCAGTCAATGACCTTCTCATTGGCATCATACAGTCGGAGCCCACCATTGACATTGACATGAGACAGCCACAGACCTCCTTTAACACTGACATCCTCCAGTCAAAGTGACAACCCTTAACACTGACATCCTCTAGTCAAAGTGACCACCCTTAACACTGACATCCTCCAGTCAAAGACCACCCTTAACATTGACATCCTCTAGTCAAAGACCACCGTTAACACTGACATCCTCCAGTCAAAGTGACCACCCTTAACACTGACATCCTCTAGTCAAAGACCACCGTTAACACTGACATCCTCCAGTCAAAGACCACCCTTAACATTGACATCCTCTAGTCAAAGACCACCCTTAACACTGACATCCTCCAGTCAAAGACCACCCTTAACACTGACATCCTCCAGTCAAAGACCACCCTTAACACTGACATCCTCCAGTCAAAGATCACCCTTAACACTGACATCCTCCAGTCAAAAACCACCCTTAACACTGACATCCTCCAGTCAAAGATCACCCTTAACACTGACATCCTCTAGTCAAAGACCACCCTTAACACTTACATCCTCCAGTCAAAGATCACCCTTAACACTGACATCCTCCAGTCAAAAACCACCCTTAACACTGACATCCTCTAGTCAAAGATCACCCTTAACATTGACATCCTCTAGTCAAAGATCACCCTTAACACTGACATCCTCTAGTCAAAGACCACCCTTAACACTGACATCCTCCGGTGAAAGATCACCCTTAACACTGACATCCTCTAGTCAAAGACCACCCTTAACACTGACATCCTCCGGTGAAAGATCACCCTTAACACTGACATCCTCTAGTAAAAGATCACCCTTAACACTGACATCCTCCAGCCAAAGACCACCCTTAACACTAACATCCTCCAGTCAAAGATCACTCTTAACACTGACATCCTCCAGCCAAAGACCACCCTTAACATTGACATCAGCCAGTCATAGACCACCATTAACATTGAGAGTGACATTGCCATCGTTCACTCAAAGTTCACCCCCTTACCCTTGACCTCCTCCAGCCAAAGACGACCCTTAACATTGACATATGCCACTTTGTCAACAACAACAACCCCCCCCCCCCCCCCCCCCCCGCCCTCAAAGAAAAAAAAAACAACATCGGGAACCCAATGGTATGATATCAAGATGATTTGGGAGCTAAAAATTGATTTCCTAACCAAACACAAGAGACGGGTTAAGTGTGTTTTAATCTTTTTTTAATTCCTTCAGAGCCATGGAGACGGAGTTTATCTCATTTGCTATAACATAAAATGGATAATAGCAATTACTTGCTACTCTTTGGATAGGACATTAATCTATCGCAAAGCACTTTCTGGCGAGTCTAGTAGACCCAACTACCCAATCGCTGCTGGGGGAAGGAGGGGGGTGGGGTCGAAAAAAAAAAAACAAAAAAAAACTCTCAACTGCACCCAGGGTCAATCTTGGTCTCATTGATTGTGAAGCGAGTGCTCTAGCAACTGAACTATCATCGGGACCCCCCTGTGCTTTATTAAGGAGAATGAAAATAATTACTAAAAGGTCAAAAGGTGAATTCACATGTGAACATTCGGTTCACTATATATTAGGTTGAGATGGTGGGCCACATTTAATGATAAGGACAACTCACCACCTACTGACACTAGCGATGTTGTTCATATTTAGCTTGATGATAGACTTGTCTCTGTTCTAACTCCAGTGGGTAACATGTAATGTTATGGACACTACCGATGTTGTTCATATTTAGTTTGATGATAGACTTTTCTTTGTCCTAACTCCAGTGGGTAACATGTAATGTTATGGACACTACCGATGTTGTTCATATTTAGCTTGATGATAGACTTGTCTTTGTCCTAACTCCAGTGGGTAACATGTAATGTTATGGACACTACCGATGTTGTTCATATTTAGCTTGATGATAGACTTGTCTTTGTCCTAACTCCAGTGGGTAACATGTAATGTTATGGACACTACCGATGTTGTTCATATTTAGCTTGATGATAGACTTGTCTTTGTCCTAACTCCAGTGGGTAACATTACTGATAAGGACAACTCACCTTTAGTGACAGTACTTATGTTGATGAAATTCAACTTGATGATGGGTGAGTCTTTGTCCAGACTAAAGTGGGTAACATGGAATGATAAGGTCAACTAACCTGGATCGCATGAACTGATGTCGATGATATTCAACTTGATGATGGATTCATTTTTGTCCAAAATCCAGCACAGTGTAACTTTAACGCATTCAGTAAGTTTGTCTCTCTCATTCTTTGGCTCTAAGTCTGCCAACTTCAGGTTGTTGTCAAGCTGAAAAATCAAGGATTATGATTCGTAATGACAATGATGATGATGATGATGATGATGATGATGATGATGATGATGATGATGAGGAGGAGGAGGAGGAGGGTGGGGGGGGGGGGAGGAGGAGGAGCAGCAGCAGCAGCAAGAAGAAAAGGAAGACCATGATGATTACGAGAATGGGAGGAGGAGGAGAGTGGTGGTGGTGGTGGTGGTGGTGGTAGTGATGATGACGATGATGATGATGACGATGATGATGATGACGACGATGATGAGGATGATAAAAGTGACCCAAATGTTAATGACCAATCAATGCATGACTACTTACCGCTTCCTTTCCGTCATTGGGTCCTGACTTATGGTAAAACTCGAATCCAAAGCTGGGGTTGTCTTCCATGGTCTTTTTTATTTTGGGATTCTTTTTCACATCATCATTAAGAAATTGTGTTAATGTCTTATCTTTCTTAGTAATAAATCTGTAAAACAATCAACATGTGTTGGGGAAAATCA
>NC_088373.1:28777958-28812958 GCF_034508935.2 Berghia stephanieae | reverse complement strand
GCACTAACCTTTAAATAAACATGACGTCAAAATACAAGTTGTAGTGTCAGGCTACAGTTTTATCATAATATATCTGTCCCCGCGGTTTTTTTTTTTGCCATTTCAAACGCCAAAAATTTGCCAAAATTTGCCATAAAAAAATGGTAAAGTTTGCCATCAAAATAGCAAAATTTGCCGCTAGTTTTACCAAAATCAAACAATTAAAACAACATGTACGGTAAAAAAAAAAATTGACACAAATCGGGCATTTTGTAGAATATTGATGTCACAACATGTCAATATGAATTTATTTACATTTTGAATGGTTTGAAATGATATAATAATAATAATAATAATAATAATAATAATAATAATAATAATAATAATAATAATAATAATAATAATAATAATAATAATAATAATAATAATAATAATAATAATAATAGCTATAGTAAGTTAGTAAGTAAGTAAAAAAAAAGAAGGAAGTAATCAAAATATTTTATTAACTATTTAGCTTCTTAAAATTTGGGAAATCAAAGTGAACAATCGCATAAAAAAATCAAAATTTGAAAAACTAATTATTAAGGAGAGGAAAAAAATAACTATTCACAAGGAAAGAGAAACAAAATCCATTTTCCAATGACGGCACATTAAATTTGTATTCTCTACTTACTATCCAATTTTGAGCATTATTATTATTGCTTTAAATTTCAATATAGGCCTAATGGGTTTTTGAATGAAAAAAACTGGAAAAAATCATGAAAAATCATAATCATATCATGAAAACTAGGTGCAACTTGTGGCTAAAAATGAATTTGCATTCCATGAAAAATATTCTAATAGAACACATTTTGTTCACATAAATGATAAATGTGATAAATTTCTTAGGAAAAAAAAAAAAAACTTTGAAAAGTAAAATTTTTGAATGCAATAAAATAAAAATAGGAATTGGGATTATGGGATGAAGGACGCGAGAGCTCTTCAGTAAAAAGATTTTAAAAAGGCGAAAAACAAAGCTTGGGATCTCCAATAGCCTAGGCTAGGCCATAGAGGTGGGAGACATGTTTGTCCGTTATTTAGTGCAAATTCTGGATGCTAGCATTGAAAGTCGACATCTTTTCACAATTTTTCATAGCTTTTGGTTTGTTTTTTTTAAACAAAAAATCGTCAATTTAGCCTAAAAACGGCGAAAATTGTGGCTTTTTGCGGCCAAATAAAAATTTGCGGCTTTTTGCGGTCAAGGGTGAAATTTGCGGCCGCGAAAAATGCGGGGACATATATTCTATGATTGAATTCATGGCATCATCTCTTCAAGCATGTATATACTAATGGTTTTTAAGCTTGCCATTATAGGATTCAATAGTCTGATGTCACGTCCGCCCAGCAACGAGCAGCTTGGTTCTAAACAAAGAAAATCGGCACTTTTTATTCTTCATGCGGGCAAGAACTTTTTCACATGTCATGTGATCAGAATGTATGAAAGTCAAAACGATCAGATTTATAATGTTGTTTTCCCCTGGATACACTTTATGCTCGTCGGAGAAGTATTTCATAAGAGCGTCCGCCATTGTTCCGATAGTTTAGAACCAGTTACCAAGTTACTATGCGTCATTACGAGGGACGTGACGTTAGGACTGTTGAAGCCTATTTGAAGCAATGAGTTTGGGAAAACAAAGGCATGAATTATAAATGTTTCGAAATTTAAAAAAAATATATATATTAAATATTTTTTTTTAAACTATGAAAAAGTCAGAGTAGGTGAGTGGATAGGTAAATGAGGAGAGACAGAGGGGGGAAGCAAATAACTGGAAGAAGAGTTTGTGAAAGAGAGAAAAAAAAAGGGGGGGGGGGGGGGAGAGGAGAGGCGGAGGGAGGGGGTCAGAAATAGAGAAGGGGGGGGGGGGGGGGGGGTGAACAGAGAGAAAGAGTGGTGCTAGAAAGGGGTGAATGTACTTGGTCGGGGGCAAGAGCGTCACCTTCGTACAGTCAGAGCCTGCCCTGCCCCTGTACACGCCAATATGTAAAAAAAAAATAAACTAAAAATTAAAAAAAAATTATATATATATATAAAATACATCAAGATTCACGACGACGACGACAAAACGAAAGTAAACAAAGAGCTGTTTTCAATGGGAAGATCCCTGGGATTATTTGTTTGTGACCTTCAGCACTGATAACAACTCGCTGTTCACTTTCTTTTGGTGATCATCACACCGTGTATTTTGAGGTGTTTTCTCTCAGCGAAATTCCAGGCTATAACAACACGAAGGCTACGATAACAGTAAGCAAGATCACTACTAGCCACAGTTCACTGGTATTCACGGACGTATCTTGATTGACAAACAATTTATCTATTGAGAACTCCAAAGAGCATTGTGGTTTAACGTTATAACACAATCAGGTACCAGGAAACAAAATAAAACAAGTATAAACACCAGAAGAATGTTCATTAAGTATTAAAAACTTCTTGCAAAAATTAGTAAAGTCAATTAATCTAAAAGTCAATTAATTTTTTTTTTAAATAAAAGATATAAAAACATTTAATGATTAAAAGATCAGAAATCACAAAGAATCGTCAAATTGTGAATCAGAATTGAACATCTAAAATAAAAGGAGGGGGGGGGAAGAGAGAGAGAGAGAGAGAGAGAGAGAGAGAGAGAGAGAGAGAGAGAGAGAGAGAGAGAGAGAGAGAGAGAGAGAGAGAGAGAGAGAGATAAATTTTCTGTCCAACACTGACATTACTTTTTCTGTTCAATTTCATTTTCACCCGAAGACATTTACTAAATTAGGATAACATCCAGCTACCCAATGTTTGACTGATCTTAAACCAAAGAAATGAGACGTCAGATGTGGCGGTCTAATGCATTATACTGAAACAAGCAAAGGAGACAGGCACTCGATCCAAATTTTAAACATGTTGTTTTAATTATTAAAATTAATATTTCATTTACCGTTTTTTTAAAGTATCGATTTTTAAAATAAAATTTGTCACATTCTCTCTCGTGTGCAAAAATAAATAAATAAATAAATAAAAACATTACTTATGCGTCTGTTAGAATTATTCAGAAACATTTAAAAATAAGAAGAAAAAAAGAAATCGAATTTTAAAAAGAAAAAGAGATAGACAGTCGTCTGTGTGGACAACGTTGGTTTCTGTCGCCATCAGACATTTTTCTGATGGATTATCTTTATTCCTTGGAGAAATCTCTAGCGATTGCATATTCAGATTCCATGCAAAAAAAAGGAGTAACTTTATGAAGTCAAAATCTCTGTTTAAAAAAATTGTTTTAAGCGTTTTGTCAGTGTAAGATTTTGTGTTTTGCCTGGAGGTTAAAAACAGAAAAGGTTTTAATACAAACACGATCTGATTGGATTGAAGAGAAATCAAATATAAAATAAATCTCAAAATCTTCTTTTAAAGTGTTATAGAAACCGTGCACTTTAATGTTATAACGATAATGAATTTTAATCGATTAATTTTAAAACGGAAAATATTATTGATATCATAATTTGGTGGGAAGCGCAAGGAGAGATGGCAAGGGAGGCCTTGGTTTTACCCTGTTGTTGTCCAGTTCCATTCACTTAAAGTAGAGGGGGAGAGATAGCATAAGTATTATGAGTAAGGCAAGCCCATTCATTGTGTATTCGTTAGACTTATCATTTAACATAAAAATTAAAAGGATGGGGGGGGGGGGGAATAAATTTCAAAAAGAAAGATAACAATTATTATGGTGATATCTAACAGATACAATATAGGATAAAAATGGGAGAAATGAGATGCAAGCGTGTGCATGTCTGTGTAATTACCAAACCAAATTGATTTCCAATAAATAAATAAATAAATAAATAATAGACACAAAATATATGCCCAGTGAGAAGAGAAAAATCTATTTATGTGTATTTACAATATCACAGTAAACATTGCGTTAAAACAAAGCAAAACAAAAGTCGTGTAAATGGCAAAGTATCAGTCAATTCAAGGCATTATAGTTTACCTAATTCACTTTTCTTATATAATGTAATCTTAAACACATAAATTTAGCAAAAGCAAAGACAAAACAAGCTACATCCACCCCCCCCCCCCACCCCCACCCCAAAAAAGAAATAAATAAAATAAAAGTAATTAAAAAAATAAACAAAGCCAAGGACAAGATAACTGTTAAAGCTTGTGTAATTTGACTTGCATTTGTCACTTTTATTCTGGTCTTTTAGGGTTCGTGGATGTGTCTCAATATTTTCTTTTCTTTTTATTTAAAAATAAGGCACGTAAGCGATTGAGCAGGGAGGGAAGGGAAACATATAACTCACTCAACCCTAACAACGACTATATCCGTAGTTTCCTAGGGTTACTTTTATCCCATGCCTATTTATTACATTATTCTGATACAAATTTTAGGCCTAGTATCAAAGCTAATGTTAATTGTTTGTGCATGTTAAATGGTAATTGAATAAAACTATCTATGTACATGTTCATTTTTAATACATTTTTTTTTTCAATTTTGAAAAGTGGCAAAAATCTCTAGGATTGAGTGAGTGAACGTAATTCTTTTTACAGCAGTGTATTTTACAATTCCATAGGGATATGAGTTTAA
Organism: Berghia stephanieae; assembly: GCF_034508935.2. Taxonomy (NCBI): domain Eukaryota; kingdom Metazoa; phylum Mollusca; class Gastropoda; order Nudibranchia; family Aeolidiidae; genus Berghia; species Berghia stephanieae. Next base: position 28,808,387 of record NC_088373.1, on the reverse strand, counting down.
TCAATCCGCGGTGATATACGTTGTACCTCCCTTAATTGTTATGTTAACTCATACAACACAGTAGTCAGTTATTTTACAGTGGCTACAAGTAGGACAATTAACAGCCCTCTACACTCTTTATGTTAACTCCAAACCCATTAGTTAGCTAATATAAAGGTAAGTAAAGAAAATACAACGAAAACAAATTAAAAGCTAGAAAAGAATGAATTTAAAAAAAGAATGAAATAAATAAAGAGAGAGAGGGGGGGGGGGAGTAACGATAAAACATCACACATACCGTATAAGACAATCAATAATATGATATTTCGTTATTTCATAAACAGTTGGAAGACTCAGGATTATTCATAAGTAAAATAAAATCAACTATGCATGAACTTTTTAAAAAAGCTCGAGAAGTAAAGGCAGATAATAAAATCAAACAGACAACAAACACCAAGCATAAAGAAAATATCTTAGTTTTTGCAATTTCTCACAGCAAGAAACAAGATTTCCAAAACTCTTAACAACAACTACAACAAATAACAAAAACGGTGACGACGCCGACAACAACGACAATGAGAACGACAACAGAAAAACAAAAAAACAAAAACAATAACAATAATAAATAAATGAATAAGTATATATAATAAATGAACAAATGAATGAATGAATGAATGAATGAATGAATGAATGAATGAATAAATGAATGAATGAATGAATGAATGAATGAATGAATGAATGAATGAATGAATGAATGAATGAATGAATGAATTAATGAATGAAATAAAAGCGTGATTCAAATTAGAGTAGAAAGGAAAAAAGTTGGCAGCAGCCGGAGTCAATTCCAAGCCAGGTTTACACAACTGGAATCGGTTCCGAACCAGCCCCCCACAACTGGAATCGATTCCAACCCAGACGTCCGCAGTTGGCATTGATAACGACCCAGCCCTCCATAGTAGGATTCGATTCCGACCCAGCCCTCGAGCGAGTTGCCAAGTCAGATCCCGACTTGACCATGGGTCGTCTAACCAGTCAAGTAATCATCTTGCCACATTCGGTGTTGACAAGTCGGGTCTGGTTGGTTGCTGGAATTTTATCCAATATCCCCACTGGATATAGAAAACATGGTCAGTTGTGGCCTCCCTTCCGTAGTATTCGTCGCTGTACTGACTCCGCAGCATTAGTGCAATGCTATGTCAGGTCAGAAATACTCTTCAACAGTCGTAACGTCACTTCCTTCCTAATGACGCATGTTAACTTAGTAACACTGGCTCTAAACTATCGGAACAATGGCGGACGCCGGTATGAAATATTTCTCTGGCGAGCACAAAGGGTATCCAGAGGAAAGAAAAACACATAAATTTGATCATGTTTTGACTTTTACACATTCTGATCACAAGGCATTTGAAAAGTTCTAGCCAGCATGAAAAATATAAAGTAATGATTTTCTTTGTTTAGAACCAAGATGGCTGCCGTTGCCGGGCGCGTGACATCAGACTATTGAATCGTATTGTGGGGGATTTTTGTGTGTGTGTGGGGGGGGGGGGGGGGGGTTGATTTTGTTTTTCTTTGTTTGGTTGTTTGTCTTTTTTTTGTTTTTGTTTTTGTTTTTGTTTTTTGTTGTTTTTTTTTTTGGGGGGGGGGGGGGGGTGTTGTTTTGTTTGTTTGTTTTTGTAGGGTTTTTTTTGTTGTTTATTTTTTCTTTTGGTCTTTGTTTTGTTTTTTGGGGTTTTTTTTTGGTTTTGTTTTTTTTTCTTTTGTGGGGGGGGGGGGGGGGGTAATTTTTCTTTTTAAAACAGATTCACCAAACAGTCTGGCCCAGGAGAAATCAGCTCCAAATTAAACGCGGTAGTTCGATAATTGATATGGCATACTTGAACACCATATAATTGATGGGAGTGTTTCTATACTTAAATATAAAAAAGAAAAGAAAGAAAAGAAAAGAAATAAAAGCGAGAAGGGGAGAGGACTTCTTATTTTTGATATTATTTTTTAAAATCACTAATAATTAGATTTGTTTTCTGGCAATTTGCAGTGTCAAAACAGCACCCCTCTACTCTACCCTCTCCCTTTTCAATGACAGTTTCCCAAGGCAAGATGGAGACTTGTGGAGCAAGGTGGCACAGGGTTGATCTTCGATTCGAGCCATAGCTTGTCAGCATTAATCACAATAAAGTTGGAAGCAATGAGACACTATATCTATAATGTTATAGCCAGGCCTTTTACAATTAGACAAGTAACAAAAAAAAAGCGAACAGTGCCAAGAATCCAGAGGGTTGACAGTTTCGGCTTGTCGGCAAATATTGAAAGTGGCTATCGAAAAATCACATGATTAAGTTGACTAAATACCATGCACACACGCAGAGAGAGAGAGAGAGAGAGAGAGAGAGAGAGAGAGGGAGAGAGAGAGAGAGAGAGAAAGAGAGAGAGAGAAAGAGAGAGAGAGAAAAAGAGAGAGAGAGAGAGGTATATGAAGAGAAGTGGGAGTTCAGCTTGACCCGTGGTCATATTAACAACTTTCATAAAAAGAAGCGTCTTTACGACATAATCTATTACGAAAACCCAACCATCATGTGATCGATGATTTGGTTGAACGAAAACCTATATATATATATATATATATATTATATATATATATATATATATATATATATATATATATATATATATATATATATATATATATATATATATATATATATATATATATATATATATATCCCATTCGACTTCATTTTCCAGAAGCGAGCCAAAGTCGTGAAGACTTAATCGGTTACAGTCTGAAATTTCACTTTCAACTGTATCAACTTTTTTTCAAAAACAGATCAACAAATGCGAACCGACTCAGGGGAATTCTCCGAAAGGGGAGGCCCAATTACTGTTACAGTTCTCTTGGTTCAAACCGTTTAGTTCTGTAGTTATAATGGACAGATATAAAACTAGAAAAATTATGATTGTAAAAAAAAAAGAAAATAAAAAAAGTTACATAGGTACCACCGCCGTTAAAGGGTTAATAAAATGTAGACACAAAACACGACGGCTGGAGAGAGAGAGAGAGAGAGAGAGAGAGAGAGAGAGAGAGAGAGAGAGAGAGAGAGAGAGAGAGAGAGAGAGAGAGAGAGAGAGAGAGAGGGGGAATAGCAAACGTCAAAGACTAGGAAAAAATCATATTAAAGCTAGGTTTTTTTTCAAAAGCAAATGAAGCACTATATAAAAAGTCAATTCAATATGTACGAATAATAATAATAATAATAAAATCCTCATATTTTCCCCCACAGTTTCTAACTACTCACTAGACTTTGTTGTCGACTCCGTGGTGGAAGGTGTTGTTGTTGTTTGCACTGGGTTTAGATTGAAAAAAGAAAAAGAAAATAAAATAAAAGGTAACACTCAGAGGTTGTCTTTCACATCATATTACCGGGGTGATAATACAAATCTCCCGTTTTATCCAGCGGGCGAGGTATTTACCAGAATTGATGTGAAGTTGAGAGAACCACAAACCATCTGCGACAAGCCGACATCAGGGAAGTAGGGCCAGACTTGTCATCAAATAAACATTGTGGGACTGTATTTATCCTTTTTTTTTCCGTTTTCATAATATTTACCCCATGGAGCGTATCTTTTTCATTTCTATTTTTTAAAATCATATTTTCAAACAAGAAACCTTGTATAGAAATGATCTATTGCGCGGCAAGTTGAACTAGAGTCAAAACTGGGACAAGACGCTTTAGAATAGTTGAGTCCTTGGAAAAGGCTCTTTACTCATATACTCTCCCTGTACTCGGGTGTAAAATGAGTACCTGGTTGATAGAAGCGTCATGTCTCGTTCTACTCGTTACGTGTTGCTGTTGGTCAGAGACCCTTTGTAAAGCGTACTGAGCACGTTCAGTGGATATTGCGTTATATAAACGCTCAAATGATTGTATTTATATTACATGATTCTTTCAATCTTGCATATCATACAGGAATTTTGAACTATATCTCAACGGCAGCAGTTCCTAACAGCAACACTTAACATTTAGGACGGGACATGACGCCTGATAGGCGATATTACATTTGTTCCGGGCAGAGACAACGCTGTTAACGACCTGGTACTAATATACACTTGAGTATTGTGAGAGAATGTGACGAGAGAGCATTTTCTAAGGACTCAACTATGCGCCGAGCGAGGCTCGAACCCAGGACCTTCTGATCCGAAAGCAAGTGTCATAACACAAGGCCACATAGCCCCAACGGAGGTGTTGCATTGGGAGCAGAGCGTGAAGGAAAAATGGCATCCGTAGCATCCGGCGTTAACCAAAAAAAAACAAAAAACAAAGAAACAAAAACAAAAACAAAAAAAACCCGAATAGTTCAAGAAATGTTTTTTTCCTCACGCATCCGGTTTTTACTTGCGATATCTAGATTTCGACGCGTATTGATATCATGGACACAATGATAATTTTTAACTCACTCAACCCTAACACCGACTATTTCCGTAGTTTACCCGCGTTACTTTTTCCCCATGCCTATTTATTATTACATTTTTCTGAGACAATTATAGACGTAGTATCAAAGCTAATGTTTTGGTTTTTACATGTTAATGGTAGTTGAATAAAACTATCTATGTACATGCTCATTATTAATACATTTTTTTTTCCAATTTTGAAAAGTAGCAAAAATCTCTGGGATTGAGTGAGTTAAGGACACATCCTTTACTTCCAGAACCAACCATTATTATAACAACAACAAAAAAAACCATTACATTTTTAATGAGAAATGGTATAGGTAAGGTCCCTGGAAGGGTATAATGATAATATGCTTGAACTCCTGAGTTGGAAATTTCAAAACTCGTGCCCAATGTCCGCTCCCAAGGTCGCGCCACGGCCTGGGAACTCGTTCGATACTTCAAACGCAGGAGTTGGAAAATTTGACACCCTTCAAAAGAAAAACACACACACAAAAAAAAAGAAAAACAAACAAAAAATCGTAATATTTCTGGGAAACGTTGATACTTGGTTCAAACTTTTCAACATTTTGAGAAGAGAAATTCTAGCTAATAAATGGTGCCAACCTATCTAGAGAAATTTTTTAAAGTCTTTTTTTTCTTTCTTTTGTCGAAGCTTTATGCAAAATGACCTTTTAGAACAGCCTTATAATGTAAAATGATAGAATATCGTACAAAATATATCATAAATTTATGAAAGTTGGAAATGGTTCTATTTATAGCACACTCAATAGGTAGTGTAAACATTCAAGAAATAGAAAAGATATGAGGGAGAAAAGGTCAAAAGTACGGAATATCACTATACGAAAGATTCTAATGACATACAAGAGATATTGATTCTGACAAACAACATCGTTAGGGGGGATGTAAGACATTCGACCATTATCCACTGCAACAAGCTTATTTCATTCATAACAACAAAGTCAAAGCAAAACTCAAAACAGAAGACATGTTTCTCACTTGAAATCTGCACATTTGAGAATCACCATCACAACAATAACAAGAGAGAAAATTATTTTTTTTTAATGATGAAAAATAGAAAAATAAAACAATAAAAATAAATAATGATTTTTTTTTTTTTTTTGGTAGTAAAAAGAAATGGTGTTTATGATTTATCGAATCAAACGGAAATTCGGTCATGAATACATTGGCATATGGAACGAGACATGAATATATTGGCATATGGAACGAGATTTGTTTCCACGATAACAGGTATTCACTTTTTTCTTCCCATATTAAACAAGTCGCTTTTGTTTTGTTTTGTGGTGTTTGTTTTAGGTTTTGTTTGTTTGTTTTTTGTTGTATTTTCATTTTTTTTTTCTTTTTTTTTTTTTTTTTGGGGGGGGGGGGGGGGGGGGTGACCGAAGTCATATCGCTGTTGAATAGTTTGTCAATAACGCGTCATCATCGAGAGCTTCAGTTAAATTCACAACACCAAACATTGGGGCAGGACTTCATTCGTTTGACGCAACAGATTGGCGAAGATGAGCATAATATATAACAAAATGGAAAGAGCAGTAACTTTTTTTTTTAAACCGCGTGTGCCGGAAATACCAGCATAGAAATGACACACACACACACACAATCACAGAATGAGAGAGAGAGAGAGAGAAAGAGAGAGAGAGAGAGAGAGAGAGAGAGGGTGGAGGGGGGATTTGAAAAAAAAATGCAAATTGTCTTCAGGACATGAGTGGCGATGCAATTCCCTCATCAATGTGTCAAAATATTGTGATAAATACTCACTAACGGTGAGACTGACCTATTCGTCCGGATGACACACACAAAGGTAGCTGTGTAATTTGATTCAATAGTTTGATGTCACGTCGCCCAGCAACGGCGGCCATCGTAGTTCTTAACAAAGAAATTTGGTACTTTTTATTCCTCATGCTGACTAGAACTTTTCATCTGTCTTGTGATCAGAATGTATAAAAATCAAAACATGATCAGATTTATAATGTTTTTCTCCTCTGGATACGCTTTTATGCTCGTCGGAAAAATAGTTCATAAGGGCGTCCTCCATTGTTCCGATAGTTTAGAGCCAGTTGCTAAGTTACTATGCGTCATTACGAGGTAAGTGACGTCATGACTGTTGAAGCGTATTGGGATGATCTATAGATAGTATGCGCTTGGTGAAGAAGCTCAAAACATTGCCATCCGGAAGTATAACGGACCAACACACAAAACTGTGTAACCTTTAACATTTATAGTCTGGTTAATACAGTTTAGTGAGAATTACTCATAAACGCGGATGGCAAAAAACAATAACATAGACCTGAGTGACGTCAACTTCGAACTATCTATATTACCTTTCCATGTGCTCGACGTCATTGGTGACATTTCAAAATGTGCTCAAAGTGACCCACATAGTGAAAAGTGTTCACAGCTTTTGAAATACGATTGGTCATTTTGTTTAGCTTGACACACTGGTATGTTTACAACTTTCATAAACAAAGCAGCGTGTTTACATTTGTTAAGAAGTATCCAATCGTTGGGCAGCAGCAAATCATGTGATAGATGACTTGGCTGGACGAAAACATGAATATAGATAGTATGCGCTTGGCTAAGAAGCTCATAACATTGCCATCCGGAAGTATAACGGACCAACACACAAAACCATGTGTATCCATGAACGTTTATAGTCGGGTTAATACAGTTCAGTGAGCATTACTCATAGACGCGGATGGCAAAAAACAATAACAAAGACCCGAGTGACGTCATCTTCGAACTATCTATAGATCGCTCCCATTAAGGAATGTTTGCCAGTTGACAAGAAATAAAAAGGCAAGGAGACGGAACGGGTTAACTGACAGGCAGGAAATATTCTTAGTGATTAATGCTTAGTAAAGCTCGAACCATCAATAGGCTTCAACAGTCATGACGTCATTTCCCTCGTAATGACGCGTAGTAACTTAGTAACTGCTTCTAAACTATCTGAGCAATGGCGGACGCCCTTATGAAATATTTCCCCGGCGAGCATAAAAATGTATCCAGAGGAGAGAAACATTATAAATATGATCATGTTTTGACTTTTATACATTCTGATCACATGACAAATGAAAGGTTCAAGCCAGCATGCAGAATTATTAAAAGTACCCATTTTCTTTGTTTAGAACCACGCTGCTCGCCGTGACATCAGACTACTGAATCCAATTCTTAGAGAAGTATCGGGTCAGGTTTCAAGTTAACGGACGCTCAAATTATATACCAGATTTTATTGCCAAAAAATGACAATGAAAACTAGGTAATGTAAATTGTGCTGTTCGAAGCTCGAAGAAATAAATAACAATGTGAAATTGAATGTATGCTTCAATTTAATATAGGAATCATATAAAATGGACGTTTCGGGTTTCCCCTTTATCAACAAAACAGGCTGAATGAACTACTACAGGCGAATGAGATAATGTGGTAGTGGGTTGTTAGCCATCAATTAAATAATAAGTAATTTTGTATTGTCTTTCGAGATTTCTTTTATTTTCTTAACTAGATAGATGGACAAAAATGATAAAAATAAAAACAAAACATCCATTAGTGCGCAAAATCATACACAGTTGTATTATATTATATCATTATTATATAAAAGAAAATATTATATAATAATAACCCTCTTCGTTAGTATCGTGGAAATGGCATCATTATTTCAAATGGAAAATTAAAACCATAAAAAAAAACCACACACACACACACACACACACACAAATATACAGACTTTCATAATCACACAGTTGGTATGGTTGGAAATATAACAAAGCTTAAACCGCATTCAATCGCTCCCACATGGATTACAAAAGCTTTAACAATTATAAAATGTAGAACACTTTTCAAAATTCATCATGCATTGATAAAAACGTAAATGAATGTAAAACTAGATATATGCACAATGAGGAGAGAGAAAAACGCAGGATACAGGTCGAGAAAATGACAGAATTAATTGGTGATTCCACAAATCAGCCCCATTCGTTAATGCCAATCCTAAACCGGGTTCGATTCAGAGTTCCACAAGAATTCAACTTCGCTGGCTGGGATTGAGGTTGGGGGGGGGGGGGGAGGGAGGGGGGGGGGGGGGGGGGGAGAGAGAGAGAGAGAGAGGAGAGGAGAGAGAGAGAGAGAGAGGAGAGGGAGAGAGGAGAGAGAGAGAGAGATAGAGAGAGAGAGGATAGCGGGGAGAGAGAGAGAGAGAGGAGAGAGAGAAGAGGAGAGGAGGAGGAGGAGAGAGAAGAGAGAGAGAGGAGAGAGAGAGAGAGAGAGATAGGACGAGAGAGAGAGAGTAGAGAGAGAGAAGAGAGAGAGATAGCAGAGAGAGAGAGGAGAAGAGGGAGAGGAGAGAGGAGAGAGAGAGGAGAGAGAGAGAAGCGAGAGAGAGAGAGAGAGAGAAGAGAGGAGATAGGAGAGAGTGAGAGAAAAAGATTAGTTAAGTAGAAGAAAGAGGAGAAAGAGAGAGATAGTAGAGATGAGAAGGTGGTACAACGAGATTAGATAGTGTTAAGCAGGCTTTGTCATGAACACAGATTGTTGTATCAGTTCAAAGAATGACTTAGACTGAAGATTTCTGACGTTTTGGTTTTCTGTGTGTCTTAAGTATTTATTCATTTTGAGTTTGGTTATTTTTATTTATTTTTTTGTTTAGTTTTTTTTTCAATATTGTTTTTCATTTTTGATTGCTTGCTTTTTTTTTTGGGTGGGGGCGGGGGGGGGGGGGGGGGGTCTTTTGCTTTATTGTCTTGAAAGATCGCATGGCATCCATCTTGAAATTTGGGCATTTTTCACAGCCTCCATTGTAACCTACTTACATTTCAAAGTCTTTCATTTCCTTTCTTTTCTTTTTCTTTCTCTTTGTAAAGATTTTGTCTATCCGTTTCTATTTTTCTAACTTTTTTTTTTCATCACTTGGGCATGACTATCGGGCCAGAACTAACGTTTCAAAGACAAAATCTGCTGTATTATGAAAAGAAAAAGAAAAAAACTCACACATTATTTACATTTTGGTCAGAAGAATTGTCCTTCAAATATCAAAGGAAGTCTAAGGTTTGAGAGATTATGACAAGATGAGGGTCAATTTAATTGATTGGCAGTTGAATGACGAATTTTCGAGCCAAAATCGCACATTGCTTTTTGGGTTTTGTTTTTTGTGTGTGTGTGTGTGTGTGTTATTTTTTTAGTTTGTTTGTTTGCTAGTTTCAAAATATGGCCAAAAAAAATTGTGAGAGAGGGAAATCGAGGGGGTGGGGGTGTGTGTGGGGGGGGGGGGGGGGGGTGAAGAAGGATCCTATATTAAAGACAAGTTTTAATTTTAAATGTTAAATTCAGTACGATGGATGAATGGGAAACTCTTTCAAGAATTCTATCTCCTTGCCCAGATTTAACGTTGGAGTCGATACCGCCAGGTCTTCCGTAAGAACCAAACCAATTTATCATCATCCCATTTTAAGAATTTTTACCAATACAGGAAAAACACCGATGAGACTCGGGCTCGTTTGTTGGTTTGTTTTGGAATTTTTTGTTTTGTTTTGGGTTGTTTTTTGTTTTTGGTTCTTTTTCGGAGTGTTTGGGGGGGGGGGGGGTTGTTGTTGTTGTGTTGTTGTTTTGTTTTTGTTTTTTGTTGTTGTTTTTTTTTTGGGGGGGGTTGTTAATTTGTTTTTTCGTAGGGAGTTTTCTTTTCTTTGAGGGAAGGGGGTGGGGGGGGGGGGGAGGAGGGGCGTTGTGGAACCGGGGGGGGGGGGGGGGGGTCAATGGTTGTCAAACCAGGGGAATTTCAGGATAACGTATGATTTCTAAGACGTCAAAGGGTTAATACACTGTACACAGTACACGGCATAGGCGGGTGGAGGGGAACATCAAACGTCAGAGAGTGGGGATAGGCAAGTAATAATTACATTAAAGGGATTCAAATCCCAACAAGCATATGAAGCACTAAAAACGCTATTATAATAATAATAATGATAATAATAATAAACAGATAAAATGCATAGCATCCGAATTCGTCCCACAGTTTCATGAGAAAAAAAAAAAAAACTCACTGGACTCTGTTGAATTTTCCGTGACGTTTGGTGAAGCGGTTGTTTGGTCTGTTTTGAGATTCACAAAGCGAAATTGTAAGACCACAGTCATTGTAAGTGCCTACCACTACCACCCATCCCTATTAGCTGGCCTTCAATTTTGTGAACATCTATTATCACAATGTTTTTGACGCAATGCCGTGTGAAATTACATTGGGATTAGATCTAAATCATTTTTACCACCACAATAATAATAATAATAATAATAATAATAATAATAATAATAATAATAATAATAATAATAATAATAATAATAATAATAATAATAATAATAATAATAATAATAACAATAATAATAATAATAATAATAATAATAATAATAATAAATAATAATAATAATAATAATAATAATAATAATAATAATAATGATAGAAAACGTTGTTCAGAATCTGGAGATCCCAGAACGATGTTCAGAATTTGGAGGGCCCACTTTGCTGGGATGGTTGGCATGTATCGAGTTAGCTAAAGGTAAGTTCAAAGACAAGAGATATGTGGTTGGCGTGGCACTAATAATATCTTAAAGTAAAGGGAGGAAATCTTAACGAAATGAATAAATGTTGTTATTATTGTTTTATTCAAAGAAGTGATCAGATCTAAAAACGGTAAAGCTACAAATCACAGGAGATTAACATATGACACCTGCTTTCAAGTTAGAATTCAGTCTATTCTTCATTCGCCAACCAGAACTCGTGAATTATTCGATATCACCGCTACATTTCCGTCATTCAACGACTTTATCAATGTGAAATGCACGTGTATTTATCACTGTTAGACTACCACACACACACACACATACACACACACACACACACACATACACACAAACATATACACATATTATTTCGTCCCACTGATTCAAACTACTACTCACTAGTCTCTGAGATTCCCACGACTGTTGAATTCTCCGTGACGTTTGGTTTGGTTGTTGTCGGTTGTGATGCTAAATTGGAAAAGCGACAAAGTTCATCTAATAGTCATAGAGCTGTGGCAAACGACTCATCTGAGCCAAAATATTACATATTTCTTTTAGTCATAATCATAATATTGCGCATTTTAACGTCATTTTCATCATTCCAGTTCCAGTCAAGAAGGTTACCATTACTCAAAACGTCAAAATCTTACAGGCTATTATTAGGGGTATACGTTACATTTAACAGCTTAATTCTAAACCGCAATCCAGATTAAAGTAAAGATTTTTGCCAGCCATAACTGGTTAATATCTAATAAATTCGGTCATTGCAGGGAATGAAATTTCAACCTTAGAATGAAAAAAAAAAAGAAAAAAAAAGCTATTTTAAAAATAGAACTAATCGGCCCCACTGTTTCGAACTACTCACTAGTCTCTGAGACCCCCAAGACTGTTGAATTCTCCGTGACGTGTGGAGTGGTTGTTGTTGGTCCTGGTTTTAAAAGGGTAAAGCAATATATAGTTAGACTAACTTATAATGTGTGTATGTGTGTGTGTGTGTGTGTGTGACAGTGTGTGTGTGTAACATCATATTGTTATATTATGTGAAAACTTAATATCATTTGTTATTTACTACAATTCAGATCATTGGCGCTGTCGGCCAGAACTGGTAAAATACGAGTGTAGCCAATTTGCGGACCTTAATTCGACAAGAGAAAACGATATAGACATTCCTTTTACGGACCTTTTGTTCAACAACAAAGATGAGAGGAGTATTTCTAATAAGTTGTGGTCCTATTTTTAAATATCGCTAAAAAAAAAAAAGACCAGATCAACTAATTCACGATCCTATTGCCCTGTGTAGTAAGGGTTGGAAAACTTGATAACTACGGGAAGGCTGGATGGGAAAAGAGCACCTAGCGAACCTAGCGACACAATAATACTATGATGGCCGGTGTGACACAGGAAGGAACAACGACACGGTGCACAGTTAACTTGCAAAATTATGAGTGGAGTGAAGTGGAAAGCCCTGAAATCGCAATGCAGTGAAGCACGGCTCATCATGATGATAACGACGACGACGACGACGATGATGATGATGAGATCAAGATAATATGTAGTGTGTACACTTTGATCTATTCAAAAATAGAACGCAAGAAAAGATCACTCGACGAGTCATAAGGACTGAGTTATGTTGCTTTAAAATAATACTCTAATGTTACAACAAGATTAGTCTCATTGCCAATTCATTATTCACAACATTTGAAACCATAATACAATGGGGTACCCATCGATTATATAAACGCATACAATACCATGTAATGAGTCAAATACAGAGGGTGAATAGGCATTCATTACCATGTGATGAGACAACTCCAGAGGGTGAATAGGAATTCATTACCATGTGGTGAGTCAAATACAGAGAGTGAATAGATTACCAATTATTAATGAAATAGCGATTTACTATAAAAGTGCCACACGCGCTGTTACTTCTTTCAGTTACCATTTCTCCTTTATGGTTTATAGACAGTATGAGCTTGGCTAAGAAGCTCACAACATTGCCATCCCGAAGTATGACGGACCAACACACAAACAGTTTAGTGAGAATTACCCATTAGCATGGATGGGGAAAAAACGATAACAAAGACCAGAGTGACGCCATCTTCGTTCTATCTATAGCCTGGACAAGTTTTCCGGGACAATCAAGATTGGGCGTTGCGTTTCTAAATGCTTTTGTATACATGGACAACACTCTTGAAACAACCGAAATTATCTGCAAAAAGACTGGTCAAAACCACGAGCCTGAACCAAAGAAGGCAAGGGGGGAATTTTGGCATCCAAAATCAAAATCAATCTCCGTTAAATAAAGAGTAAATATGGGTCCGAAAAAAAAAGTGATATCGAATATCAAGCCAAGTCTTTCGGTCCGCAAATTGTTTTCTTATAGTTATAGATAGTATGCGCTTGGATAAGAAACTCACAACATTGCCATCATGAAATATAACGGACCAACATACAAAACTATGTGTAACCTTGAACGTTTATAGTCTGGTTGATGCAGTTTAGTGAGAATTACTTATAAACGCGGATGGCAAAAAGCAATAACAAAGACCTGAGTGATGTCATATTCATACTATCTATATCTCTTCAACATTCGTTTATACATGACAGTATGACATGAGCGTGTGTCCACCGTCACATTTATAGGCTCATCATTAACAAACACAATAAACCTGGAATGCATGTGCTGTCCTATTGTAAAACTAAAACACACACACACACACACACACACACACACTTATCACTTATATGTACACACACACACACACACACACACACATACACAGATGAGCAAATGACGTGTCATCATATTATGACGTCCCACTATTTCAAACTACTCACTAGTCTCGGAGGTTTCCACGACTGTTGAATTCTCCGTAACCTGTGGTGTGGTTGTTGTTGTTGGTTCTGATGCTAAATTGGAAAAGCGATAAAGGTAAGACGGGTAGGCATGTACAGGTTGTGTGCTTCAGGTCGCCTCAAAGAAGCATGATATCTAATAAGTCTGTTTGTTTGTTTTAAAATATTACGACGTGATTCAAATCAGAGAGGTAATAAGGTCTTAAAAGCTTTATCCGAAATGAGTTAAACACGGATGACATAACATATTATTGACTAATATCCATTTCATTATATACCATTTCTACACACGGCCATCCAACAGAATTAAACTTATAGAGAAGAAACACACACACACACACACACACACACACACACACACATTTTAAAAAGACGATGTCCTAATTTGTCCCATGTGTCCACACTACTCACTAGTCACTGAGGTTTCCACGACTGTTGAATTCTCCGTGACGGGTGGTGTGGTTGTTGTTGGTTCTGATGCTAAATTAGAAAAAGCGAAAAAGAAAGACTGGTGGGCACATACGGGTCTTTGTGCTTGACATCACATCAAAGAAGCAAAATATCTTGCAAGTCTTGTTTTTATTTGCTCATTAATACCATTGCGTCATTGCAGTCAGAGAGGTGACAGGATCTATTAAAAGCTTTATCCAAAATATTACAAGATATACGTGATGACTTCAGGTGTTGTTGACTTGTATCCATTTCATTTACCATCTACCATACACGTCCATCCAACGGAATCAAAACTTAAGTAGACGAAACACACACACACACACACACACACACACACACAACACCCCCCACACACACACACCCACACACATAACACAGACAGGTATTCTGCCCCCTTGTTCAAACTACTCACTAGTCTCTGATGTTTCCACGGTTGATGAATTCTCTGTGACGTTAGGTGTGGTTGTTGTTGGTTCTGGTTTTAGATGGGTAAAGCGAAAAGGTAAGAATAGTTTCTGAAAGATTCCAAGCGGAGGTCAACGCTTTACATATTTTTTAAAACTTTATTTTCTATCAGAGATGTGACATCTTCTCAAAACGCTTTATCAAGAATGTTATAAACGGTTGACGTTACAGGTGATAAACTTGTATTATGTTTAATTGTTCTGTTTTGTTTTGTTTTGTTTAATTTTTTTTTGTTTTTGTTTTTTTTTCTCGTTTTTCAAAGGATTTTACGGCACTTGCAACACATTAAGTAAGGCCTTATCAGCGCAAGTAAAAAGGAAGAAAATGGGATAGTAAAAAGTTCTAGAATTACAATTAAAGCACACAGGAAAAGGTAAGACAAAGGAGAATTGGATCAAATAGGGAACAATGTAGATTCAAAGAGCACACCGTCAAAGTACTTAGTCTGAGATCACCTAAGTCTCATCCAGACAAAGCACAGGTCCCAACTAAGAGGAATACACTCAAATGTTTACAAATCACATAATATAATATTAAACAAAACATAATACAATGCATAACAGAGAAATGATTTGCAAGGGGGAAAAATATCATCTCCCAAAACCATAACTATACAATTGACTGTTTCCCTCCCCGTGTCCCAGCCAGGGTCAGGACAAAACTAAGTAATATTATACCAAGACAACGACAGGAATTAATTGGAAAACGGGTATGGGGGGATAGATGGCACAGCATGTACCTCCTTGCCCACTATGGGAGGTCAGGATCCCCACCCAGTTTAACAATATTTCAGAATATTAATTTGCCAGCTAGAATCTATTACATAGATTCAACCACGGGCAAATTAAAACGTCAAACAGCTTTAGAGATACACACGCACATACAATTACAAACACACATTCACGCGGATAAATTAGTTATGTCACCACGTTTAGGCCCATTGTTTCAAACTACTCACTCGTCTCCGAGTCTGAGGTTTCCACGACTGTTGAATTCTCCGAGACGTGTGGCGTGGTTGTTATTGGTTCAGATGCTAAATTGGAAAAGCGAAAGGATAGACAAGTACGTATGTAGATGTGGGCCTTTGTGCTTAACGACATACCAAAAAAGCAAAATTTATTTTAAACTTGTTTGAATGGTTTGTTATAATTTGTTTTGTTTTGTTTTGTTTTTTTTCTTTTGTTAAATAAATATCATTACTAGGTACCTTTCCAGAGTGGTAATAATATCTAAAAAAGCATTATCTAAAAGGTTATAGGCGGAAAATACGTGATAAAATGTTGACCAAATGACCATTTAATAGTCTTTTATAGTCAAAACTGTAAATCATATTATCTCAACCATCGAACAGGATAAAAACCGAAGCAGACAGCACAAACACACACACACACACACACACACACACACACACGGAAAAAGACACAATAACCAAATACGTCCCATTGTTTCGACTACTCACTAGTCTCTGAGGTTTCCACAACTGTTGAATTCTCCGTGACGCGTGGTGTGGTTGTTGTTGGTTCTGATGCTATATTGGGAGAGCGATAATAATAATAGTAAAAGATATACAGGGAGGTGTGCTTGACATCACACCAAAAAGGGAAAAAAATCTATTTAAGCCTACTATTGTTTGATTAATGTGTGCCATTCCAGTCAGAGAGGTGGTAAATTATTTAATTTTATCTGGAAGGTTATAAGAGGCGAAGACGTGATAACATTACGTTATGCTGTTAACCACATATCCTTGTATTATTTTTCTAGCCAGAACTGGTATCGATATTATCTATTTAAATTGACCATCGAAGGGGATATAAAAAGAAGTAGACGAAACACAAAAAAGTTGTTTGTTTTTTTAATTGTACAAAATTGTATCCTAATATTCCCCAGTTTCAACTACTCACTAGTCTGTGGGTCTGAGGTTTCCACGACTGTTGAATTTTCCATAACGTGTGATGTGGTTGTTGCTGGTTCTGATGCTAAATTAGGAAAAATAAGACTGGTAGATATGGGTCTGTGTGTTTGAGGTCTATCAAAGAAGGAACATTTATTAAGTTTTTGTCCCATTGCTGTTCTTTTCAAATCGTCAATTTCATTTTATTTATTTAGAGGGCTGATAAGGAGGAGATAATGCCACTATTTGCTTTATCTTAAAAGTTATACAAAATATGCGTTAAACCTTAACCGTGATAAATCTAAACAAACAGTACAGCATACAGTTAGGAGCAAAAGTAACTTTACATCTTTTCAACAAGAAAATTCGCAGAAGTAAAAAGATTTATAATTATGATCATTTTGGTGGCAGATACCAGCCATGATAGAATCCGTTAACTAATTGTTTTCAATAAATCAATGTCAAAAAAGAATCAAGAGTGTAACCACAACGTGGAGACACCAGTATTTTCTTTACTAATATTGCTTTTCGCCCTCTCCTCTCAATAACGCTTGCAATCATCATTTCTTCCCGAGCAGCAACTAACAAGACTATGCGACCAAAGCCCGAACATCATGCAGGCTCGATTTAGATTCTCTGAGATTCTCTCGATTGTAGCAACCCTAAGATACGTGTCCGTGTTATAGATTCTGTGCTTGGTGTACAGAAATTGTCGCCTTAGATAATGAAAATTCGAATATCACATCCCCAACACAATATTTTATTTCTTAATCACAGTTCTTTTTCCGAAACTTTTAAAGATTTAAAATTCAGATCCCCAGCCCAACATTATATCTTCCAGTTCACAGTTCTTTGTCCGATCCCCCCCCCCCCCCCCCCCCCCCCCTGTATTTTAGTTTGATTATTATTTCAGTTTTTAATCTACACCTTTTTGTCACTCTCTACGTGAAATGGTCTGAATCTGGAAATCAACAGTGACACATCGAGCTAGTAATGAATTTAACTTAACTGAACTTCAAATGGCGTTTTCAACGTTGAGTAAACATCCTTTTCTAAAATTAGCATAAGAAAAAAGAGGAGACTTAAAGACATGCTATTCAATTTCCTGGCACTTTACGTCTATTTGCAGCGCAACAATATCCAATTAGATATTCTATTTTGAAATGAATGAACTATATTATTATGTGGCACGTTAGCACTACATGACAAGTAGTTTTTCTGTATTCTTTTACAACATCCTTGAATATGGACGGTTTGTGTGTTTATTAGTTTGTTTTGTTGCTTCTTTTGTTTTTGTTTTGTTTTGTTTTTAAGGGGAGGGGTTGTTTTTTTGTTGACTTTTTTTGTTTGTTTTTGTTTTGTTTTTGTTTTGTATTTTGTTTCTTTTTGTTTTGCCTTTTGTTTCTTTTTGTTTTGCCTTTTGTTTCTTTTTGTTTTGCCTTGTTGTTATTATTTTTAATTGGTGTTTTTTTTTTTTTTTTTGGTGTTTTGATTTTGTTTTGTTTTTTGTTTGTTTGTTATTTTCTTTTTCTTTTTTTTTTTTTCTTTTTTTGGGGGGGGGGGGGTTGGGTTTTGTTTTGTTTTTTTGGAGGGGGTGACTTATCACTTGATGAAACCCCTTGATCAATTTCTCTAAGCGTTATTGACACAAACAGAAATTAATATTTCAGAAAGGGGGGAAAAAGACAGGTTGTGAAGTTACTTTTGCACCTGACTATACCCTTAACAAATTGAGTTGATTCATTTGTAAAATCAGAACTTGTGAATTGTATTAGGTCTAAGAGGGCATAGCATGGCTCAATTACCATTACAACAATTCCATTCACAAACGCTAATAAAAAGAAACACACACACACACACAGACACACACACACACACACACACAGATACACACAGAGTCTCATCATATGACGTCCCACTATTTGAAACTACTCACTAGTCTCGGAGGTTTCCACGACTGTTGAATTCTCCGTGACCTGTGGTGTGGTTGTTGTTGTTGGTTCTGATGCTAAATTGGAAAAGCGATAAGGTCAGTCCAGTAGACATAGTTCTACATTTGGCGTCAAATCAGTTTTGAACAAAATCCTATAAAATTCACATTTCGACGACAAAGATAATCGTATCTCGCATATTATCGAACAAGCCATAGTCGTAAATCCTTGTGGCGTTAAGAATTTAAAACCATAGTCAGAGTTCCTGAACACGACTCTGATACATATTTGGCCAGAAATCTTCTCTGAAGTGATTTGTCAAACGTTTTTAAAGTATCGGGCTTTAAAAGCTTTGACATGTTCGTATACAATTGAAAAACACAAACGAAAATGTATAGCATTGTTATGATTCCAGACCCCAGGAGGCGAGCACCGCTCTCTAATTATAATTTATGGCGACATGACCAAAATGTATAAAGACGGTTTTGTCAACGCGCGCCAATTTTATCTGGAAATAATAATATAGTCCAGGAAACAAACCGATGGTAACTTTTTTTTTTTCTCCAAAAACGGTTTTCAGGTAAACCATTTACAAAGGTAGTTTCGATTGAACTATATATATCCAAGTACCAACTCTTTCCATTGTCATGGATCAGATCGTGGTAAACATAATATGACCTGACACTGACCAACAAATGACGTCAGAAGACAAGTGTTTCGCCACAAAAGAAAACAAATTGTGAGTTGTATTCAATAGCCCGGCAACCACTGGGATCACTTGTTTTCGTGGCCACTACTGAAAAGAACTCACTAGGCCGTCCACAAAGCTAAAAATGACGTCAAAACATGGATCTTAATGGGTCGAACCGTAGCAATAGTTAACTTATAGTTATAGCCTGACACGAGAACCCACTAGGACGTATAGTTTGACGTCATTTTTTTAAGGTTTGTTCAGCGTCTTGTGAGATGTCGTTAGAGCCCAAGGAAACAAGTGATTCCATTGGTTGAACTATTGAATACAACTCTCGATTTGTTTTCTTTTGTGGCCAAAGACTTGTCTTTTGACGTCATGTTTTCAGTCAGTGTCAGGCTATACTATAAGTTAAAGATGACCACGATCAGATTCTGGGACCTATTGATTAAAAGGGTTATGTTTGCAGGTGAAAAAAAAAAAAAAGAAAAAGAACTGGATTATGATTTTTTTTTTAAATGGCCAATGTCGTCATCGTAAAAAGAGTAATCCGCTGTAGATATAGGCTACACAACATGGCGCGTGGAAAAAAAACTAATAATAAAAGATACCATATAGAGATTATATATCAATATCAAAGGGGATACACAATCTCGAGCAGAAGGAAAACTGATAACAAAGGAAAACTGATAATAAGAAGAAACATAAAAAATAGCCTAATTTATCACTGGGATCTCCAAGACTGTTGAATTCTCCGTGACATATTATTGTGCGTAACTGGTTTTAGATGGGTAAAGCAATAAGGTAAGAGAGACTTGCGGTTGTCTTATTTAACAAGACACACACTCACACACCCACACACACACACACACACACACACACACATACATACAGAGCGAGAGAGAGATTGGTTTCACTACAATTTGTTGCAATTTATCTGACTACTCACTAGATTCAGAAATTTCCACGGGAGTTGTGATCTCTGTGACGTATTCTGTGGTGGTTGTTTCCTCTGGGTTTTAAATTGGAAAAGCAAACGGGAATACGAGCAGCTAGGCTTGACGTCACCCTTACCTCAGGCATTGGTAGTCAATTCTCAAAATATTTTACCTTACAGATCTTCGGTTGTTTATGTTACACTTGATGCAATAATGCAATAATGGCTCACTAAACACGACTGGTAGGGGAATCCAGACAGAAAGGCTAACCAGGAGCACATCCATTTTCAATCAACAAGTTTTATTTTTATCCTAATTGTTACAATTACATGTCTACACATTTGCATCACCCGGTTTTGATTCCTATTTGGATTTGTGGATGACTCCTGAATTCAGTTTCAAGATTAAAGAAAAGTTTCATGTGCGAAGTACTTTTTTTTTAAATATTATTTCTTTGGTGATCTCAATCCGACCAATCTTTATCAAAATTATTACTCTTCAATCTATTTCGCTATTGAGTGAATATCAGTTCCTAAGTCAATGACGTTACTAAAAACTAAGATGACTGCTTAATATGGGGCCAGCAAGTCAGTATAGTTGCATATTGATGTCTAAGAGATGTGTCAATATGAACGCTATTCATTCGGAGGGTAGTCCTCATAGTGTTCACTATGTTGGACGCAACTAAGAGTAAGAGTCATGGTTGGTGTCGGGTGCATTCCCTTAACATATTCTTATAAGTGTTGTATATTCCCCAATCAGTCTGAAAGGAACAAGTACAAGCTAGAATCGGGAAAAGATCAAATTATAACCACATAAAAAGTGACCGCAATGCACTAAATAGCATATATTCAGTTTATATGACACTTAAAATACAACATGGGGAATGAGATTTGTTCATTGAGTATATCGCCTGCTTTGGTCCCTTGATTAGAGACTAGATGTGGTTACTATGATTCCAGACACACATACACATGACTGATATTTCAGCGTTGTGGCTTATTTATTATTATCTATGACTTGAGTGATCAGATGATGTAACGTGTCTCCAATTTAAAATGTCCATTATGTTGGACACAACGCAATGGAAATTTTAAAATAGAGACAAACGCATTCCCCTTATTGCTCACTGCAAATTGCTCACTGCAATGTTATGATATACAAAAGAAGCAAAAATAGGAAACAAAACAAGTGTATCTCTCATCCATATTTGAATATTTGACAATTATAAACTTTAAAAAAAGAAGAGAAGAGAAAGAAAGGACGACAAAAAAAGGGTAGAGGGGCTAAACATACTCGACGTTTTAATAGTCGGCGTTTTTTACGGGGCATTAACGAAAATTGACGGAAATAAAACTATTCAAAATGGCAGGAAGATGATTATTGAGATCATAATTCCACAAGGAAGAAGATTATTGAAACATTAACTTGTATTTTCATTTTCTCAGAAAATACAAGTGTTCTAATTTTTATTTCAATTCATCTTCAAGTTGATGGAATTCGACGACACCATTACACTTTAGATTTCAAATTGGTGTCCCTCTACATAATTTGTCAAAATTTAAACATCTTGAACATTATAATACACATATAGCCCATTCAATACACACCAAAGCGAAGCTGTTCGATATGAAAATATGAGAGACAATGGATAGAAAATATAATGATGAATCGATTAGACCAAAGAAACAAACGTTGCCATCAAGCCATAAATAAGTTTGCAAGTCCATACACAGTTGCAAAAAGTAATACAAGTCTCTTCGTTTAAAAAAAAAAAAAAAAAAGAGTAAAGAGAAAAAATTTTGAAGTGAAAAATTAAATACCAATTCTTTTATTTCACACACTTTTGAGTAAATGAAAGTATGAATGGAAAAAACTATATAGAGCTTAACATTTTAAGTGATACCGTTTTAAATTACCACCAACTATTATATCATAATTTTTTTTTAAAGTACATCAAAGTTTGTCACAAAAAAAAGCTTTTTCCAAGTAAATACTGTGAAAGAAAAACGATATTATAGAACGCTATGGATTATACAAAAAGCGTTAAATGTCACAACTCAAAAGAGTGACTTAACCGTTTTATTCAAAAAGCTGGGTTGAAATAAATCCTGGATTTTCTTAACAAATGACATCGTTTGCGATGCGGAATTCAACGTATTAAAAGTAGCCAAGTAAAACGACCATAATAATCATTATAATAATCTGTTTCAGCTCATTCGTGGAGCGCGTGTGGTCGAGTTACAGCCATTTCACTCCTGACCCGACACGACACGATTCGTCTAGACAATGAGTATTTCCAGACTTCTTTCTAAACTATTTACATTTCAAAGTTATTTTCGTTAGGTTTTGTTCTGAATGGTTCGTATTCTTATATTGTATTGTTTGCTTGTGTCTTTGATGGGGGGAAGGAGAAGCGTATCGAGGGGAAAAACCGAGAGGAGGGAAGGGAGGGGGGGAGGCACACACACAAAAAACATTTTTAAAATCAGTCTTTAAAATTACCGTTTTGAATTCAGTAAACAGACATATATATATATATATATATATATATATATATATATATATATATATATATATATATATATATATATATATATATAAAATCTTTTCAAGACCTAAACCTCACATTCCATACTCCACTTACGATGTCAATCCTATTAAGTCCGGCGTAACAAGCCTTAGCTGTCGGAGTACAACTTCACTCTCACCTATACTATAATAAAAATGAGTCGTTTTCCCAAAGCATAGTTACAGATGGATTCAATCTCAACTCAAATTCAAATTGCTGATACTGTGCAAATAATTTTAACCATAAGAATAATAGGATAAAGTATGATTTGAAAGCATGTTCAGAGTCACTGGCAAAGGGCTAAAAAGGTTTTCGACAATGTGGCGGGTAGAAAGTAAGAGCGAGCAAAACTCGACTGGAGTCAGAGTCGACGCTACCCGGAATGGCAGCTATCGGAAACTATTGGAGACACTCCTTCGGAAACGGAGTCACCTGTTAAGCTATTCGTCTTGCTTCAATCGGTGTCATTATACAATTCTGACCAGTTGATGAAATATATTATTACTGCAAATAGCACAAAAGGATATTTGAGGCTTTGTCATGAATCTGATATTACAGCCTTCAGAACGTCACATTGTATAAGCAAATTATTCAAATGCATTCGGTAAGTCGACTCCGGACTCCAATCAATTGCCCAACACCGGATCACAGAGATGTCAAACATCAGACAGCAGGGATAATAGTATGGGGGATAAAATCTCATGGAAATGAAGCCGATTGGAATAGAAATGATGACAAATATAAGAAGGTATGGCACCCTGATATGTCCCATTGTTTCAAACTACTCACTAGACTGTGAGGTTTCCGTGGTTGTAGAAATCTCCGTGACATTTGCCGTGCTTGTTGTTTCCCCTGGTTTTAGATTGGAAAGATGTCTTTAATTCCAGCCAGGTCAAATCAGATCTCACAATATTTTATAAATGGTTTACGTGAGAAACTATACATTCTTTGTTGTTTGTAATTCTTTAATTGACTGATTTGTCCCCTTAAATTGGTCATTAAATATCTACAACTTCGGCCCCACCGAACTTAACATGTCTCCATCAAGTTATAATAATAATGAGTTTCTCAATCTCTTATTCAAACGTTGCCGTAGTAGTACACGCGTCCATGCCCACTTGAACTAATAATATATAATATTATGACCCACACCATAGATTATACACAAATAGCGAAAGGACTATCCCGAAACAAATAAAATGTTATATAATGAATGGAAGAATTATGTCCAATGGCATAATACGTAGTTCACTTCGTACCTTTGAATATGATTCAAGTATTACTTCGAGGTTTCAAATTAATTTCTAATACACTGACGCTCCAATAAAAAAAAAAAATAACAAAGATTCATTAATGACTTTGTATTTCATTATATTTTATATTTAATTGACCGTCACGAAGCTTTTTCCACACTCATATTGTCCAGAATTTCGAAAAGCAAAAAGAATAATATGTGGCTTCGTGTTAATAATTTAGAAGGATGGTTCAAATCGCGCATATTCCGCGGTATGTAAAAGTTATTTTTAAATTATAACTTGGCCAATACCCCCCCCCCCCTCCCCCCAAACCAAAACCCATTTAAATCTAAATATGTTTAAAGTATGTTGTAAATGTTAAGTTTTGTGTTTCTAAAAAAAAGTGATGATTTCAAATGGGATCAGGTAGGGATTTATTTTAAATTTTAAATCTTTTATTTGAAGGACGGACGTTGAATCCACTTGAAGACCTGAATGCTAAAAGGACTTTTGTCACATAATGCAAAAACGAGGGGAAATCGAGGCAAAATTAAATCTAGCTTTTAAATTAAATCTAAATAAACTGCCAACAAAATTGCAGGATTCAAAAAGGAATAAAGTACTTGATTAAGACAGGAATACGCCAGACACAGGAAGTAATTTGCCGTTCGCTAAAAGTGCGTTTCGTCACTTGTAGCTATTGAACAAAGTCAGAGATCAGAAGTATGTCTTACAGTAAAGTCATATTCTCTGCTCCGTTGGACATTTTACAGTCACGTCTCTCCAATCAGAATACCTTCGTTCCCAAATGTTGTCCCGTTACAGAGACATCAGGATAGTGGAATTACTCGTGTTAAAAGAAAAAAAAAATGAAAAAAATCTGTCCCCAGGCAACCTGTCGGGATAAGAGAGATATCCGAATTGTGAAGTTCCAGATTAGAGAGACGCGACTGTATATAACTTGGCGTGTGAAATACCGTGAGGCGAATGGTGCTTGACTTTGTCTGACTTTGAGTGAATTATGGAGCCCGGAAGTTCAAAAAAGATAGAGTGGCCATGAAAACAAAAGAGATGAAATTGAAGACGACATGCTTACAGGAGAGAGAGAAAAGGAACGATTTTGGTGCCGCATTTGAGTTATATGGACTCCGAAAGGAGAGAGAGGGAAAGAAGGGCCGAAAGCAAAGATAATAATAATAATAATAATAATAATAATAATAATAATAATAATAATAATAATAATAATAATAATAATAATAATAATAATAATAATAATAATAATAATAATAATAATAATAATAATAATAATAATAATAACATGGAACTCAACGGTTGAGAAGGAAAGGACTGAGATTGGATTGGACCCTCTGCAAAGGACCATAGCAATTGCAATTGGAGAAAATGTATGTGTGGAGGGGAGGGAAGTGAGAGAGAGAGAGAGAGATAGAGAGAGAGAGAGAGAGACAGAGAGAGAGAGAGAAACACAGAGAGAGAGACACAGAGAGAGAGAGAGAGAGAGAGAGAGAGAGAGAGAGAGAGAGAGCGTCTAAATTTTCTTGTGTTGAGAGCATTCAAAGTTAAGGAACCATGTTTCGAACTATCATAATGTATTGTATTGAACGAATGTATCGTGACAAGGTGACAGACGTACTTCGGGCATTGAGGTCTTCAAGTGAAAATAAGGATGGAATAAGAAGAGAGAGAAAAAAAATGGAAAGAAAACGTGTTACTCACTATTCACAACTTACTCACTTGTTGTTAAATTCGTAAGCGGCTCCAAAGTAGTGGTAATAGTCGTAGTTGTTGTGGTAACAGTAGAAGTGGTAGTAGTGTTTACTGTTGGTATTAGATTGGGAGGGGTTATCAAATGTACACATGACAATAATATAAATAGCTACAATATTACCAAGGGTCCAATACGAAACCGTCGTGTCAATCTGGTATCGTATCGGAATGAACTTCGTGAAGAAAATAGACTTCAAAGTCAAATCGCTCAGTATTAGGAAAGTTAAGGTTTTTGAGGTTTAACTCACTCAATCCTGGAGATTTTTGCCGCTTTTCAAAATTGGAAAAAAAAAATGTATTAAAAATGAGAATGTGCATAGATATTCAACTACCATTAACATTAACATTAAGAACATTAGCTTTGATACAACGGCTATAATTTGTCTCAGAAAAATGTAATAAATAGGCATGGGGTAAGAGTAACCCCGTGTATACTACGGATATAGTCGGTGTTGGGGTTGAGTGAGTTAAGAAGCAAAACTAATTCTTCTAAATAAACGTCGATGGGTTAAGCTCTAGAGTTATTTTCAAGAGATCAGGTCCACCCCTACTTAATAGCAAGTTAATGATTACGTTCCACGAACCTAAACGATCCTTTCAACGACGTTTTACTCGCGTGCCGGATGTCGTTTAGCGACGTCGAAGGCTTTAAGGACAGATCCCGGTTTTCTTTCTCGTCGTTGGTCGATCATTTGTGGTTCGGGGGAACGTAATCGTTAACTTGCTAATACTCTATTAATATGATTCTTCAGAGGATTTGATACCTTTGCTTAGGGATATGACAACGATGGAGGATTGCAGGTTTAGCCCTATGACATTGGTGGGGATGTCCTCCTATCACGAGGAATGTCGCGTTCAATTCAATTAAATAATCATGAATGAATGAAGAAAGGAATGAATTAAGTAAGAAAGTAAATTAAACTAATAACAGGAGAGAAGAAGAAGAAGAAGAAGAAGAAGAAGAAGAAGAAGAAGAAGAAGAAGAAGAAGAAGAAGAAGAAGAAGAAGAAGAAGAAGAAGAAGAAGAAGAAGAAGAAGAAGAAGAAGAAGAAGAAGAAGAAAAAGAAGAAGAAGAAGAAGAAGAAGAAGAAGAAGAAGAAGAAGAAGAAGAAGAAGAAGAAGAAGAAGAAGAAGAAGAAGAAGAAGAAGAAGAAGAAGAAGAAGAAGAAGAAGAAGAAGAAAAAGAAGAAGAAAAAGAAGAAGAAAAAGAAGAAGAAAAGAGAAGAAGAAGAAGAAGAAGAAGAAGAAGAAGAAGAAAGAAGAAGAAGAAGAAGAAGAAGAAGAAGAAGAAGAAGAAGAAGAAGAAGAAGAAGAAGAAGAAGAAGAAGAAGAAGAAAGAAGAAGAAGAAGAAGAAGAAGAAGAGAAGAAGAAGAAGAAGAAGAAGAAGAAGAAGAGAGAAGAAGAAGAAGAAGAAGAAGAAGAAGAAGAAGAAGAAGAAGAAGAAGAAGAAGAAGAAGAAAAAGAATAAGAATAGGAGGAGGAGGGGGAGGGGAGGAAGAGAGGAGAGAAAAAGAAAGAAGTCAGAATTAATCTTGCTTTCTGTGATATAAAACGGATGGTCGGTAGCAAATATTCACTACGCTTTGGATAGGATGCTGATAGGGTAGACAGAGGGATGACATGCAAGAACCACAGGACTCTAATACCGGTCTATCAATTGATCTAACTTAACCACCATATTGCTAACAATTGTTTTTTCCAATTCATTTTGACTAGAAAAGCTGGGGTTTTTTTTAATTTATCATTGTTTTTTGTTTGATTTTAAGGGTTTTACGGCGCTTGCAACAAATTAAGGTCATATCAGCGCCAGTAAAAAAAGGAAGAAAATGGGATAGTAAAAAGTTCTAGAATTACAATTAAAGCACCCAAGAAAAGGGAAGACAAAGGGGAATTGGTTCAAATAAGAAACAGGTGTAGATTCCAAAAGCACTCTATCAAAGTACTTAGTTTGAGATCACTAAAAGTCTCATCCAGACACAAACACAGATCCCCGCTAAGAGGAACACACTCAAATATTTTACAAATCATATATAATATAAAGAAAGCATAATACAGTGCATAACAGAGAGATGATTTACAATGAAAAAAATATCATCTCCCAAAACTAACTATACATTCGACTGTTTCCCTCTCAGCCAGGACATCTGGTCAGGACCAGGACAAAGCCAAGTAATCTCATTCCAAGACAAAGACAGAAAGCATGTTGGAAAACAGATATAAGGGGATAGAAGACACAGTATGTACCCCCCCCCCTGCCCACTATGGGAGGTCAGGAACCTCACCCAGTAATTTATCATTGAGGTCACTGAAATTATTTTACAGGGGATATTAGGCAGGTAAGAAAAACGTAAGACAAAGAGGAATGGATCAATTGGAATATATATGTAGTCCTCTAACAGGCATGAATGAATGAGGCTCTCGGGAGAAGCCAAACAGCGCGGTAGAATCCGAGCGTGCCGAAAGCCGATGTTCATGGGAGGTAACCTGTAAGAGTATAGATGTCGCTGGAGGTAACTAACACATTCGGTCACCAAGCTCCAACGTGTCTTATTACAGAGAGTACTGCTGTGATATAAATGATTCTTATAATAGTATAGACAAAGACTTATTTTTTTATTTAAAAAAATAAATTTAAATGAGCTTTTATATAGCACAATATTCACTAAACGTGCTCAGAGCGATTTACAAAGGGTCCCTGACCAACAGCAGCAACACGTAGCATGTAGAACGAGACGTTACAAATGTTTTTCGACAGTGACAACAATACTCATTTTGCACCCTGGGTGCGGTGAGAGGATGAGAGTAAAGAACCTGTTCCAGGGACTCAACTATACGCCGAGCGAGGCTCGAACCCAGGACTTCCGATCCGCAAGGGAGTGTCATACCACAAGGCCACTAAACCATCATTTTCTTGAAAATTGTGACTGCTACCACACCATACACTTGAGAATGATGAGATACTATTATGAGTAAAGTAGATTCTTCTCTCCATGAATTCAACTTTGCATCGCCTAAAGAGAACGATTATCCAACTTTTCCGCAAAAAAACAAACTCGGGCGTTATCCCGTTATAAAGCACAGGTTTAAAACAAGGAAGGATCTGCAGGTATATTATAGCGGATATATACTTTATATACAATTAAGTCGATCGAAATATGTTTATGTACTTAAAATTAAAGACACACACGCACATACACGCACATACACACGCACATACACACACACATACACACACACACACACATGAATCAATAAAAACTTGAATATTTTTACTTTTATAAGTGACGGAGGATCCTTTGATCTTGTTATTTTTTATTTCATTTGTTTTTGTTGGGTTTTTTTTTTTGTTTGTTTTTTTGTTTTTGTTTTTTTTATTTGTTTTTTTTTTTTTTTTGGGGGGGGGGGGTTTCTGTTTTGCTTTGTTTTGTGTTGTTTCTTTGTCTTTTTTGTTTTTTTTGTTTTGTTTTTGTTTTGTTTTTTGTTTTTGTATTTGTTTGTTTCAATGTTTTTCGGTTTTCGGGGAGTTTTTTTCTTTATGGCGAGAAGGAATTTATTTTTCTGTTTAATTTAATTTTATTTGTTTTGTTTGGTTTTACATATTATATGTTAATGAGAGGAATCGATGCCTATAGTAAAATGAATTGGATCCTCGCCCTCGTCTGAATGAGAA
The DNA here is from genome assembly GCF_034508935.2 of Berghia stephanieae. Lineage (NCBI taxonomy): Eukaryota > Metazoa > Mollusca > Gastropoda > Nudibranchia > Aeolidiidae > Berghia > Berghia stephanieae. The sequence goes on along the minus strand of NC_088373.1, from coordinate 28,778,909 downwards.
TTAATAGTTAGTACTACATCGATTTATCAACAATCTGGACATGCTTTTTGTTTGTTTGTTGCTTTAGGTCTCTTCCAACACAATTGAGGTTATATGAGAGACCGCTGAAACAAAAAAACAAGCAATCTAACAAAAATAGTACAAATGTCAATCAAAATCATAACCTTAAGATATCATAAGCTAAATTATAAATAACCAAGAACAAACAGGCAGAAGATTTACAGAAAAAAAAATATCCCCTGTCAAAAATACAATCACAAACCAAAGAAGCAGGATAGTCTAGTAAAGAGAAGAAGAAACGACATCACTATCGCATCGTACACCCATGCGAACATCATAGGTATATGATTCAAGGATGATGCTCCCATCCAACCAGCTGGACACGCTAGGCAGAAAATAAATACGAAGTTGAAAGTAAGCCAGGAGAAGAAAAAGAATCTTTACTAAAATCTTAACATAATTTTCAGGCTGAATTTGTTTTCTCTGTTTTACGCGTTATCTAGATGATGCTTGCAACACGTTTAGGTCATTTCAACCCGAATGAAATGAAGAAAGATGGTGGGATAGTCAAAATTGTGGATTTCAAGATTAAAAAGTAGTAGTAGTAGTAGTAGTAGTAGTAGTAGTAGTAGTAGTAGTAGTAGTAGTAGTAGTAGTAGTAGTAGTAGTAGTAGTTGTTGTGTTGTGTAGTAGTATAGTAGTAGTAGTAGTAGTATAGTATAGTAGTAGTAGTAGTAGTTAGTAGTAGTAGTAGTAGTAGTAGAGTGTAGTGTAGTAGTAGTAGTAGTAGTAGTAGTAGTAGTAGTAGTAGTATAGTTGTTGTAGTAGTATAGTAGTAGTAGTAGTAGTAGTATGTAGTAGTAGTAGTAGTAGTAGTAGTAGTAGTAGTAGTAGTAGTAGTAGTAGTAGTAGCAGTAGTAGTAGTATAGTATAGTAGTGTTTTGTAGTAGT
>NC_088373.1:28680458-28772958 GCF_034508935.2 Berghia stephanieae | reverse complement strand
GGAACCAAGATAATTGACATTCTAATCACAACCCAAAGGTAGGCAATGTAAAATTAAAAAGGTAACCCGATTTAACTTCAATACAAATAACACATGGAAATGATCGATTTTATTAATTTTTTTTGCCCCTTTTTTATTTATTTATTATTTTTTTTTTTGTGATTTTTTTTTTTAACTTTTGGGGTTTTTGGTTTTTTATTTTTGGTATTGTTTTTCTTTTTTGTTATTGTTTTTTTTTTTGTTTTTTTTTTTTTGGGGGGGGGGGGGTTGTTTTTTGATTGTTTTGTTTTCTGTTTATTTTGGGTTGATTTTTTGTTTTTGGTTGTGTTTTTTTTTGGTTCAAGACCATTAAATGTCGCGAAACATTGGTAAAAATGGTGACCGCAATTCTTCTTCTTCATCATTATCATTATCGTCGTCATCGCCATCGTCATCGTCGTCGCCATCGTCGTCATTATATTATTATTATTATTATTATTATTATTATAATTATTATTATTATTATTATTATTATTATTATTATTATTATTATTATTATTATTACTATTATTATCATCATCATCATTATCATTCTCATTTTAACAATTTAAGGATATTTTAATTTAACCGTATTAATTTGAGATTTTAAAAAGGTCCGGCCAAATGGAAAAATTAAAGTAATAATTGTCAATGAGCGGCAAAAATGAAATTTCATCTAATTTTCCAGTTCTAAAAAAACATTAAATGTTCAGGACTTTACAGATATTATATTTATATGATTGAATACTTCTCTAAACCCTGGTTTGTTTTAATGTATTTTACCACACGCTTCAATTTACGGTCATTTTACCAGAAGATAATATAGAGAGATAATCAAAGATATAAACATTTTTTTTTTTTGATATATGCTTGAGACAATAAGTGGAACAAGGAGACTAGTTCATATCGGGAACGAGTTGAATCCTGTGCCATCTATCAGTGTCTCTAGTCCTAACCTGGGACTGCCATAAAGATATACAGCTTGCAACAAAAGGGACAAATTGATATTGTTACAAAGTTTATATTAACATCTAACAATTGCATACATGCATGATAGTGACGTGAGATAGAAAGAAAGAGATGACAAGAGAGAAAGAGAGAGAGAGAGTGAGAGAGAGAGAGAGAGAGAGAGAGAGAGAGAGAGAGAGAGAGAGAGAGAGAGAGAGAGAGAGAGAGAGAGAGAGAGAGAGAGAGAGAGAGAGAGAGAGAAAGAGAGAGAGAGAAGAAAAGAGAGAGAGAGAGAGAGAGAGAGAGAGAGAGAGAGAGAGAGAGAGAGAGAGAGAGAAAGAGATGATTTAAAATAAAAAAGATAAAATATACCCATAATATGACGGCTTTTCTTAAGACATATAAAACAAATTCGTGGACTAGGTAGAAAATCGTTATAATTCAAGATAAACACAAAACACAACATGCAAAGTGGCCATAAATAATAATGGATAGATCGGACAAGAGTGGCCTCCCCTAGTCGAATCTGGGAGGTCAAAAGACTCCCCATCATGGCAACGGGTTGGCCTGCAGTTATACATAATGGGAGAAATTATCATTGGTGACCAACCATCTTAAAATAGTATGAATGTGGTTTGAACAAGATGCAGAAAACTGAATTCTAAGTATAAATTATGAATCATATGTGAAACCCTTCTTATTTGTTACAATGAATAAAATTCCAGTCTTTTCATGACCAGTAGCTAAAATTTTGTCGTTATGGTGATTTATACTTTCAATCCAATATTCAGCACAAATACAATTCACCCTGACATAATGCCAATCGAGAAGGTTGGTTACATTTGAAAAAGTCCAGTTTGATGTTTTGAAAAAATGATAGAAAGACAGTAAAGAAAAGCAAATTCTGAGCTTACCTTTCACCTCAACCTCAGTGGTTTGATCACAACTGTCAGCAACATAGGACACAGAAATCTTGCCTCCTGAAGGATCGTATCCATTATAGCTAATTTCAAAATCTGAACTAGAAGAAATTAACTCCGTTTTGTCCGATTTCAGGATGCTGATTTGATGGCTGGCTGTATGGCTTATTCCAGTGACATTGTAAGTTATATCCAATTCTTCACCAGTGTTGACAGTATACTTTTGAGCTCCCTTTCGCCAACTCTTTGTTTCCCCATTGATGGTGAGATACTGGAGTTGCCCATCTGAAATGTCAAAATAGAGTAGTCATTAACATTGTGAAGCGATGAGTGAGGACAAACCATGAGGAATTGGCATTTAAGGAACTGGCATATCATCTTTAAAAAGTAAAGAAAAGTAAAGTGATTTCAATCGTGTAAACAGATCCAATGTTGTATTGATTTATAACGTTCCATCAATTTTCAAAACTATAAAATGTCTAAATCTGGAGCTCTGAATATCGTGTGATTAAAGCCAATAAAAGAAAATGAAAATCTGAATTTTTAGAATTAATTTAAATACAAACAAAAAACTTAATTAGGGTCAATAAAAAGAATCTGAATAACAAACTAATCTCTACTAATTTTAATGTTTGCCATCCATTTGCGCTACGCCAAGTTTTGTGACACATCTGTATCAGTTACTCATCATTGTGGTTTGGATGATGATGTCGACAACAATGATGATGACGACAACGATGATGACGATAATGGAAGGTACAAAGTTTGCACTGTGTGGCCTTAATGCAAGTCACCTTGTCTAGGTCACTTTGCAGCACTGCATGGGTTATACCGGTATTCCCTTGGAATAGACCCTCAGAAAATTTCCCCTTGGAATGTATATATGGAATTTTACTTTTTACATTTACTTTACTAGTTTTTTAAACAAGGACTAGTTTGACACAAGATAGGAATTAAATCCAGTACAATCTGTCTACGTCTCTGGAACTATATGTATATATAAAACACATGTTGACAATAGCATTGTTCTTCACTTGTGATTAAATTAATAAATATGGAAAGATAAAAGTATGATGAATAATTAAAGAAAAATAAAGAAAAGTGAAATTAATTTGAATGCAAATACCTTTCGTGACTGGATAGGTCTGCCAATTACTCCTTACAGGTTTAAACGCTTTATCCAAAATGACTGCAGAGAAGTCAAGACCACTGTAACTGTCTTGTGAATCGAGGCGATATTTGAAGTGGTATATGTCTCCAACTTGTTTATAACAATGAAAAAAATTATTTGGTACAGGGTTACAAACGGTCGGACCAAAATTTGCTTGTATCATCTGTGGATGAGTAAAACGAACACTTAAATGATAATAGCTTCTTAAGAGCTCTTAACTCTTGTACCAGGTTTTTAAAAAAATAAGAGAAATGGGTTCCAAATTTGAACATATTACAGATCATTGTCATACGCCTTTAGAATCTGTGGCTGTGCTGTTACAAAGCAAGTACACATTATTTGACAAGAGACAGAATGTCACAGACAAAGTATGTCAAAAAGCCATGGTGATGTGCCTGAAATCAAAAAGCTTCCACACAATTCTGACTTTATGAGTTTCTCCAAGATGTCTGAGGCCTTTCAGCTTGAGCCTGTTTAAAATAATACAGTCTTTTCTTTTTAAAAGTTTATTCCGACTTATCATGTTGGGAAACGAGACCTGTGTTTTCAATGCTCAGCCAGGATGAATAAAAGAGCATTGACAATCCCTAGAAAGGTGAGAATTAGGGTAGATGTTAGCAAATCGTTTTAATTTCTATAACTGAAGCATTTCCGATGAATGTGATGAAATATTAGGGATAGTTGGTTTGTGTTCCCCCAGCGTCAATAGTTGGTCAGTTTTTATCATTCTAACATGCGAAAGAAACACATTCACTACTTGCGGAAGAATGGGCACATGGACACCAGCTCGGAATGCTGTTTACAATAGCTAGTAGGAATGTGGTAGTGGTATATCAAGTTTTAATGCCGACTTGTGAATTTTCATCTCATTTGAATGCACATTTAAATTTCAGTGGCAGGTCAATAATTAATCAAATTTTATCCCATGTTGCATCTTGACAATATTTCAATAACCTAACAACATATAGAGCTATAATTATCAAGAAGAATTATTAAGACTAATTATTATTAAGAATCTAAAAATCTCGTTGACAGTTTATATCAAATTTTCTTGGTTTAAGTAAGTGTAACAAAATAATGTAAATTAGCAATTAATTATGTAGAAATCAAAAACTGAAGTAAAACGACAATTATTACGCATATCACTCTAACCAGCAACCCTTCTAATTTTAACATACCAGAGATCAAATAACCTCCAATTTGCTAAGTTCATTTCAATGACGATTATATATATATATATATATATATATATATATATATATATATATATATATATATATATATATATATATATATATATATATATATATATATATATATATATATATATATATATATATATATATATATATATATATGTGTGTGTGTGTGTGTGCGTGTGTTCTACAGGGAGAAGCAGACTACTTTCTGATCTGAAAATTAGCTAGTTTATTAACATTTTCTATCTGTCTGATCCCCCAAAAATTACGACACACTTTCAAACTGGAAGCAAGGAAGTGACGAGTACAATAATTGACATGACCCTCAATAAAAAGGCATTTCCAGTGGACCGATCAGCCGTTATTACCGTTTTATACCAGAAGGGAGCTCTATTCGTCCAGTGATTAATTAAGCAAGGCGATTAATTAAGCAAGGCGTTATCTTTCGCTTTTATCTATCAACTCAAATCAAAGCTAATCAACTTATTCAACTTCTCACACACAGACTATTTGACTTAAAACTACAAAACCACCATGCGTTTACAAGCTACGAATAACGTAATGGTTAGTATTTTCCATATGTCACATCAAAGCCAGGGAAATAATAACATCTTATTGATGTAGTAGTCAATATGTTTGTTTATATAACGGTATCGCTGCCTTTGTACAATGCCATTCTATTATTATTATTATTATTATTATTATTATTATTATTATTATTATTATTATTATTCACCTTTGCATTTATATTTATAAAAGATGAAGATATACGTAATGCATTCAAAAACAAACTGACAAACAAACTTGAGCTTATACATATCAATGCAGAAACAGAACCTGTCCTACAACACCAGAAATTGATCTACACTATCATTTCGGTCAGAAACGAAACTCTTCCATAGACAAAAATTTAAAAAGGAGCTTCTGTCCAATCCTCCAACAACTTTCAGAAAAACAAGTTACCACGATGAAGAACTAAAACGAGAATGGAAAACACAGAGAAATCAAGTGATGCATAAAATCAAAGAACAATCTATTGTCAATTATAAAGGCAAAATCGACAACATAGCAATGGAAATAGAAACAGCCCCAGACAGCATGAAAATATTCAAAGCTGTTAAAAACATTTAAAAGAAACAAAAAAGTCGTCTTATAATATCTGATGATGAGGGTAAAGTAATCTGTGATGACAAAAAAATAGTTGAAAGAGTTAAAAACTTCTTCGAGAATAAGTACAAAGGGGACCAACAGATAAAACCATTTGAATACCCCGAATCAAGACTGGAAAAACCAATAACCGATCTTGAGGTTAGTACAGCTATTTACCAACTTAACCATAAGGCCTCGGGAATTGACACCATCAAAGCAGAGGAGCTAAAATGTCTAACTGAACCACACCTCGTCGCCATTGCCAATATGTTTAATGGAATGTTCGAACATAAAACATATCTTGATCTCGGCTCCGGTAAACTAATTTTGTTGAATAAACCAAACAAGAAAAAAGGACCACTAGAAAATCTAAGACCAATTGTTCTTCTTTCAACACTTAGAAAAGTGCTCAGCGTATTAACACTCAACAGAATAAGATCAAAGGTGGAGGAATATCTGTCAATGACACAGAGCGGATTCAGAAAAGATAGGAGTACCAGTGACATTGTATGGGGTCATAGGTGGTTGAAAGCCAGAACTGAAAAATACAAAGAAGAGTGAGCTATATTGGGCATTGACATGAGCTCTACCTTTGATACAATCTGCAGATCAAAACATTTGAAGGTACTAAATTCATTTCTCGAAAAAAGATCATATCCGACTAATAAGGTCACTGCTCGCAAACAAAACGACATTTACATCTGGTGTGGAGACAGTTTCACTATTAACATTGCTGGAAAAAGTCTGAGCCCAATCCTTTTTATCGTATATTTGGAAGCAGCACTAAAAGAATTAAGACAAAAACTCCCGATTCCTCAAATCCTCACCCACGAACTGATTTCCGCAGAAGATGTTGATATCATATTTGATACAGCAGACCTGGTGAAGCAGCACGTGGATACCAATAATATCAAATACTCTGAGACATTGGAATCTAAAGGTCAACGAATCCAAAACAGAAATTACAGTGGTTAACGAGAAACAAGCGGAATGGAAAAGTGTAAGAAATCTCGGAAACTTGATGAATGAGAATGAAGACATCAAACAGAGAAAAATGCTAGCTCAAACTGCATTCAGAGAACTACACGTTTGGAACAGGACGAACATCATTAATGAAAATAAAAGAATACGCCTTTACAAAGCGCTAGTGCTGCCAATCCTTATGTACAACTGTGGTACGTGGGGTCTTACAAAAAAGAATTTGGACACCCTCCTTCATTGCAAACAACTGAGACGAGTTATTGGGGTACATTGGCCAGACAAAATTAGTAATGAGGTATATGACAGATGCAGAGTACAACCAGTCAGTACACGTATAAAGAAACAAACATGGAAACTGTTCAGACACATGTTCCAACGAGATAAAAATATTCTAGCACAAACCTCAATGAATGATTACTTCAAACAAGGAGCCAAATACAGAGGGCGTACACCAACTTCACTTCCAAGAACAGTGAATCAAGATCTCAAAAAATATCAAATACATTTAGAAACAACAACCGAAGAACAGATTTCAACAACACAAGGAAAAATTCAACTGCCTCAGGACCTTAACACACATGATGACATTCTAAAGCTAAGATCACTTGCACTAGACAGAGATTTATGAAGGCAGATTACTAACTGGATAATAGAAACAGACTGACAAACTCAAAGTGACGCACAAATTCACAGCAAGCGTCCATTGAGACTGTGCATTCATATTCATTCATTCATTATTATTATTATTATTATTATTATTATTATTATTATTATTATTATTATTATTATTATTATTATTATAATTATTATTATTATTATTATTATTATCATTATCATTAATATTATTATTATTATTATTATTATTAGTATTATTATTATTATTATTATTATTATTATTATTATTATTATTATTATTATTATTATTATTATTATTATTATTATTATTATTATCATTACTGTCATTATCATTCTTATCATTAATATCATCATCATCATCATCATCATCATCATCAAAACCAATATTAGTAAGATCTGGAAAAAAAAATGCGTACAATCCTGAAATCCACAACGTGCTCGAATTCTGATGATGGGCAACAAAACCAAACTAGCAATATTATAATCGATATTGAAATTCATGTATAAATCTAAAGGCCCTCAAGACATACATTCTGAAATGGCGTTCAGTGTCTAAATGGAATGATGTCGTTGTAAACTGCAAGTATGGAGGAGAAAAACCGTTGGGAAATCAGAATCAAGTTGAAATCAGACAAGCTTGAATTTTTTTTCTGCGATTCGGAAACAGACTTCATCGCGCCACTGCAGTAATTTGAACTCACGTAAATTGAACAAAATCATCTTTCTAAAATTGGTAATAGTTGACCGCTTTTAAATCTGATTACATATTGGAACCAGGGCATCAAAATTAGCAAACCCTAGATATACACATCCGTTTTAATTGCGTATTATAGAAAATATGTTATTCGATGACTTTAATTATCTGATACACAAACACCCTATGTTTTTTTAATGTATTCTTTTTCAAGAACAAAACAATGTAAACAGCTAACAAGTCATCAACATCACCGCCCTTTGACTTCGACATATCTCAAAATGAAAATCAGCGCACACATTGTGCTTGACATGTTGGAATGACCCACTGGAATGTGGCGTGTGAAAAGGTTCAGAGATGTTCCTGGAGAGCCTATCACTCTTCATGGACAAAATAAATAGTATCAACTTCCATAATCAACATATAAATCAGATATAACCCAGCCAGATCATATTTTATTGAGTAACCAGCATGAACTTCAGGTCAAATAACAAATCAAAGTGTTGAAGTAAACTAAAAGAGTGTATGAATTATAAAACTGTTTAGCACAAAAATTTTAATATAGCTAAGATCTTCAGCAGAAAGCGTATAATGAATGTAAAAATGCATTTTTCACTAAGGTTGGCTGTTACACCCTTATGGTCATATTTTAAAATTTACTTAACAGCAATTATATATCCAACAGTGACCAATTTTATTCATCCTCACATCCTTATGGGTACTCAACAATTCAGGACTGTGAATATAGAGAAAGACAACATTCTTCTGAGGAAGCTGGCTGGAACAACTAGAGGTGCCGATCAGACGCATGTGAGAACTTATGCCCAGGCATTAGGCTTATTCCACTGCAGACTTTTGAGCTGCAGCATGGGGTAGAATCATAAACATAGAGAAGGTAGATGCAAAGCTTTGCAAGTCCATGCATATACTATCGTGAACACTGGCAGCAACATCTAAATAATGGGGCCCAATAATGTCTGGGAGACAATTATCTGGTGCTGGATTTTACTCTCAGACGCAAAATGGATGGTGTCACGAGTATAAACAAAACAAGTCCCAGAAGACTTGTACTTGACTTTCCTGACCTTGGATGGTTTGTTTGTTGTTGTTTTTAAGGGTATTACGGTGCTTGCAACACATTCAAGTAATACAGCACCAGTAAATGGTCGTGTGTGGTCCATGCAAAGTCAAAAGGCGGAAAAAAAAGGAAAAGTAGAATTAGAAAAAGGAGAAGAAGAAGAAGAAGAAGAAGAAGAAGAAGAAGAAGAAGAAGAAGAAGAGGAAGAAGTAGGAGGAGGAGGAGGAGGAGGAGGAGGAGGAGGAGGAGGAGGAGGAGGAGGAGGAGGAGGAGGAGGAGGAGGAGGAGGAGAAGAGGAGGAGGAGGAGGAGGAGGAGGAGGAGGAGGAGGAGGAGGAGGAGGAGGAGGAGGAGGAGGAGGAGGAGGAGGAGGAGGAGGAGGAGGAGGAGGAGGAGGAGAAGAAGAAGAAGAAGAAGAAGAAGAAGAAGAAGAAGAAGAAGAAGAAGAAGAAGAAGAAGAAGAAGAAGAAGAAGAAGAAGAAGAAGAAGAAGAAGAAGAAGAAGAAGAAAAACTAAGAGGAAGAAAATAAATCAGAAAACTACTTACATCCCGGGCATTTGAATCTTTAATGCTTATGCTTTTCAACCACAAACTCCCATCTACACCAGTCATGTCAACCGTAACTTCACTTTCAATGTAATCCACTTTATTAACAGGACATGATGCATTGGATGTGAATGGTTGCATTGTCAGTACTGGAATCTGCCCCATGCAGAAACCTGTCAAATAATTTTTCGAAGAAAAAAATATATGTTAGGCTATAAAACGTAAAAATAGAAAAAACATAAGAGCCAGAGGACAAATAAAACAGAATTACAAAAACCAAAGACGAAATTGTCATATTCAGGTGATATGTATTTTTAAGCTGTTGAAAAGTAGTTGTGTCTGTGGACATGTAATACGACACTCGCCATAGGACCTGTTGGTACCAATTTGAGTGCTATTGTCATCAATGCGAAGTTAAGTCCGTGGAAAATACTTTTCACTTACAATCTCTCACCGTACTTAAGAGTAAAATGATTACCTGGCCATTAATAATAGAATTGTACCTTTCGAAAAAATAAAATTGCAACGGCCCCTAAAAGACATCATCTCTCATCCCACATGTTAAGTGCTGCTGTTGGTTTGGGTCCCTTATAAAGCTCTTTGAGCACATTAAGTGGATACTTGTCACTTTAATTATCATCATACCATCATTATTATTATTATTATTATTATTATCATTATTAGTAGTAGTAGTAGTAGTAGTAGTAGTCGTAGTCGTAGTAGTAGTAGTAGTAGTAGTAGCAGTAGTAGTAGTAGTAGCAGCAGCAGCAGCAGCAGCAGCAGCAGCAGCAGCAGCAGCAGCAGCAGCAGTAGTAGTAGTAGTAGTAGTAGTAGTAGTAGTAGTAGTAGTAGTAGTAGATAAAAAGTTTTCAATTTCCCAACTTTTAATGCAAAATACACTTTGTCAAGTCAAGGGGTTTAGGTCTTAAATCTATAAGATAATATTGCACAGTCATAATCTTGTGTGCATAACTATGAGGATAACCCTAGTTAGAAATTCTATGACCTGGTTGTTAAAAGTTGTTTTGTCGAGGTTTGGCGGATAGAGTGAATAGTCATTCAATTATATCACATACCTGATAAAAGAAGGAAAGCTCCTAGTAAGACGGACAAATGGCAACAATTCTTGTCACATTTCATTTTAAATCTGGAATGTCAAAAGAAAAAAGAAATATATCGAACAATTACACAAACACAAAAACTGGTTAAGTAATAGTAATATACTTAACTTGCCTTAAGTCATCAGTAAACAAAATTTCAGATGATGATCAAAAATACTTTGAATAGACAATGTGAGAGGGAAAATGTGTACAGTCAAATTCAAAACAATCGAGTAAAACTTAAAACTCGAGCTTTTATATATAGCGCAACATCCACTAAACGTGCTCACAGCGCTTTACAAAGGGTCCCTGGCCAACAGCAACATGTAACATGTAGAACGAGTTATAATAAAATAATCGAGTAATGCAAGCCAAGAAGCAGCTAGTTTGACAATCACAATAATACGCCATCATCATTTTAAGCCTCAGTAAGAATTCGAATTAACAGCGGCACGACTTGAAACCATCATAATATATCAATGTCAAGACATTGGAAATGTCAAGATGGAAATTCCGCCTTTTTTTCAACTAGTAAGTCACTTGTTAATCAGCAAATCGGTCCAAGTCCACCCTTCATTAACAATTTCACCACCCACCTCCCTGTTAACTTGATCTTCTTTTGTTTCTATCATAATTATATGTTCATTTTAACCACTATTTTGGGGATAATGATGATAGTCAGGGGGTTTGCTTTATTTCACGGATGAATCATATAAAGTAAGCCGTCATAAATTCAAAATCAGCCCTTTTAAAGGCCACCAACCCATCAAGAATGACGTCCCTTATTACTTTCTGGAATTTTCTCATTTGTTCCCTTTCATTTTTTGGAATGACTGATATATCGACATCACGCTTATATCGACAATTTACCATATCCGATCTCGCCTGGTTATTGAACTCCAGGTCAACTAACAGAATCAAGAGTTTTTTTAAAAGCTTAAATAATAAAAAAAATTAATACATACACTCCTGAGCAAAATATACACAATGAACAAAATAAATGCGTAAGAATAGGTATTTTCTAAGTAGGGTTGACACCACTGCAAAATGTCAAAACCTTGCATCTTATTGATACAATAGGCTCTAACTCTAAGCCAAAAGGTAATGTCAATTGCCAGGGCAAAATTTTCTGACCAATACCTAGAATTACGATCTAGAAGGTGACAAAAGATATTCGCTCTAATTTACTGTGTTGTGTTCCCGAACTCCAATAGTGGGCAGGGAGGTCCTTGCTATGTCTTCTATCCCCCTGTATCTGTCTGTTTTTCAAATGCTTTCTGCCATTGTCTTGAAATGAGATTACTTGGCTTTGTCCTGACCAGAGTCCTTGGCTGGGAGGGAAACAGTCAAATGTATATAGTTTTGGGAGATAATATATTTTTCCTTGTGAAATCATCTCTATGTCATAACACTGTTATTGCTTTCATATTTAACATATGATTTGTAAATATTTGAGTGAATTCCTCTTCTAAGTGGGTATTGTGCTGGTGTTTCGTTAAGACTTTTAGGTGATCTCAAACTAAGTACACTGATAGTGTGCTCTTGGAATCATTTGTCTTACTTTTCCTTGTACATCTAGAATGTTTTTACAATCCAATTTTCTTCCTTTTATTGGCCTAAATGTTAGCGCTGTAAAACCCTTAAAAACAAACAACAAGCTCTAATTTAAAAAACTAAAACAAAGACGAAAACAAACTTTAAAAAACACCAACAAACATGAAAAACAAAAACACCAACAAAAAAAAACTAGGGCCCTATACTGCCAAAGGAGACTAACTTGATTGCACATACGTAGTGGAGTTAAGTCCGAAGAACCAAGGGAAACTATTCAGGCTCGAGTCCAAATAGCCGCAGCCTATACTATTATTATCATTATTACTATTATTATTATTATTATTATTATTATTATTATTATTATTATTATTATTATTATCATTATTATTATTAACCTTGAAGGTACTGGGTTCGATTCCCATTGTGGACATTTTTTTTTCTCGGACTGACTATTTTCACCGCACGGTATTAGCCAATCAGAAGCCAGAATACTAACTGTGACGTATGTGCCTCTGCATCCAGACCATTAGAATTCGACCCGACATCATTTCCTTCCTGCGTGCAGACCAGTTTTTTTTTAAAAAGAAAAAGTTTGCCGAGAACAAGGGAGGCCTCCCGAAAGCTACTCGTTATAGCATTTCTTTCAATTTGTATTTTCACTTTGGATCTTTTGTCGGGAGACCTTCCATAAGCTACTACATCCCAAGTATTCTTGTTCTAGAAGTGGGTTTGGGAGGGGGGAAACTTTTTTTTTTAAAGTCTCCCCCCTCCAAAACCCACTACTAGAAGTTCTAGTGTAGGGGGTTTGGATGGGGGGAGACTTAAAAAAAAAAAAGTTTCCCCCCTCTCAAACCCCCTACTAGAACAATAATACTTGGGATGTAGTAGCTTATGGAAGGTCTCCCCTTTTGTCAGACGTTTATTTATTCAATTTGTCATCATATAGAACAAACCTTGATAGATTTGTGAAAGTTTAAAATTTCCTAATTTGACCATTGTTTTGATTCTCTGCTGCCATTTTGATTTGTGAGGTATTGAAACGCAGTGCAAAGCAGTCCTAGGGTTGTTTTTGTTTTGTTTTTTTTTCCTATTAGGGGTAGTTAAAGGTACTAGGTTGTATTTTTTCTTAAGAGCGAATATTTGGCATGATGAGCTTTCGGAAGGCCTCCCAAAGCTATAATAATACAGGCGGGATGGCGGATTCAGAATTGGTTACAGTTACCGATGAAGCTTTCCAATTTCGTGGCGGCAATGGGGTCTCGAAAGCGACCTTTCTGGTACAACAACAACACCTGGCCGGGGAAGGGCGTGGCTCTACTGTATGAGTATGAGCTATTCACAACGCGAGAAATAGTGATTTCAATCTCTATGTCTATCTTGAGCCGCTATTCCCGACTTCTTGAGGTCATGGGTTCAACACAGACAAACGCCGTGAAGTTTGTTAACTACCAAGATACCATTATCACTGTACGGTGAAAATAGTGTGTCAGGCTATTTTCACCGTACGGTGAAAATCGTCCACCAAGATATTACCGTACGGTGAAAAAAGCCTCCTACACTATTATCACCGTACGCTGAAAATCGTCCACCAAAATATTACGGGATAGTGAAAAAAGTCTCCCACATATATCACCGTATGGTGAAAATTGTCAACCAAGATATTACCGTACGGTGAAAATAGTCTCCCACACTATTATCACTAAGATATTACCGTACGGTGAAAATAGTCTCCCACGCTATTATCACCAAGATATTACCGTACGGTAAAAATAGTCTCCCACGCTATTATCACCAAGATATTACCGTACGGTAAAAATAGTCTCCCACGCTATTATCACCAAGATATTACCGTACGGTAAAAATAGTCTCCCACACTATTATCACCAAGATATTACCGTACGGTGAAAACAGTCGGCCCCACTATTATTAATTATCACCATACAGTGAATAATATAGCCTTCCACACCATTATTACCGTACAGTGAAAATAGTGTGTCAGGCTATTTTCACCGCAAGATGAAAATAGTCTCCCACACTATTATCACCATACGATGAATATAGCTTTCCACACCATTATAATGGATATATGTAGTCTCCCACACTATTATCACCGTACACTGAATATAGCCTTCCACACCATTATCACCGTACGGTGAAAATCGTCCACCAAGATATTACTGTACGGTAAAAATAGTCTCCCGCACTATTAACACCGTACAGTGAATATAGCCTGCCACACCGTTATAGTGAATATAGTCTCCCACACTATTATCAACGTACACTGAATATAGCCTTCCACTCCATTATCACCATACGGTGAATAGTGTGTCAGGCTATTTTCACCGTAAGATGAAAATCGTGTCCCACACTATTATCACCGTACACTGAATATAGCCTTCCACACCATTATCGCCGAACTGTGAAAATAGTCCACCAAGATATTACCGTACGGTGAAAAAAGTCTCCCACACTATTATCACTGTACGATAAAAATCGTCCACCAAAATATTACCATACGGTGATAAAAGTCTCCCACACTATTATCACCGTACGCTGAAAATCGTCCACCAAAATATTACGGGACAGTGAAAAGTCTACCACTACCACACTATTATCACCATACGATGAAAATCGTCCACATAGATATTACTCGTACGGTGAAAAGTCTCCCACATTATAATCACCGTACTGTGAAAATCGTCCACCAAAATATTACGGGACAGTGAAAAAAGTCTCCCACACTATTATCACCGCATGGTGAAAATCGTCCACCAAGATATTACAATACGATGAACAAAGTCTCCCACACTATTATCACCGTACACTGAAAATCGTCCACCATAATATTACGGGAGGGTGAAAAAAGTTTCCCACACTATCATCATCGTACGGTGAAAATAGCCTCCTGTAGGGATCTCTAGCCGTAAACAATCGTACGGCTAGTGACCTTGGCAATGGTCACAGCCTTCTTGAAATCCCTTCACTCTCCCAACTTGAGCACCCTCTTCGTAACCTTTTTGATATAGGCCTGAATCTAGGCATAGTTGATAGGAAGAAGAGTAAAGAGAAGGTTTGATGTCTGTAGGGTAAGAGTAAGAGCGTTTGGTGTGTGTCTGGTGAAGAGAGGGTAAGAGAGTGAGTCGAGAGGTCCACTCGGCTTTTATATGAATTCGTTATCCCCAGACATCGGAGTGGGGACGAATATGACAATTTGCAAGAAACTAGAAAGGAACTCAAAGAAAGAGAGAAAGAGAGAGAGAGAGAGAGAGAGAGAGAGAGAGAGAGAGAGAGAGAGAGAGAGAGAGAGAGAGAGAGAGAGTTAAAGTTAAAAAAAAAAAAAAGAGGTGGGGGGAGGATGGATGGGACATTTATCCCTTGCACCGTTCTGTAAAAGGAAGACGGAATGGAAAAAAAAAAAAAGTGGCGGAACCAGGATTTGAACCCGCATCGTCGCTTCTGGTAAAACTTCCAGGACAGACGACTAAACCATTCGCCCATGACACCCACTTCGAAGTCGACGCATATTGTGTATATGTAGTAACAACTGATTTAATGTTGGTTAATTTTATGTTTTTATAGATATTTTATTAACTTTCCTTATTTCTATGTTGCATTTGGAAACATTTCATATTCTGGACTGTGGATAATTGTTTAAAAGAGCGGAGTTTCAAATATCTGTCTGGGAATAACGAAATTTGGTAATCCCCAGACAGGTGTCTGGGGATAACGAATTTTCATTATCTCCAGACAGGTGTCTGGGGATAATGACAGCCAAACTACAATCTAAAACTATTTAAACCTCATGGACGTATGCAGCAACATTTTCATTAATTTACATCACCGCCAACGGAGGTGCATATAAACGGTGCGTTTTCGTACACCTCCAATGGAGGTGCATAAAAACGGTGCGTTTTTGTACACCTCCAACGCATAATTAAAATTTTTTATTATGCGTTGGAGGTGTACGAAAACGCACCGTTTTTATGCACCTCCGTTGGCGGTGATGTAAATAAAAAACGCCACCCTTTTTTTTTTTTTTTTTTTTTTTGTCTGAATAACGAAAGCCAACAATTCCACTTATGAAGAGTAAATATGTGAAGTTGCTCACCTTAATTTCTTAAAAATCACAAAACGTTCCCTTGATCGTCATCGATTCCATCAAAAGAAAGGGGAGAGAAAAAACAACAGGAAAACCTCAAACTATTGACTCAGTCTCAGTCTCAGACATCGAAACCACCACAGACCACAGTCACAGCCCACTCACTATCCTCACTTTACACAATTCAGCTCTGTACAAACTTGAAGTCAAATAAAACATGGCATATGTATCCCTTGATTTTATTTATTTTTAAGGTCTTCGAAATCCCCACCGTTTAATACTAAATACGACAAAAACAAATAATAATATCATATATTAATTCTAAGGCGTAATTCTAATAAATTCCTTGGGAAACAAGGGTTTGCCTGGAATTACTGGCTACTGGGCAGGGCAAGGAGTGACGGTGCGATTTTATAATCGATACCCTTCCCGATACCGACAAAATGCAATTTACTTCCTGGATTTAAAGTTGTATTTGGGTTATATTTTAATTCAGAAAAGTGACTGGAGCAGGCACTTATGTTGTGTTGGTAACAATAAGAGATGAAGTGAGTAGGAAAGTGCCAGAAGACAATAGAGAATAATTTATTTTTTTTTCGCGGCGGTGATTGGGGTTTGAACCCGCGACCTTATTGGTACGACAACTCCGCCTGGCCGGTGAGAGCGTGACTCTACCGTATGAGCTATCCACGATCCCAAAAAGATCGTCTCGAACTCAGGTCATTATTAGAGCTATTATTCTCTATTGTCGTCTGGCACTTTCCTACTCACTTCATCTCTTGTTGTTACCAACATAAGTGCCTGCTCCACTCACTTTTCTGAATTAAAAATTCACCCCAAATACCGGAGCATACTCAATTATTTTTTTTAACCCAGGCCATCCTATCTAATGACCCTCTTAATTAGTAACAATTTTATTTGTTAGGTTTATTATCAAGCATTCTCAACATCAAACTTATGTTTAGTGGTAGAAGCATCAGAAAGGCTTTGGCATTTACTGCTTCTGTATCGTTCGTTATACTTTTTTTTGGTTAAAGGATGAAATAAAAGATTGAAATATTAATGTTGTCTGAAGAGTTCATGGAGGATGAGGGGTTAATTGGGCAGTTAGGGGATATATTGGGTTGGTGGTTTGTAATAATTTTGTTATTCTTTTAGATAATTTAACAATTAAATAGCAGATCACGGCTGGATGTGGAGAGGAGATAAATTGTGATGTTCTGATTGGTGGATCGCAAGGATCCTGAACCAATCGGTTAATCGGTTTATTGATGATTAAGAGCTGTTTGTAATGTGTTTAGAGAAGTTTGTCTGGGACTGATAGAGGTGTATTAGGGGGGGTGTTGAATTCTGTGGGTTTTGATTGGTGAAAGTTGAAAGTCTGCAGCCTATCAGCTGACCGGAATCTTCGAACTTCTATAATATGGGGTTATTTGTGGAAGGGAGGTTAGGTTTAGGTATTAGGTTGGGTGGGGGTGGGGGGGGGGGGGAGGTTTCTGAGATGTTTCTATTGGTGGGATGTTGAGTACACGGGCCAATCGTCTTGTGGGTTTATTTATTGTTTGTTGTCGGTTGTTGTTGGGCTATTGCTAAATTATGGGAGTAGATTGGAACTGGTGATGAAGGTGGTTATGTTTTTAAAGAGAAACTTTTAATTTGTTAGTAACCTATTCCTTTGCTCCCTAAGGAGTCCAAGGGTGGCCACCCACTTTCCCGCTCTCTAACCGAGCGTCATTCGCTGCTTTAACTACTGTGCACGTGGTCTTTCCCTATGCAGCATTGGTTATTTTATTACACTTTAAACATGGTTAGGTTTTCATTAAAGTAAGAGTCATGGGTGTGTGTGGGGGGGGGGGGGTGGGGGGGTGGGGGGGGGGGTTGACTGTTGGTGTACAAGGTATACTTTTTACTATTATAAATATTATTCCTTCCGAGTCGGACTCAACTGATCTCATCTGTATACATGAGGTCCACGACAGTCTAGGCGCCGCAGCGCAATTGTTTCAGCCGCACTTCAGGCGGGTTGGGCGGGACCAGACCCCTCCGGCATGCTGCGCGGCACACACACATTGCCCCGCGCCGCCTTTGTCATGGGTCGTTGCGCCGAGTTCGCCAAGGCCGCATCGGAAGCTTTGATTCATTGTTATTTAATTCTAAAAAATTATATCATATTTACACTCATGTGCCACATCCTTTCCTTGGAAGTTTGTTATTATTATTTTGTTGGGTTTAGTATGAGTGGGGACTTTTGGTTGGGGGGGGGGGGTTGTTATTTTGTATGTTAGTATTAGTATTATTTATCATTAGATGTTTTAATTGCCACATGATCTTTTAGAGCCGAAATAGGGTCTGTGTTCTCTCCTCTAGCTATAGTTATGCAATCAGGTAACTAAAATTACAAAACGGTGGTACTTTGCATTTTTCCTTGGCGTGATCTCTTGTCGTTTATGTTGGTATTCTTTTCCGTCTCCTTTGTATCAGGGTGATGGGAAGGGGGCTGTCTGTATTATCTATCTATATGTGGGATTGGGTGGATGTACTGTATGGGGGAGGGGGGGGGGTAGAATAAAGGAAATAATAATAATAATAATAATAATAATAATAATAATAATAATAATAATAATAATAATAATAATAATAATAATAATAATAATAATAATAATAATAATAATAATAGATCTTTATTGTCCATAAATATGGCAATTTGTCATTTAGTTACACTTGTTATAACGTTATATGATAACTATAACATTGAACAGATATTTCACTCCTACTATATTCTCTCTCTCTCTCTCTCTCTCTCTCTCTCTCTCTCTCTCTCTCTCTCTCTCTCTCTCTCTCCCCTCTCTCTCTCTCTCTCTCTCTCTCTCTCTCTCTGGTAGAATTAGTTTTATACAGAATGGTTCTGACTATATTATTCCGGAGGCCGAAGAGTTTGGGGAAGAATGATCGATTCATTGGATTTTTGTGTCGTTTTCAAAGCTGAGAAGAAAAAAAGGGGATGGGGGTAAGAAAAGACATGGACGCACCTTGTTGGTTGTAACCAGGTTATTTGGCAATGATTAATTTTATTGGAGTTGGTGAAAATGTTATGGATATATCAGTGTGGTAGAGAGGGCGAAAAGTAAATTGTACATAGAATAGGATAATAAATAAAGCAAAATATAAGGGAAAGAAGAAAAGCTAAATACTGGGAGTAGGAAGATATAATAGTAAGCGATCAGTTAGGTAAATGATCGTTAATAGAGGTGTAAATAATATATGTATAAATAAAATTTATAAAATTTATAATGCTAGTTCACTCGGGAGGGAGGGGGGGGGGGGGGGGGGATATTGTGTTGAGAATATTGGCTGTTAAGCTTAATTGCTGGCCAACTAACTTCGCGGAAGTTGTGTGTGTTGGATCCGCGATCTCAAGTAGTCGGTGAGAGAGAGAGAGAGCTCTGATAATAATGACCTGAGTTAAAGACGATCTTTTTTGGGATTGTGGATAGCTCATACGGTAGAGTCACGCTCTCACCGGCCAGGCGGAGTTGTTGTACCAATAAGGTCGCGGGTTCAAACCCCTATCACCGCCGCGAAAATTTTTTATTCTCTTCTTTTTAAAAAAAATTGAGTTTTATATAGCGCAATATCCACTAAATGTGCTCAAATCGCTTTACAAGGGGTCCCTGGTCAACAGCAACATTTAACATGTAGGACGGAACATATTACAACTTTTCGGACAAAGACAGCGCTGTTAACGGCCAGGTACTCATTTTACACCTGAGTACGGTGAGAGAAAGTGAGTAAAGAGCCTTTTCCAAGGACTCAACTATGCGCCGACCGCGAGGCTCGAACCCAGGACCTTCCGACCACATAGCCGTCTTCTGGCACTTTCCTACTCACTTCATCTCTTGTATTTGGGTTATAGCGATGTGCATGTATCAGGGGCGGTTGCTGGCTGTTTATTTAAGGAGGCATGAATCGAAAACACATTCTCTCACCGTACTCAGGTGTAAACTGAGTACCTGGTCGTAAACAGTGTTGTCGGTTTCGGAGAAAAATGTCATGTCGCCCACCAGGCATCATGTCTTTCATTTTAAGCTTAGGAAACTTTTAAGTGCCTTGAGCACACTGAATATTGCGCTTCATCAAAGTTCTAGTGGGTTTACTTTTTAAAAATGTATGTGTGTAAGGGCGGGGTGGGGGTGTTGGGGGGGGGGGGGCATGTGTGGTTTGAATTTTAAGAGGTGTACTCACGTAATGGGTATTTACGATGGGCTTATGTAAAAGAGGTCCATTTGTCGACCTTCCTCTGCTCTAATGCAAAATTGTATATCACCCGATCACTGAAGTTGTCCATGGGTCCTATCATAGGATTGTGACACATGTCATTGAGCGCATTGAGATTTGTGAATATCATTTTAAAAAACATGACGACATCAATTAGACAGTCATATAAAATTTCTTCCTTTGAATATCAACGGTGATAATGGTCAAAATTTAAGAGAATGAATAGAAAATCCAACCTCAATGCACCACACATCTACTCAAAAGACACTAACATAACTACAAGTTGAACTGCTGTGTGTACCGGGACTGGGGTTCTTTTATAGCATCATGGGGCTCTGCTCGGTGAATGATTTGTGTAATATTCTTATTGATTATTAATATCCATTAAAGCAAAACGAATATCAATATAATCTATATTTTATTGTTATTTTTTTTGATCGTATGTTTTGACTACAACAAACGAGTTCTTTCAATGATAAAGCTGAAATGGTTTTGTTTTCTCCAAAGCCAGGCCTCAACAAAGTGTGGAAAACTAAATTTGCCGGCCTGATCTAATTATTTTTGCAGTAAAAGAGTATCAGTTGTTTGTCGGGAGATGTGGATAACCGTTGTTTTGAAACAGAAGAAAACAGTATTTTAAATAAAATATCAAGGCGGCCTTTTGGTATTTGGTTCAGTGGTAGCCTCCATTTCCCATCGTCACCGCACTGTCGTACGTCCATCTGGCCTCGCGTCGGTAACAATAATAATAATAATAATAATAATAATAATAATAATAATAATTCATTTGTATAGCGCGCAAATTCCATGAATTCATGCTCTATTAATGCGCTTTACAATAAAACACGAACTCACAACGGGAATATAAAATAAAAAGTACAGCATTGAAAGCTTCATTAATTTGAAAAACATTAATTTAACTAAGTAAAGGCTATTTTAAACAGTTCAGTCGTTAAATTGGACTTGAAAAAGTTAAAAGTAGGAAAGTTTGTGGTTGTGGAAGACAAAGAATTCCAGATTTCTGGAGCTGCATTAGAGAAAGATATGTTGAAAAAAAATTGTTCTTGATGTAGACCTTCTAATTTCGAGTTGAATGGAGTGGAAGGATCGATGATTTCTTGGCGTTTAAGAGAGATTTGATATGATCAGGAGCTTGTCCATGTCAGCATTTGTAGGTGATGGAAGTTACTTTGAATTTAATTCATTGGGCAATTGGAAGCCAATGTAGTGTTTTCAGAACCGGGATTATTCTCTCATATCTTCTGGTCTTGGATATGACTCTAGCGGAATTGCTTTGAGTGAGCCACTTGCAAAGCCCTAGTTGTTTTAACGGGCAAACCAGATAAGATTGCACTAGTCGATACGACTTGTCGTATGGATGATTATTTTAGCCGTTTCAGTATTGAGTAAATCTCTAATTCGATTTATGTTTCTCAGGTGGTAGTTTACTGACTGACAGACTTTGGTGATATCCGTGGTCATGTCAAGATTTTCGTCAAAGTAGAAGCCGAGGTTTTTGAAAGGATAGGGAATTGCCGATGTTGTTTCCAAGGATATTGATGCTTTTAACAATCGTGGATGAGCTTTTCTTCTTGAAAACTATCAGCTCGTTTTTTTTTTCATAATTTAATTTGAGCTTGTTTGTATTCATCCATAGTTTGACCATTTGTGTGCTGTGTCCTATGGTGTCTGAGACAGCCTCTCTGGAATTATGTGGAACGGGAACATAAATTTGCGTTTAATCGGCGTAGAGTTGGTAGTTAACACCAGATGCTGAAAGAATGTCATTTAGTGGAGAGGTGTATATTGTAAAGAGTAGTGGTCCTAGGACCGATCACTGAGGAACGCCAAATTGAAGCAGTGATGGAGAGCTATGAGTTCCATCAAAAACGACACTTGCTGCAGACTAGTGGGATAATCAGCGATCCAGTTCAGAGCAGGTCCTCTGATGACAAAGTTTTCGTTTAGTCTTGCCAACAAGATGGTGTGGTCAACAGTATCAAAGGCAGCAATGAGATCGAGCAAGAGCAGGATGGCATTGCTGCCCGTTTCTAGCTCTTCAATGATATCGTTGTGGACCCTAAGGGGTGCCATCTCAGTGATGTAGCCTATTCTGCACGCAGATTGGAGAGCGATCTACAAATTATTGTTCCTTTCCATGTGATCTTGCAGTCTGTTTGTGACAATCTTTTCGATCAACTTGGATATAAAATGAAGGTTGGATAGTGATCAATAACTTTTGAGATTGCCTTTGTCAAAGGATGGCTTCTTTATCGTGAGCCATTTTTAGGTTTGTGAGAAAGTCAGAATTTGCAATAGAGTAGTTGACAATAATTTATGTTGTGGAGGTCGCAAGTTCATTGATGTACGATTTTATAACCCAAGTTGGTATTGAATCGAGTTGGCATGATTTGTTTGAGCTATTGTGAACGAGTCTTATTTGTTCCTCTTGCGTCGCGAGTTCAAAAGATGAAAAAGGTAGAGCGCTGTCAGTTTTCTCAGAGGTTTTATGTCTATGATGTTGCAATGTTCCTTGCCAAAAGTGGAACGAATTTGTTATAATATTCCCTCACAAGGCATTCGAGGTATTCATGTGATATATGGTGAAGGCAATTGTAAGCAAAACATGCGATTTTGTATATTATTCTTTTCTCTATTGAAAGCCTGTGACTTATGGGCTGGTGTTATATAAAGAAATTCTTAGATCACAAGCCAACTAAAGTAAAAGTAACATTTTGTTCAGAAGCAGAATTTTATAGAACAGTAAAGTTGCTGCCCCAAACGTAAACAATAACAAGTTGCTAGTGATTTCCGTTAGGGACCGGAATAATTTACGCACAATATAGGTCTCCCAATTTTGTAGTTTGAGTTGTAGGCAATACATTTTCAGTATTGAAAATATGTTTACATAAAATCTAACAGTTGCGGAAATGATGATATAGGACTAAATTATTCTGAAAATCAGGCTCCGAATAATTCTCGTTTTGTTCACACCAGCGCAATAATTTGCTCTGGTCTAAAAATAGATAGACTGTAAATTTTGATAAATTATACCTTTTGTTCCATAAAATCTCCATATCTAGACATTATTTGATGCATGATCGAGTATTTATGAATATGTGTTTCTTTTGCCACCTAACAGCCAAATTCTAAAGGTTATTTTTTTTTCTATAATTTACATTGGAACGTGAGCTGTCAAGACAGGAACATGTGGTTTGCCATGTGCTTCTAGACCTTTGTTTAGGGTGTGTCTTTTTTACGAAACCCGCCGAAACCCGCCGAAACCCGCCGAAACCCGCCGAAACCCGCCGAAACCCGCCGAAACCCGATGAAACCCGACGAATCCCGACAAAGTTATGGGAAGTAGGTGGCTGTGGGGAGTGAACCTAGAACTCAGGGAAGTGTACACCATTGGGGAGTGAACCTGGGACTGGGTTTCGGCGGGTTTCGTAAAAAAGAACCAGTGCTTTTTTACGAAACCCGCCGAAACCCGCCGAAACCCGGCGAAACCCGACAATATACAGCAAAGTTATGGGAAGTAGACAACTGTGGGGAGTGAACCCGAGACTCAGGGAAGTGTACACCAGTCGGGAGTGAACCTGAGACTAAGTTTATCGGCCGGTTTCGGCGGGTTTCGTAAAAAAGAATTAGTGCTTTATTACGAAACCCGCCGAAACCCGCCGAAACCCGACAATATCCGGCAAAGTTATGGGAGTTTGGCAACAGTGGGGGGTGATCCTGGGAGTCAGGGAATTGCACACCAGTGGGGAGTTAACCTGGGACTGTGTAAAAAGGATATCAGTGGGAAATAAACCTGGGACTAAAGGGACATGGATACCATTGAAAGTTGAAGCCGGATATGGGAATTGAGTACCAGAGGAGAATGAACCTGACACTATAGAAGGTGGGCGCCAGTGGGGAGTGAACCTGGGATTCAGGGAATTGCACACCAGTGGGGAGTTAACCTGGGATTGTGTAAAAAGGATATCAGTGGGAAATAAACCTGGGACTAAAGGGAGATGGATACCATTGAAAGTTGAAGCCGGATATGGGAGTTGAGTACCAGAGGAGAATGAACCTGACACTATAGAAGGTGGGCGCCAGTGGGGAGTGAACCTGGGATTCAGGGAATTGCACACCAATTGGGAGTTAACCTTGGACTGTGGGAGATGGATAACTGTGGGTATCCGAGCCGAACTATAGGAGTTGGGTGCCAGAGGAGAATGAACCTGACACTATAGAAGGTGGGCGCCAGTGGGGAGTGAACCTGGGATTCAGGGAATTGCACACCAGTGGGGATTTAACCTGGGAATATGTAAAAAGGATATCAGTGGAAAATAAACCTGGTACTAAAGGGAGATGGATACCATTAAAATTTGAAGCTTGGTATGAGAGTTTGGTACCAGAGGAGAATGAACCTGACACTAAAGGAGGTGGGCGCCAGTGGGAGTGAACCTGGGACTATGTAAAAAGGATATCAGTGGGAAATAAACCTGGGACTAAAGGGAGATGAATACCATTGAAAGTTGAAGCCGGATATGAGAGTTTGGTACCAGAGGAGAATGAACCTGACACTATAGGAGGTGGGCGCCAGTGGGGAGTGAACCTGGGACTATGTAAAAAGGATATGAGTGGGAAATAAACCTGGGACTAAAGGGAGATGAATACCATTGAAAGTTGAAGCCGGATATGAGAGTTTGGTACCAGAGGAGAATGAACCTGACACTATAGGAGGTGGGCGCCAGTGGGGAGTGAACCTGGGACTATGTAAAAAGGATATCAGTAGGAAATAAATCTGGGACTAAAGGGAGGTGGATACCATTGGGAGTTAAAGCCGGATTTGGTAGTTGGGTACCAGAGGAGAGAGAGAAACCTGACACTATAGGAGGTGGGCGCCAGTGGGGAGTGAACCTGGGACTATGTAAAAAGGATATGAGTGGGAAATAAACCTGGGACTAAAGGGAGATGAATACCATTGAAAGTTGAAGCCGGATATGAGAGTTTGGTACCAGAGGAGAATGAACCTGACACTATAGGAGGTGGGCGCCAGTGGGGAGTGAACCTGGGACTATGTAAAAAGGATATCAGTGGGAAATAAACCTGGGACTAAAGGGAGATGAATACCATTGAAAGTTGAAGCTGGATATGAGAGTTTGGTACCAGAGGAGAATGAACCTGACACTATAGGAGGTGGGCGCCAGTGGGGAGTGAACCTGGGACTATGTAAAAAGGATATGAGTGGGAAATAAACCTGGGACTAAAGGGAGAAGGATACCATTGAAAGTTGAAGCCGGATATGGGAGTTGAGTACCAGAGGAGAATGAACCTGACACTATAGGAGATGGGCGCCAGTGTGGAGTGAACCTGGGACTCAGGGAAGTGCACACCAATTTGGAGTTAACCTGGGACTGTGGGAGATGGATAACTGTGGGTATCCGAGCCGAACTATAGGAGTTGGCTACCAGAGGAGAATAAACCTGACACTATAAAAGGTGGGCGCCAGTGGGGAGTGAACCTGGGAGTCAGGGAATTGCACACCAGTGGGGAGTTAACCTGGGAATATGTATAAAGGATATCAGTAGGAAATAAATCTGGGACTAAAGGGAGATGGATACCATTGGGAGTTGAAGCCGGATTTATTTCCCACGGATATTCTTTTTTAGATATTCACAGGTTAACTCCCCACTGGTGTGCAATTCCCTGACTCCCAGGTTCACTCCCCACTGGCGCCCACCTTTTATAGTGTCAGGTTTATTCTCCTCTGGTAGCCAACTCCTATAGTTCGGCTCGGATACCCACAGTTATCCATCTCCCACAGTCCCAGGTTAACTCCAAATTGGTGTGCACTTCCCTGAGTCCCAGGTTCACTCCACACTGGCGCCCATCTCCTATAGTGTCAGGTTCATTCTCCTCTGGTACTCAACTCCCATATCCGGCTTCAACTTTCAATGGTATCCTTCTCCCTTTAGTCCCAGGTTTATTTCCCACTCATATCCTTTTTACATAGTCCCAGGTTCACTCCCACTGGCGCCCACCTCCTATAGTGTCAGGTTCATTCTCCTCTGGTACCAAACTCTCATATCCAGCTTCAACTTTCAATGGTATTCATCTCCCTTTAGTCCCAGGTTTATTTCCCACTGATATCCTTTTTACATAGTCCCAGGTTCACTCCCCACTGGCGCCCACCTCCTTTAGTGTCAGGTTCATTCTCCTCTGGTACCAAACTCTCATACCAAGCTTCAAATTTTAATGGTATCCATCTCCCTTTAGTACCAGGTTTATTTTCCACTGATATCCTTTTTACATATTCCCAGGTTAAATCCCCACTGGTGTGCAATTCCCTGACTCCCAGGTTCACTCCCCACTGGCGCCCACCTTTTATAGTGTCAGGTTTATTCTCCTCTGGTAGCCAACTCCTATAGTTCGGCTCGGATACCCACAGTTATCCATCTCCCACAGTCCCAGGTTAACTCCAAATTGGTGTGCACTTCCCTGAGTCCCAGGTTCACTCCACACTGGCGCCCATCTCCTATAGTGTCAGGTTCATTCTCCTCTGGTACTCAACTCCCATATCCGGCTTCAACTTTCAATGGTATCCTTCTCCCTTTAGTCCCAGGTTTATTTCCCACTCATATCCTTTTTACATAGTCCCAGGTTCACTCCCCACTGGCGCCCACCTCCTATAGTGTCAGGTTCATTCTCCTCTGGTACCAAACTCTCATATCCAGCTTCAACTTTCAATGGTATTCATCTCCCTTTAGTCCCAGGTTTATTTCCCACTGATATCCTTTTTACATAGTCCCAGGTTCACTCCCCACTGGCGCCCACCTCCTATAGTGTCAGGTTCATTCTCCTCTGGTACCAAACTCTCATATCCGGCTTCAACTTTCAATGGTATTCATCTCCCTTTAGTCCCAGGTTTATTTCCCACTCATATCCTTTTTACATAGTCCCAGGTTCACTCCCCACTGGCGCCCACCTCCTATAGTGTCAGGTTTCTCTCTCCTCTGGTACCCAACTACCAAATCCGGCTTTAACTCCCAATGGTATCCACCTCCCTTTAGTCCCAGATTTATTTCCTACTGATATCCTTTTTACATAGTCCCAGGTTCACTCCCCACTGGCGCCCACCTCCTATAGTGTCAGGTTCATTCTCCTCTGGTACCAAACTCTCATATCCGGCTTCAACTTTCAATGGTATTCATCTCCCTTTAGTCCCAGGTTTATTTCCCACTCATATCCTTTTTACATAGTCCCAGGTTCACTCCCCACTGGCGCCCACCTCCTATAGTGTCAGGTTCATTCTCCTCTGGTACCAAACTCTCATATCCGGCTTCAACTTTCAATGGTATTCATCTCCCTTTAGTCCCAGGTTTATTTCCCACTGATATCCTTTTTACATAGTCCCAGGTTCACTCCCCACTGGCGCCCACCTCCTTTAGTGTCAGGTTCATTCTCCTCTGGTACCAAACTCTCATACCAAGCTTCAAATTTTAATGGTATCCATCTCCCTTTAGTACCAGGTTTATTTTCCACTGATATCCTTTTTACATATTCCCAGGTTAAATCCCCACTGGTGTGCAATTCCCTGAATCCCAGGTTCACTCCCCACTGGCGCCCACCTTCTATAGTGTCAGGTTCATTCTCCTCTGGCACCCAACTCCTATAGTTCGGCTCGGATACCCACAGTTATCCATCTCCCACAGTCCAAGGTTAACTCCCAATTGGTGTGCAATTCCCTGAATCCCAGGTTCACTCCCCACTGGCGCCCACCTTCTATAGTGTCAGGTTCATTCTCCTCTGGTACTCAACTCCCATATCCGGCTTCAACTTTCAATGGTATCCATCTCCCTTTAGTCCAGGTTTATTTCCCACTGATATCCTTTTTACACAATCCCAGGTTAACTCCCACTGGTGTGCAATTCCCTGAATCCCAGGTTCACTCCCCACTGGCGCCCACCTTCTATAGTGTCAGGTTCATTCTCCTCTGGTACTCAATTCCCATATCCGGCTTCAACTTTCAATGGTATCCATGTCCCTTTAGTCCCAGGTTTATTTCCCACTGATATCCTTTTTACACAGTCCCAGGTTAACTCCCACTGGTGTGCAATTCCCTGACTCCCAGGATCACCCCCCACTGTTGCCAAACTCCCATAACTTTGCCGGATATTGTCGGGTTTCGGCGGGTTTCGGCGGGTTTCGTAATAAAGCACTAATTCTTTTTTACGAAACCCGCCGAAACCGGCCGATAAACTTAGTCTCAGGTTCACTCCCGACTGGTGTACACTTCCCTGAGTCTCGGGTTCACTCCCCACAGTTGTCTACTTCCCATAACTTTGCTGTATATTGTCGGGTTTCGCCGGGTTTCGGCGGGTTTCGGCGGGTTTCGTAAAAAAGCACTGGTTCTTTTTTACGAAACCCGCCGAAACCCAGTCCCAGGTTCACTCCCCAATGGTGTACACTTCCCTGAGTTCTAGGTTCACTCCCCACAGCCACCTACTTCCCATAACTTTGTCGGGATTCGTCGGGTTTCATCGGGTTTCGGCGGGTTTCGGCGGGTTTCGGCGGGTTTCGTAAAAAAGACACACCGCCTTTGTTTACGTTTGGGGCACCTAACTTTAATGCTCTATATTCGATATATTCGATAACACTAGTCGGTATTGTATAGAAGAGTAAAGGAAGGTGCCCCATATGTAAACAATAACATTTGACGTCAAACGTGACCCAGATTTTTTTTATAAATGACCCGAACTATGCTGCAGTTGACCTTTAGTAATGTCATGCGCATCCAACCAACTTTTTGTTTACATGTTGCTAAGGCAGCAAACTGAAGCTGGTCGTGAATAAATTCCAGCTGTTTACTCCGAGCCTGAGATAGCTAGGAGGCCACGATCATATTATTTATAGCCCAAATGCTCCTTTTATTTTGTAGGAAAACCATAATCATGGTTCCCCCTCTTCCCGTAAACAAAACCATATCTATGTTCAGGGAAACTAAGATTGTTGCTTGTTTTTGGTTAAGGTGGACCGTACTTTTTTTTTTTTTTTTACAGCGTATCAAATGATCAAAGTCAAAGCATACGGTCAATGCAATGAAGAGAGTAAATTCGAATCTATCTCCTATCTCTTCGCTCAGATGACCATTTTGAACAGAAGACTACTACTACGTACTTCTACTATAACTGCACTACCACTACTGTATTATAACCACTGATACCACAAAACTAGACTGAACTAACGGACCGTATGGCTCAGCGGTACGGTTTTCGTCTTGTCACAAAAGTCGAGCAATGCCAATGCTAAGTGTGATCAGTAATAGGATGGATGACTAATCGTGAAAAAATTGTGGTCCCCGCGTTGTTTCCCTGGCTAAGGCACTTTACCGCTTACCCCACTCGATTGAATGAGTATCTGGCTACAGAAATGACGGGTAGTGACAGGTTTAGTACACAAGGGTCGCTTAACAGGCTGTATGACAAAGAAATATGGTTCCATACGGCTTGTTGAAGTGGGGGGGGGGGGGGGGGATAAATATGAAACATTGTGAAGCGCATTGCTCACGGCTATCTGAATCTGTTGAAATGCGCTGTATAAATATTCATATTTATGTACTTGGTCCAACTGTTACTATTTCTACTACTAGACCTCTACTACTAATATCATTATTAATAACAATAATAATAATAATAATAATAATAATAATAATAATAATAATAATAATAATAGTTATTATTATTGTTGTTGTCAATATCATCGTTTAATGGTAAAAGTGTTAAAGATACTTGCAAAATGTTGGTGTTGTGTGTGTTGTAGCAATCGGCCTCCAGCGACGCAACTCTGTCTACAAGAGACGCACAAGACCGTGGCACTAAACATCCCTGGCATGCATTTAGTCATACAACATGAAAGCAACATTCACGGTAGCGTTAACTACATCAAAGTCAAAGACAAATCAATAGTGACATACAACCAGGACATGACAGTAAGTGAGGTGGAAATTCTCAGAATTGAAGGCAGACACTTCAATGTGATATCTGTCAACAAACCTCCACCAACGCCATTCAAGTGGCCAGTTACATCCACCACTAGTGAGAAACCAATGATTGTGATAGGTGACTTTAACAGCCACAGCACCAAATGGGGATACAATGAGAACAACGAAGATGTAGATACTGTTGAGGAATGGGCTGACCAATATAATCTGACACTCTTCTATGACGCATGAATCATCCTTTTCAAGCGCTCGCTGGAGAACAGGTTACAACCCAGACCCTGCATTTGTGTCTTCCAGCCATGTCAAAAACTGTCGGCAACCCCATACCAAAATCACAATCCGGACCAATCGCCATTGAGGTAGGATCAGTCATCTCTACGAGAACAAACAAATTACATGAACTGTGTTCGTGGACCTGGCAGCTGCCTATGACACAGTAAATCACAGGAAACTGCTCCTAAAGGTTGCAAGGGTAACTCGTAACACAAAAATAGTTGCAATAATAAAATCCCTTATGTCAAACCATCACTTTTTTGTGGAAATGGATGGGAAGAAAAGCAGATCACAAAAGAACGGACTCCCTCAAGGATCGGTAATTGCACCTATCCTTTTCAACGTTTATACCAATGACCAACCTCAGTTCGAGAACATCCAGGGGTTTCTATATGCTGATGATCTGTGTCTCGCGTCCCAGGCCTCTGATTTCAAGACCATTGAGGAGAGACTAACGGATGTCCTGGAGCCACTCTCTGAGCCCACATTTAAAGAACTCACAAAATGCTAACCCAGGAAAAACTCAAGAGTGTGCTTTCCATATAAAGAGCCGCCAAGTCTAAAGAAAACAGGAAACTGAACATCTCCTGGAATGGGGACATATTGGAGAACAACACATTCCCCGTGTACCTCGGTGTTACCGTAAACCGCACAATGTCCTTTTCTCAGAACGCAAAGAAAACAAAAGCAAAGGTGGCCAAAAGAAACAACTTCCTAAGAAAAGAGAAGAAAAACTTACACGGGGAGCAGATCAGAAAACAGTCAGGACAACCATACTAGCCCTCTGCTATTCAACAGCCGAAAAGGTCTCACCAGTCTGAGTAAGATCCTGCCATGTCAAAATAACACCTGCCGGATCATTAGAGTAACTTGAAACCGACTGCAGTTCCAGTCCTCCATCGGCTGGCTGGCATTGCACCTCCCCACATTCGAAGAGCCACTGCTTCCAAAGCCCAGAAATATAAACAGAAAATGGACCCAAGGCACCCCCAACATGACCACAGCCCAATAAAAAGTAGACTGAAGTCGAGAAAGAGCTTCATGACGGAAGAAAGCATCAACCCTGACCATGCAGCTGTATACAGGATTTCCACACAGAGTGGGACAATCATGCAAATGAAGCTGTTGGAGATCCGAGAGAAGAACTGTCCTACGGAACCGAGCTCCCCAGGAATGAATTGGTAACACTGAACACAGCACGGGCAAAACTTGTGAGAACAACTGGTGGCATGAAAAAGTGGGGGCTGGCTGAGACTAGCTTGTGTACATGTGAATGCCCAGAGCAGACATCCTTAGAGAATGCCAGGATGGGCTCAGCTGCACTGACCATGACCTAAGAGTCTGCTCCCCAATGCTGTGGAGTGAGTTTGGTGTTGGTGCGACAAGCTATGATGATGATGACTTGCAAAATTAATAAGTCTTACACCTGGCAACATATAAAAAAAAAAGTAAGATGACAAAGATTAAGATTAGAATGTTAGGATGATGATCTTTTTAATATCAAAATACTTTTGTAACCCGGCATTGCTAACTTTCATGTGTAACCCAGAATGAAAAGTTATTACAAAAGACGAATGCAAGATATTTAGATAAATTGCTAGTCTATCATTGTGGTAGACGTAAATGTATTAAACTTACATATCCAATAACCTGTAGGTTAACAGAGAAGGAAGGGCGCACAAGTTCATTGTAATTTGAAATTGAGGAGTTGGAGTTGGAACAAAGTTGATTTGCATTGAGTCAGAATTCAATCAAGTCTTAGATTGAAGAAAAAAGCCCAAAGAATCTTTCTTTAAAACAAGAAACAAAAAAAAAAACCCCAAAAAACCTACAGCGTGCACCAGAATGAATAAAACAGGACAGTCTTTAAACTGCATCAATGGAAATCACATCTTGCATACAAGACCTCTAGTGCTATTGTGAGGACTGGTTCTCAGTCTCACCCGTCCTGCCGTATCTGAGGGCCATAACACAACTTGTGAAATCGAAATAAATTAAAAGCAGATTATAAATTTATATCACTTTTATTGTCATTTCATTCATATTCATGTTATTCAAACTGAAAATCATTTTTAAAAATATAGATAAGATGTTTCTCCATTATAAAGGTATGCTTGTATTCTCATCCTGTGAAAGAGAAAGAAAAAAAATAAAGAAAATTGATAATTATTACTGAAACTGTGTAGTTCCATTTTTTAAATCTGTGATTTAAGAGCCTTAGCAAAAGCTTTGATTAAGAAAGGTTCTGATATGCAACATCACATGGTCCCATCTATCAAATTCTACTACCATTACAAATCAGCTACATAAATAGATTCATCAGTACTCTTATCTTGTTGATAAATTAAATTATAAATATAGAAAAGGATATAATAAACTTTTAAAAATAATTAGAAAGTTAAATGGTAGACAAGATAAAGAGATATTTGCCTATTTCTTTTTAAATTTCTTATTCATAACCAAGGAAGCAGGTTTCTTTTGCTATATTCTTCTTGACTTCCCTATGTAAATGTTTCTTTCGAGTGTATAACAAGCTCACAGGGCATTTGTATAAAGAAACAGGAGCCAATACCATTAAAATGGAGATACCACTGCCAAAAATTACAACGGGATAGAAATGCATTGGTTTTAAACGTGTATTAGACGCTGTCATTAGAAAAAAGTTTTTTAAAATCTTTACAAACTACAGTAAGCTGCTTTTAAAATTAAGAAACGCTCGAAAGCAAAATATGGTCCTGTTCTCTCAATCACCGCTCTCTAGTCTCTAGATTATACTTGGTAGGTCAATAAAGCTGAGAGGTTTTATGAAGAATATAGAATAAAAACATTAATTCCATTAAAAAAACATAGAAGGGTCCATAATGATATATGAGGAACTCTATAAGATACAGTAACAAATGAAAGCCATTTTGATAATCTTGAAGGATATGACTCAATGATGATGATGATGATAATAATAATAATAATGATACTTCTTCCTGAATATAAATTGTTTAATTCCCATGGTATAGGCAGGCCAATGCTTCCAGAACAATTAAAGGAATGCAGAGACTCATTCTTGTTGTAATGTTATTTAGATCTGAAAAAAAAAGATAAGCATGGCATCCTAAACCATTTTCCCATGGTCCCATAAAAAGCAATATCATCTCACACAAAATCATAAAGTAAAATTCATATGGACCAACCAATGAATAAAAGTTATAATTATCTTATTTTATCAATTATTATCATTGGATTTATTTAACTTTATATTTATTATTATTAATTAAATGCCAATTTGAAATTAAGATAGCAATGTTTGAATGAATAACTGGATCTAACTCTACAAGTAAAATGTAAATGTGCAACTTATTCAGAGTTCATCAAGCACTTGTTACAGTCTGTTGCTTCATGTTACAGGAAAAACTCCAGTTCCATGAGCCTTATGACTCTAAAGGACCAATTATTTCAAAGTAAGATGAAATACCATTTATTGTTTAAAGAAAGTTATCAAGCACTATTTAAGGTCTGTTGCTTCATGTTACAGAAACAGGAATAACTCCAGTTCCATGAGCCTTATTACTCTAAAGAACCACTTATTTCAATGTAAGAAGAAATACCATTCAATGTTGAATATATAGACATGACCTATTTCTTAATGGTTTGCTTATATTCAATAAAAACATTAGAAAACATAATGGACCTGGAACTCAGATACCACTAGGTTGTTAAAACTAAAACCGTTGTGTCAGGTCTAATTTTATCAGAGATTTATGATCATGAAGGCAAGATTACATAACCAATGTCGATTAGCTTTTAAAAAATGGGCTTTTATTTACCTTCTGGTGAACTCATTTGATCAGTATTTCCTGTATTTAACTTTTTGATCACATAAGAAAAGTCTAATAAACATTGAATATTTTTTAATGCCTCTAGATTTCACTTTAAAGTCAAATAAAATATCTGATCACAAATAAAATTTTTGATAATTCGATCAATAGAGAGAGCTTTTCAAAATTGTTGGCTTATCATTCCTCAGGCAAAATTTAGATAAGACATCATGTCACATATCATGGTGTTTCCTATGAATTACAAAATCCTAAAAAGCTTCTTCTTCATAAAAAAACGTATGAAATAAAATTAGGTAATCTAAAGTAATCAGAGAGGTTTAGTTTTCATTTCAATCCAAGGTAAATCCGTAAAGAGTTGTGGGACCAGGCCCCACTTGATCATTACCCCCAAAATAGATTGAACTAACAGGATGTGTATAGATAGTATGCAGATGACGTCACTCAGGCCTTTGTTATTGTTTTTGCCATCCGCGTTTGTGAGTTGTTCTCACTAAACTGTATTAACCAGACTATAAAAGTTCATGGTTACACAGAGTTTGTGTGTTGGTCCGTTATACTTCCGGATGGCAATGTTGTGAACTCCTTGGCCAACCGCATTCTATCTATAAGTATAAAACTGTAACAAAACCCCACGACCCCCCACAACACTCATACAAAAACTTAAACACAGTTTTTTTCATTTTCATTCCTCTTGAGCCAAGGGAAACTCGTTGCTCATTTTAGCTGCACAGATTCATTCAATCGCTCTCCCCCCCCCCCCCCCCCCCCCTTTTTTTTTTAAATCTTTTTTTTTTTTTGGAGCGAGTCTATTCTTTTATCCTTTTTTGTTTGGCCTTGTTCCGTTTCTGAGCATGAATTTCTTAAAATTGTTTTTATTTTTTTTTTAAATAAAAAAATATTGTTTTTTTTTTTTCCTCTATCGGTCTGGGAATAACCAATTTTCGTTATTGGCAGACCCTGTCTGGGAATAATCATAGCGACGACGAAAATATCAGACCGCACTCCCTGCATTTTACAATTGTATGTTTTCTTTCACAGAGCTACCGACCAAATAAGGCGAAACGGCTTGGAAGATCCAAAACGTCATACATGTAGTTTGACACCTGCCAAATATCAAAGATGCGAGAAGGGGTTGAGTGGGACATTTTCTTTTCCCAGACATTCTCATTTTTTCACCCCTTCCTCCCTCTCTGCCATTCCTTATCCCATCGACTCTCAGCAAAAACAATAACAACAAGTCTTATGTGGCAAAAACGGCTACCAACTTAAATCCCTCAAACAACACAAGATATTGAAAATCGGTGGCAGAGACCCTTTGTCTTGTTCCTTTTCCAGTTCCAGTCATGAATAGATAATGAGAGAATGAAGACTGTTTCGAAATCTATTATTATTATCAGGTCAGGAAAGAGCGAGAGTCAATAAAATATGACAAGCGGTGAAAGCTACGCGCCACGAAAGATGAGGATTTAAAAAAACAACTTTTGTTGAGATTTCAACTACTGAGGAGGGGGGTGTCTGCTCTTTTTTTTGTTCCTTTCTGTTTTGTTTTTCGGTCAAGTTATGACTGACGCTGACACTGACACACGTTCTAGACTGTAAACGTTACCCATAAAATGTCATAAATTACGAAAAGTGTGTTCTCTCACAGAGTAGTATTCGAATCACTCACTGAATGAGCATGAAGCAGACATGAGTGAAGGAAACGTAAACTCTGTAAGTGAGAATCGGCGAGTGAAGCTGTACTGTAACTGTAACTGTAATTTGTACTGACTGACAGCAGTCAAATTGCGAAGTGAAATGAAAACAAATAAACAAAGCATTCTAAAATTATGCCGGTGAGACATCCAAAGTTAAATACCCGAACGCTATTATGGATTAACATTGAACTAAATCGTTTCCTTCTCTCAAAACCAATCGATACAAATTACAAACTCAAACACTGAAATTGGCATCTTACCTTTGCATGAGTTGGACTGCCATTCTTTTCTGGTGATTAGGAACTTTAGCAGCCGGACAACGTTGCGCACAAAACAGGTCTCCCGTTTTTGTCGTTCAAATTGTAGATAATACTCAGTCAGTTAAAAACAAATACGTACAAATAAAATAGTTATTTATTTAAATTCTTTGTATATGGCTAAATTATTCCGAAAACCAGATTTCAAATAGTTCTTGTTTTGTTCACACAAGCGCATTGATTTTGGAGAATGAGATTGACCGTGGTCTAAAAATAGACCGACAGTAATTTTTGATAAATTTTACGATTTGTTTAATAAAAAATCAATATTTAGATATTATTTGACGCGTGATCGAGTATTTATGAATATGTGTTTCTTTTGCCACCTAACAGCCAAATTTTAAAGGTTATTTTTTTCTATTATTTACATTGGAACGTGAGCTGTCAAGACAGGAACATGTGGTTTGCCACGTGCTTCTCGACCTTTGTTTACGTTTGGGGCACCTTCCTTTACTGTTCTATATTACAATAACGAATAAGTTGCCCAGCCACTCTTTGTTTTTCACTGCATTTGGAATGCCTTTGTCGCGTTTTTAATACCAAATTCAAAAAGTAGGGTCTGACAGTTTGGCATTCTAAAATTATTTTTTTGTTTGTTTGTTTTTTTTTTCAAATCACTTAACTACATCTACTTTATCGACAAATTATCACTTTAAAATAAAATTTAATTTTATTAATAAAGATAGTACTTATGGCAATGGAATAAGAAAATTGAGATTTATTTCCATTTGGCAATTGTTCGTAACTTGTTTTGGCATTTTTTAAAAAGAAAATAAATTTGGCACACTGCAAACTGTAAACTGCAACTAACTGCAAAGCAACAAGGAAGTTAATATGTTTACACTTGTTACTCCAAGATTTTGTTGTGTCGACTGCTTCATTATTGAAGATAAAATCCAGTTAGTTTTTGTGGGGACATCATTATTTATGTTTTAAGTCATTACAGGTTTGTATAAGAAGTGTGCCATTATAGTTATAGTTAATGCAAACTTTGCTGTTTGAAGCTCGAATAAATAACGCAGTGGCTATTTTTACTTTTACAGTACAGTCCTGTAATTCAGTTACTGATACTGTAATGGTTAAAGACGGTACTCAGATCTTATTATCTCCCTACTGTTCCATATGATTCAGTACATATGTTGCAAATCCATCCATGGGATTTCTCTTTTCTCTTAATTAAATCAAGCACCTTGACCCAGGCTTCCACACTGAAGTACTGCCTTGCCTCAGAAATGTCAACTTCCTGATTTAAAGTTAAGTTTAAGACCTGCATTGATAGTCTAGAATAGTAATAGGTCCTTTTCTGAGGATGGAATTTTGGGGAGGTCTTGGACCTCACTTGGATCAGCATCCGCCAAAATCCAGTGCAGAATCATATGGGACTGTAAAAATAGATCTGAGTACCGTCTTTACAGGACTGTAAAAATAGCCTCTGCGTAGACTATCTATCTAGTCAGCAATAGAGAGAAGTCTCTTGTCTGAGTCTGAACACTGAAAAGTCCAGAAAAGGATACCCCTCCATTTATCCACCACGGTATGAACATTTTGCCAGACATGTCTGCCAATAATCGTTTTTTTTATTGGCAGACATTCTGGCAATAACGATGAACGGTTGTTGGCAGACACCTGTCTGGCAATAACAATGGACGATTATACGCAGACACTTTTTTAAAACTCAGCTCTTTTAAACATTTATCCACATTCCAGAATATGGAAAGTTTTGTAATGCACATAGAAATAAGTAAAGTTAATAAATTATCATTAAAAGCATAAAATTAACCAACAATAAATCAGTCGATGGATAATAGGACACTGTATATACACACTATGCGTCAAACATTCATGTGGGTGTCAAGGCCGAATAGTTACGGTTAAGTCGTCTGCCTTAGAAGGCTTTTGGAGCCAATGATGTGTGTTCGAATCCGTGTTCCACCACTTTTTTTTCTTTTTCTTTTTTGGTCTTCTTTCTACAGAGCGTTGCAAATGCAAAGAGATTTAATTTAGTTTTGTCTGTTTGTTTTTTTCAAATTACCACGATCTCTCTCTCTCTCTCTCTCTCTCTCTCTCTCTCTCTCTCTCTCTCTCTCTCTCTATCTCTCTTCTCTCTCCCACTTATTTAAAATTTAGTCTATAATGTTTTCAGTATTATCATTTACTATTTTTGTTATTAATACATACTTTCCAACTTTTTGTTATATATGGGCATTTTTTTGTGTATATATTTTTAAAGTTTTTAATACAATATACATTTTATTTCATTTTGTCAGCAAGTCATCAAGTTTGTTTCCCATATATTTAGATATTATATTGTTATCAGTTGTATTCACATAATATAAATAACATAATAATACTAATAATAATAATAATAATAATGATACTAATAATAATAATAATAATAATAATAATAATAACATATTTTATTCTAGAATAATAATAATAATATTAATAATAATAATAATAATAATAATAATAATAATAATAATAATAATAATAATAATAATAATAATAATAATAACCTATTTTATTCTAGAATAATAATAATAATAATAATAATAATAATAATAATAATAATAATAATAATAATAATAATAATAATAATAATAACATATTTTATTCTAGAATAATAATAATAATATTAATAATAATAATAATAATAATAATAATAATAATAATAATAATAATAATAATAATAATAATAATAACCTATTTTATTCTAGAATAATAATAATAATAATAAATAATAATAATAATAATAATAATAATAATAATAATAATAATAATAATAATAATAATAAATAATAATAATAAAGATAATAATAATAATAATAATAATAATAATAATAATAATAATAATAATAATAATAATAATAATAACCTATTTTATTCTAGAATAATAATAATAATAATAATAATAATAATAATAATAATAATAATAATAATATTAATAATAATAATAATAATAATAATAATAATAATAATAATAATAATAACCTATTTTATTCTAGAATAATAATAATAATAATAATAATAATAATAATAATAATAATAATAATAATAATAATAATAATAATAATAATAATAAAGATAATAATAATAATAATAATAATAATAATATTAATAATAATAATAATAATAATAATAATAATAATAATAACCTATTTATCTAGAATAATAATAATAATAATAATATAATAATAATAATAATAATAATAATAATAATAATAATAATAATAAAGATAATAATAATAATAATAATAATAATAATAATAATATTAATAATAATAATAATAATAATAATAATAATAATAATAATAATAATAATAATAATAATAATAATAATAATAATAACATATTTTATTCTTAATAATTATGGTAAGAAGTTCTATTAGTTATTAATCTTGACAACCCACACATTGGGGGGCGGGGAGTGAGTGGGAGAGTGAGAAAGAGAGAGAGAGAGAGAGAGAGAGAGAGAGAGAGAGAGAGAGAGAGAGAGAGAGAGAGAGAGAGGGAGAGAGAGAGAGAGAGAGAGAGAGAGAGAGAGAGAGAGAGAGAGAGAGAGAGAGAGAGAGAGAGAGAGAGCAGGGATAAAATTATATTAAATGTCAGAGCAAATGATGAAATAGTGATAGTGATAGCAGAATTTTTAGAAGCCAGAATTTTCCTTCTCATTAAAATAGACATACAAACTGCCTTGTGTGAATCCTTATTTAATTTATTTGAACTTCTTCATTTTGTTAATTGATCTTTATGTCTAGGCAAACTCTTAACCTTGATCGATCTTAATGAAGGAATTACTTAAAGCATCTGCTGTATGGCAATATAATCCTCTTAATTTCTTGATATTCAGCAGGTGAGGTTGCTGTAGTTAATGCATAGCGGGAATTATTTGGGTGGATTCAAACTGCTTGTAATGCCACATGTAAACCTATTAACATAAATGCATACTCCTATAATATCATGCATTGGAAGTATTGTGCCCCTCTTCCTGAGTCTCTCAACTCGATTGCCTTACCATTTCTCTACTCCATTTAATACTAGGAGGAGCTCAGCGCATAGCATATGCATCAGTGTCTTGTGGATTGAACTTTATGTAATAGACATTGCTTACAGATAGTCTGGGTGCGACGCAAATCTAATTTTGATCAGCTTTGCCTCTTCCGGATCAATGTGATGCTGATTTGCCTGGAAATTCCTGAGATCAAATTAAATGATTGCGAAAATATCTTGATATTCCAATAGCAATTGCTCCACTTTGCCACGCCTCTCTTTATCCAAGACTTGTATAGCTCTCTCTCTGAGATCACAAAGTGCTTCTGGTAGTTTCTGGCTTGGCTTGATATGGAATAGCCTGATTCTTGGCTCATTGAGGGGGTTCCACATTCCTCCACTTCCTTTATATCATGAGAACCTTCCAATCCTAAGTCAAATATCAAAGCTTTCGGTTAATCGCAACATTTTTTCTGATCCCAGTAAATATGAGTGAAATTCACATAATTTATGGCATAGGTTATGGTCACATGGAAGGGTCATGATCTACGCGCTGAAAAATGTCAATCTTTTTTGTGGCTAGTCATTCTCCCACCTCTTAACTTAGTATGGTGGGCAGGTTGGGGGGGGGGGGGGGGGGGGGGGGGGGGGGGGTCTTTAAATATGTGAAAAAAGTTATTTGCACCATCATTCCTATGCTCTAAATTCACAGAAATGTTAGAAAACATTGTTTAAACGCTTTATGCTTTCTTTGCAGATTATTTATTCTTCAAAACTATTGCTCATTAAATTATTCTTGAAAAAGATCAAATTCATTCATTAAATGCTTTAGGAGATGGCTCATTATTTGTTTTCTTTATTTATTGTTTTTCAGTTTGACTTCATCAGATCTGCATGACTGGAAGGCTGACATGTGACTTGACTCATTTCAATTGAAAACGAAATGACCATCGATCAAAGTACACTTTTTTTCTTCACTTAAGATCATTAAGTGTAAAGTAGAATTAAGATATAGTGAGAGTTGATTATATAAGGTTAAAGGGGAGTTAAATTTTATGTGAAGAATAAGAGATTACACTGTCGCTGTGAGCAAAAAGGGAGATAACTGGATAGAATCTGAATTAGTAAGGCAAAAGGCCTCTGGGCTCATCAATGCTAATCTGTAACAATATGGAGTTTTAAAGATATCGATCGTCGTGGTGGCCAGACTTAAATTTTAGGTCATGTGGTCAGAATCTATTTTCCGTCCTCTCATCTGTTATATGTAATTTGTTTTTTTTTTCATGGGGAAAATAACATGACTCTTTAAACAGGAAATGTGTAATTGAAGTCATGATTTAATTAAATGCATTGATCAAATTATATAATTGTTTAGGGACTGTCAAGATTGTGCAAAAATGTATATTATTTAATTTATTTTTTATTTTGTAGGGGCACAGGAGATATGGCTCGATTTTCATAGTTGTCTTTTCTTTCAGTTTTAAAGTTTGTGATTGTGATGGAAAGATAGAGCTCATGAAAGACTGGACAATGAAACTCATCACAATTCTATTGTTATCATCGGCTACCATCTCTGCCATTTCAGCAGGTAACCTTTTTTTGTTTTGTTTTATATTTTATAAAAAATCCTATCAGCTTTATAAAATTCAATATTGATGACTAATGATATCATCCATCCTAAATTTCCTAAAGTCGTCATAAACGAGAGCACGCCAAAAGCCATGAGGTATTTTACAGCTTCTTATTTTCATCAAATCCTTTATAAAGTTCAAATCTATATCCTCCGTTTATTGTAGATGAACTGTAATTACATCTCTGTTTTTTATGATTGTGTAGCCGGGTCTATTTGATCTGATGGCAAATACTCTGAGATAAATTAACATTCTATCCAACACATTGCAAGCAATTAGTGCCGGTTTAATACTACAGAAACCGGGATAAACAATGACCTTT
The DNA here is from genome assembly GCF_034508935.2 of Berghia stephanieae. NCBI lineage: Eukaryota > Metazoa > Mollusca > Gastropoda > Nudibranchia > Aeolidiidae > Berghia > Berghia stephanieae. Next base: position 28,730,536 of record NC_088373.1, on the reverse strand, counting down.
ATGACTCTGATGGACCACTTTTTTTTTGGGGGGGGGGGGGGGGTTGGGTTTTTTTTTTCCAAGGGGACTTTTAATTTTTCATTAAAGCAGGGATGTTTCATATCTAATTTTCCGCTGAAAAAAATCAAACTGAACTAGCAGGCACCTCCCCCCCCCCCCCCCCCCCCCCCCCCATAAAACCCAACACGCACCCATATATCCACACAATTGTCTCCCAGGCACTAGATGCAATGACACATCGACCCAGTGGTGACATGGTAAAATGGTGAAAGATTAAAAGTTTGTAGAAAACTCTGAATAGGTCAATCTAATTATTTGTATTTACATGTTACACTATCAAACATGGGTGACACAGCTTTCCAGGGAATTTTTATTGTACTTTGTATCTGAATTGGCGCTGAGTGGTTAAGGCATTGCACAGTGATCCAGAAGGTCCCGGGTTGAAGCCCTGCTTTATGCCCTTTTTTTTCCTTGGCAAAATTATTAATCTCCAATTTGCTCACTTTGGACAACATGGGTGATTCCTTTTGACATCAGACGTCTTGTTTAATGAATATCTATATTCCTTCATGGAATGTGGGGGGGGGGGGGGGGGGGGGGGGGGGGGGGGGTCCCGATAGTTCATTTTCTAGAGCACTCGCTTCATGCGCAAAGGGACCAAGATTGATCTCGGGTGCAATCAATATTGTTTCTGACCACCTGTCTATAGACTAGCGATAGACTAGCATCCTATCCAAAGGGTAGCAAGCATTTGCTATTGTCTGTTCATGCTCTAGAAACCGGGATAAACTCTGGACTCTGAAGGACTACTTCATGGAATGCCCAGGTGACGTTATCTAATTACCCTTGAGTAAGGGCATAATTTTTAAAAATTTTCTTTTTTGTATATGAATATAAAGCCAGTTTTTGAACATTTGATATAAATTAGCATCATAGGAATGATTTGTGTATGTTAAGTGACCTCAAGTTTGGACACAAATTAGATGCGTGATTATGAATATGAATGAAAACTCATGTTTTTAATAAGCAAAGAGGTGTGCTTTTGTGTGATGTACTTTAAATACATCAACACAATTGAAAAAGGAATGAGTACTTTTCTTACGTAACCTGGCATGCCACTATATTTTTCCCTTTTGTCTTCAATGATGACGATTGTAGAGAGTCAAGTAATAAGTTAAAAGTGTACTGATGCTTTTTTTTAGATATGAAAAAAAAATATAATCCTATAGTGTGTAAGGTGGATTGTTAGTTTAATAATTTGTCAGTGATTTGGTTGTGGCTTTACCTTTTTCAAGATTTATAAAGTAGAATAAGAGAATCGAGTTTGAATCCTCTGATCATTCTGAAAAGTTGCGTGGTTGAACTTACAAAAATGATACTCTCCTCACTTATGTAGATGATATTTTGCTTGTCAAGTGTCTAGATCTGGAGATATGATTGATCAGAATATTGGATGAAAAGTTTTACAGATTAAATCTTATTTGCAGCTTCTTCTTTCTTTTTAGATTATCAAGCTATGTAAATTAATTACCTACAAGTTCGGATAATTGATGTATCTTAATTGATTTACTTAAATTAATGTTTTATAAAATCAGTACAAATGTTTTCTAATGTGTTTTACTTTTATATTTATATATTTGTATTTCTTTTTTTTTTTTTTTCTTCTTTTTTCAGACCAATGTTCCCCTAATCCAGTGGCAGAGGGATCTGACCTGACCTTAACAAAATATGTGGATAAAGATGGTGAGGCAAATAGGAGATTGATTTGGGGATTCGATGCAGGTGGTCAAGCTGGTATTTTAACACTGACTTCGTGCAGGCCTGATGTCACCCCCCAACAACAAAGTTCATTGGATCTAGATCGGTACTCCTGTGCAGTGGAAGATTTCAATTCAAATCAATACAAGTGGACAATGACTATACAAAATGTAGACAGATCATTGAGTCAGAGAACTTGGTCTTGGTTTGACGGTACCAGTAAACTCGGAGAATGTGATTTCAATGTATTCTGTGAGTATTCTGTTGAATTAAAAAATTATAAATTGACAAATATTTATCCTCATTGTCATTTGCTTTCTTTAAAAGGGGGGGAGGGGGGGGGGGGGTTTACATATTTTTGCACTTTATTTGTTAACATTGGGCTTATGACATTCCTTGATCTGCTGATAAGGACATTTTCTCAACAAGAGTAAACAGTTATCATTTGGTCTAATGGTCCTTGAGGTTCTTAATTTATATCAAATGAGTAGGACGATAATCTTTGTCACGCATTCCCAGCAAATTTAAATGTATGAACAATGAGCATAATGGCTTTATCATTATTCTGGCTGGTTAAAAGAAAAAAAATATCTATAAAATCATTCTACGGACAAAATATGCCGACTGAAGACATGGATGAAGACCACAGAAACATGTGTTTCGGCCATATATAAATGTGAGTGACTCCATTTTTTAATGGAAACCAATATTCTGCACTTGAAGAGTGAATTAATGAATCTAATTTTGAAATAAGATGAGCAAATGGACGTGAGTAAGAGTTGAAATGTGGAACAGTGTTGTGATTAAAGAACGAAAAAGAGACTAAGTTGTGATTTGGTTATCCGTCATTATCACCCTTGTAATGCGAGGTCAAATCCAGTAAAAGCTTGTTTATGGTTTGTTAGTTTTTTTCTCTCTTTATTTTATCATTAAGAGCAATTCCCTTTTTTTAAGTACAGAGAGATGCTGTGAATTATTCTTGTCAGGAACTCAATGACTAAATCAGGAGGACTGATATTCTTATTGTATTAACTTATTTTTTAGTCCTGATTTGATAAGAGGATCTTGATAGCTCAGGTGATATTGCATCAGAAGCAAAGGAACTGGCATTATACATACTGCCGTTGCTTTTAAAAACACAGTATATCCAAAGTTAACTCCATAGCACATACTGTGTTCTTTAATAAAATGGCAGTATTGGTCCTGGTTGTTGTCAATTTTTTTTCTTTGGACCTTTCGTTCAACCCAGAAGTGATTGAATAACTTAAAGCTTAAAATCTGGCAGATATTGTTTGGGATAGATTAGCATCCTTAAGGAGAAGACAACAATTGTAATTATTTAAAACCACAGTAATTGGGATGAACTCCAGCTCCATGGGCCATAAGGATTTTCAAGGGCTGAAGGAATATCATTGATTAACTGGCCAATGTGGCCCCAAATCAGTTGTAGACAAGATATTCACATTGAGGGATGATACGATGAAACAGGGGATCAAAGCTAAGCCTAAACAATCAAAGGTAGTGAGTGATAAATCAGTCGGTACTGGTTTTGTTTTTTTATTTATTTTTTAAATAATAGGCCATATATTGATTCATACAGTGACAAATCTATGCATCTTGACTGCACAAACAGATTCTCAATGTGAATGAACGAGGAGTTAATTCATTTAGGTAGAGAAACTCAGAGGACCAGTCACTCATGGTTTTGTATTTCATCATCCAAAGGATTGATCATGCCCCCCCCCCCCGGCCCCCTTAAAAAAAAGTAAGAGAAATACAAACAAACAACAAAAAAAAGACCCTCTCAAACAACAGTGAGTTCTCATGCATTATGAGCCAATCTCACACAACAAAGGAAAGGCTTACTGTTATGCTGTCTTGGTTGATCATTGCCCAAAAAAAAAGAGACCGTGTCAAATGTTAGTTTAATCATGTATATCAAGAGAGAACACAGTTATGTCTTTTTTTACAGTTAATGGAATGTTGAAAAAAAGGAAATGACAAAATGTTTAATTGGTACTTAAAAAGATTGATATGCCGACTGTCAGTCGTATGCAAGTACAACTCATAACAAATAATATTTGTATTTGTCGATAGAGCAGATATTATGTTGCCATTGATTTCATTTACTGTTGTAAGCGACATTTGATCTCTTTAATGGTGTATAAAATGTAATAATATGTTATATATTTTGTATGTATTTTATAAAACAACTGCAAGCAATTGGTGGTTTTTGGATTAATCATGAATGTAGCGATTGCACTTGTCCTGAAATCGCTTCGAGTGTAGTGCATACGATAGTAAATAGGATGTAAAATCCTTCATTACTTTGCACTGTGTCGATCCATTATTTTCCTTATAGTATTTGAAACCTGTAGCTTACATTAGTGTGTGAAATCAACATTGATACATTGGATTTTCAAGTTTTGTTCTTTCTACCATTCACACATAGCACTGAGAGCTCGTGGCAAAATGAGATCAAATGACAAAATGCTCTCATTTTGGTATACAGTACAAAGGATCATAATAAGTTCAGATATCTTACAAACATCCTGTCAATTCTCATCTGTACTTAACCATTTTTACTGCTTTTTCCAGTTTTTCCTTTAATAATACATTTAACTTGAAATGGCCAAAAGTGAGTTTTGGCCTTCTCTCTGGTTGAGATTAGTGTCACTACTAGTTCTAGATTCTTATAAAATGATCTTTAAGAGGATAATAATTTAGGTGGCTTTAGGAATTTCCTTTTTAAAAGATAGCACACGACATTCAGGAAGGCTGAAGGCTATATGTATGAATAAGTACCACAATATATAATTTTATATACTAGTGGAGAACCCGCTATATTTGCAGAGAAATAAAAGCTATATTATAAACAGGCAGTCATTTATTTTGATTATTATACTGCTTTATTGTGGAAATTAACATAGATCGAGACGGATCTTTTGAGCTGTCAGCGATCAAAATTGACCCATTAATAAAATCAGTTGGTGTGCGCAAATGAATCTAGTATTGGGGGGACCAGATGGTGATTTTTAATGTCAAATGACCTAACATTATATGGGTTCCATCATGCTCTTAGCAGATTTTATAAATAAACATTTCAGTCAGTTTGTGATAGCAATAACCATGCTTCGGTAGGATCGGCTATGGTATTGCTACTGTGCAAAGCTAACTTAAATAGTATCCCTGTGAATTTATATATAAAACACGAGTTATGAAGACAATGTAATGCAATATGGATATTAGTAAATGATTTAAAGAATTCTCATTATATTGACAAATAGAATTTAATATAAATATTTGTAAAAATATAATTTTAAATGCTCAATCACCATTATATCTGTGCTTGCTGGCAAAAATTTAATGGGTTGTACATCATAACTCCCCCCCCCCCCCCCCCCCCCCCCCCCCCCCTTTTCCAAGTCTATTAAAAAAAAAAAAGAATAGATGAAAAATGTGTTCTGATATTGTTATCACTATTATAAAATATTACAGCATTTCAGTCAGCCCCCGTGTGTACCAACATCGTACTATCCAGTAATGGACAAAATGTTGTATGGACTTGTGATGTCAACAATGTCTACCCTGAAATTGACTGTCGGTTTGAGTATAGGAAAGGAAGTGGGGTAAGCATTTTTCTTACCGAAAAAAAAAACAATACTTGGTGTATATTATCTTATTATATATTAGGCCAATCCGTTTTTTTTGTTCCACTATCACTAAGGCTCCAGATCCACCTAACCAATCGCTACCAAATCTTGCATGGCGTAAACAATTGACCTGAAGGTAGTTTTTGCAGTGATGCCAAAACTCCGGTTTCGCCGGAATAAAATCCAGTTTGGAGCAAAAAATTCTGGGTTACAGGCAACTTCTGTCAAATTCCGGTGAGGTCATATTGCATCAAGAATCCCCCCCCCCCCCCCCCTTCCCAACACTTCCACCACCTTATCTTCACCACTACCACTACCACCACCAACACATCATCCTCACTACCACAACTACTACAACCACTACCACCACCACGTCATCTTCACTACCACTACTTTAGTACAACAACATCAACATTATCACTACCACTACTATTACAACCACCACCACATCATCATCACTTCCACTACTACTACAACCACCACCATCACATCATCATCATTATTACCACTACTACTACAACCACCACCGCCACATCATCAGTACCATTACCACTACAACCACCCGCACATCATCATCACTACCACTTCTACTACAACCGCCACCTTCACATCATCATCACTACCACTACTACTACAACCATCACCAAACATCATCATCACTACCACTACTACTACAATAACCACTACCACATCATCACTACCACTACTTTTACAACCACACAAACACCACATCATCATCACTACCACTACTACAACCATCACCACCACATCATCAGTACCATTACCACTGTAACCACCACCCCCCCTACTACGACTACTATTACTACAATCACCACCAATACTACTACAACCACCACCACCACCACATCATCACTACCACGACTACTACAACCACCAACACCATATCATCATTGCTATTACTCGTATTACTACTACAACCACCAACACCATATCATCATTGCTATTATTACTACTACAACCACCACCACCGCCACATCATCACTACCACTACTACTACAACCACCACCACCACCACATCATCACCACCACTACTACTACAACAACCACCACCACCACATCATCACCACCACTACTACTACAACCACCACCACCACATCATCACCACCACTACTACTACAACAACCACCACCACCACATCATCACCACCACTACTACTACAACCACCACCACCACATCATCACTACCACGACTACTACAACCACCACAAATTCGTGTTTTAGAGCTTTACTTTATTTACTTCATTTGAAACAAAGGGACTTTGGGTTGGTATTTGACATTGTGTTTACTTATTGTATCAGTTATCAATTTAGAACTATTGGATATATAAACATAATGCCAAATACCATCCCAATTCCCTTTTCTTGTATGTGGAAATTCCTCTTTCGGCATTGAAATTCCTCTGAGTGGTGTCTAAAATTCCTGTGAGCCAAATTTTAAGTTGGCATTTTGTTTAACTCTCAGTTTGATTAAACAACACTTTGATTTTATCAAAAAGTCAATTGTTTTGTCAAAATGTCAGTGAAAACAGATGCCATCATTTTTAGCACGTTGGTTATGGGTTAAACGTCTGGTAAACAAGTATTAGATGACAATTAGATGTGAATACTTGCACTGGACCGATACCAGGTAGTTAGCAATGACTATCCCGCACAAATCTTTGGGCCTCTTTTTCGCTCACGAAGTGCCCAAATTCATGACAATATATGGGATGAAGCCGTTTCGTATATGCTATTTTGAAAAATTAATTACGGCGCTGTTTATCGATGAATTTGACTGAAAGTTGGCACACAGTTAGAAAAGAGATCATTTTAGATTATGTCAAGCGACAAAACTCGTACGATTACCAGAAGACCATTAAAAATAGATTTTTACTCTTTGGAGTACAATATTTCTAAACTACAAAGAGGAGAGATTTTGTCGCTCACAAGGTTATATATGCACATTTCTTCTATTTATATTTCAAATTTCATTCAATTATGATAAGTACTTTTCCCGTATTCTCACAAAACATCAACCCAATTTGCATTTCAATGAGTGAAAATATGGAGATGGCCATTTTGCTCCACCATCGCGCGACAAGAAAATGACGTGGCGAGGCAAGGCTGCCGGATGGCCAGACTTTAACCTGACCAAATTCGACTTCAAAAGTGGCTAAATAGAAAATCATATGGCTTTCAATATTAAGACTGGCCCACTTAAAATGAACTAAATTTTAACAAACAGAAAATTGAATAGACTAGGATAAATGTCACTGAGACAAAGATAGATGAATAAAATGTAAAAAAAGAAACAAAATTATATATTTCGCCACACACGTGGGCATCTGGCAACCTTGTTCGCGACGGATGACACAAATCCTCGTGCGCTTTTTTAAAATTAAGGTATTGTTTCATTGTTATGTCATAGGGATAGTAGATTAACACACTCTCTCTCTCTCTCTCTCTCTCTCTCTCTCTCTCTCTCTCTCTGTCTCTCTCTCTCTCTCTCTCTCTCTCTCGCAACCATCCATTAAATCATCTGGTTATACAGAGATAATATATTAGAATAGAGCAATGGTGATTGGCTTAGTTAACTACTCTTTCTTTTTACCTTTGGACTATGGCTTTAAATTTGAGAGATTCTTGGGTTGTATTTATAAGCTGAGTAACCACTAGGTTTCGGTACCCTAACAAAGATATTGTAACCTGCTTTATATAGTAAAAACCAAAACAAAACACTGGCCTTTTATTTGAATAAAATTGTAGGCATTTAGGGACAATTCATTAAATGTTTACAAATAATAAATTTATGTCTTATTATAAGAATGGATTTATACTAGTAATAGTAATATACAGTTACATAATACTAATATAAAATTATGTTCCTGTTATTTTTACACTTTGCTTATGTTTGATCGATAGACCGAGACATTTTCTTCCTTTTTGACAAATTGCTATTATCATCACAGAATAAAAACACTCACCAAAACCACTACATCAACATCTCTACCACTACTACTATTACAACCACCACCACATCATCCCTACCACCACTACTACTACAAATAACACCACAATATCCTTACCACCACTACTACTACAACTACCACCACATCATCATTCCTACCACAACTACTACAACCACCACAACACAATCATCTCTAAGACTAAGACCACTACTACTAAAATCACCACCACATCATTATCCCTACCACCACTACCACATCATCCCTACCACCACTCCTACTACAACCAACACCACACCATCATCCCTAACACCACTACTACTACAACTACCACCACTACTTCAACCACCACCACATCATCATCCTACCACAACTACTACTACAACCACCACATCATCATCCCTACCACCACTACCACTACAACTACCACGACATCATCATTCCTACCACAGCTACTACAACCACCACCACACAATCATCCATATGACCACTACTACTACAATCACTACCACATCATCCATACTGCCACTACTACTACAATCACTGCCACTCATCCCTACCACCACTACTACTACAACCACCACCACATCATCATCGCTACTACAACCACCAAATGTAATTACACTTTGAACTTTTGAAATTCAACCGGGTCGTGTCAGAAATTGCTGTGAGACAAATTTTGGATCGCATCTCAGTAAATTTGAGTGAAATTCAAATTTATAGGTTATGGTCACATGGATGGGTCATGATCTTCACGATGAAAAGTTCCTCCTTTTTTGTGGCCAGTCATTCTCACCCCTGTATATATATATATATACGTACAATTGGTTTACAGAGGGTCATGGAACCCAAGAATGCTGTCAGCATTCTTAGGTCATCAAGAACAAACAAGAACAATGAAAACTTGGCAGAAAACTGAAAGAGCTGCTTGTAAATAGAAATGCTCAATTTAGTCTTGTTTAAACATTTGAAATGTACAAATTTTGAGACTTTTGACATATTCACCATTTTGTTAGTCTTGTGAGATTAATGTAGTAATTGATGAGATCTGCTTTACCCCCCCCCCCCCCTCCTCCTCCTATAACTTATATTTCTTGGATTTTTCTAGAGCCGGGCTGGAAGTCCTTTTCTTTGAAAAAAGTTGTGGATAGTAGTGAATTCTGGTATTATCCCCCCCCCCCCCCCTCTCTTCCCTGCCCTGTCTAGCCCGCAGTTTTTGGGTCTCTCTTCAGTCTTCATCCCACAGTGGACATGGACCACTGATGAAACTTTTCCATCCTCTTCTGTTCTTGGCCATTCTTCCCATCTCCTGCCAGTACATCCCAGACCTCTCCATCTCTACCAGAAGCTCTCTTCTCCAGGTTACCTTGGTCTTGTTTTTTGCCTCTTTCCGGATGAATTCCAATGCAGGGCTGTGTGTCTGTGATATTATCCTTTGCTTTCTTAAGTGTGTGTCCTATCCATCTCTATTTTCTTTTGTATAATTGCCTTTCAACGTCTTCTTGTCCTGCTCTTCTCCACACTTCTTTTTTTTTTAATTTTGTCAATCCAATTTATCTTAATCTTATGTAAAGAAAGATGGGAACAAAGTTATGTCACCATAATTATTAAACAATTAAAATAAGAAGAGCACATGATGTGTGTATAAGCACACTCATACACACATCTATAAGCACATGATTTTATTAGCTACTCAAAGCCGCGTGATTCTGCCATCAGCTGGAGTTTTTATCTCTAAATAGTAGTCTTTTAAAAAAGTGCGGGCATTTTCTTCATAATTGAGTTAGGAACATATTTTTTGGACAGTTAAAACATGTTATTCTTCTTTTTTTTTTCTAAAAATATCACATTAATTCGATTAGTGTTGCTGGAAATACATGTTAAATCGATTTGCTTTAATCACCTTTCATCGGAAATTACAGTGTTTTTGATAGCAAATTATACCCCTTTAGAAATAAGCACTCTCCATTTATGCTGAACAATGCCAATGATTGAATTTAATCACAAGTGGTTTCAAAATAGTGGCGAAAGAAAGAACAATCCTTCTTGTAGTATAACTTTAATTTTTGTTTCCAGGAGTTAAGCTCATTTTTTATCATATCAAATCATTTTTAAAAAAAATAAAACCCAAGAAAAAATACTTTTTTTTATTTTTTATATCCAAAAGTTGTATCAAATGAAGCCTGTCCTCCATTTTGTTTTGTGTCAAAGTTTGAGTCAGAATCAGTTGTTTGGTGTAATTCAACTTGTTGACAAACTGGGTGCTACGTAATACTGGAAACGACAAAACGACAGTGGCAGCAGTGGGGAGTGAACCAAGGACTCAGGGAAGTGTACATCAGTGGGGATTGAACCCGCGACTATGGCAGGAGGATATCAGAGGGAAATGAACCTTGGAATATGGGCGGTGGATACCAGTAGGAAATGAGCAGAAACGACAGGAAAGAAGATTGGGAATTGATGCTATGTGCTAAGGTAAAATGCTTACAACATCCACCAGTCGGATATCACTCACCAACACACAAAACGGGTGTTTCTTTTTTACGAAACTCGTCAAAACGGGCCAATGTTATGGAGAGTGGGCAGCAGTGGGGAGTGAACCTGGTACTAAGGGAAGAGGATATCTGAGGAAAATGAACCTGGGACTATGGGAGATGGGTACCAGTGGGAATTGAAGCCGGACTTTGGGAGATGGGTACCAGTGGGAATTGAAGCCGGACTTTGGGAGATGGCACCAAAGGTGAATGAACCTGAGACTATAGGAGGTGGGCACCAATGGGAACTAGTGGAGAATAGAATTTGGACACCAGAGGCGAGTGAACCCAGAAGGTTACTTCTTTTTTCCAAAATCTCCGGTAGTCCCAGATTCATTCTCCTCTTCTAATCCCAGGTTTATCCCCAATGGTGCTCACTCTCCATATTCCTAGCTTCCACACTGGTATCCACCTCCCATAGTCTTAGGTTTATTCTCTCCTGGTATCCACATCTCTGCGTCCTGGTCTCGTTCCACACAATGTGTCCACTTCCCATAGTCCCAGGTTCACTCCTCTCTGGTTTGAACCTTAGATAATCTCGGGTTCACTCTCCGCAGAATGAATCTTCTTTCCAATTGTTTCCAGTCGTTTCTGGTCATTTCCAACTGGTATCCATCTCCCATTGTCCCAGGTTAATTTCCCTTTGATATCCTCCTCCCATAGTCCCAGGCTCACTCCTCACTGGTGTCCACTTTCCTGAGTCCCTGGTTCCCTCCCATTACTGCCCACTTCCCATTATTTCAGACGGTTTTGGTAGCTTTAGGAAAAATGAAGTACCTTCTGGGTTCACTCTCAACTGATATCTGCCTTTTGTCTACCTGTCCAACATATACCTGCTGTGGGCAAGAACCTGAGACGGCAGAGCATCTAGTCGAATCGTGTGTTGTGACAATGCTACCCGGCGGGTAAGCGACGGTGCACGAATGCGGATCAGACTTTGCTGATTGGGTCGATCGTCATAACATAGAAGTGTGAAAACCATAAGAGGCTTCTGCCTTTTGTAGGCACCTCGTCCTAGGTTAATTCCCCATTGGTGCCCATCTATTTTAGTTTTAGGATCATTCTCCTCAGGTGCCCACCTCCCATGTCCAGCATCAATTCCCACTGGTACCCGTCTCCCATAGTTCCAGGTTCATTTCCCTCTGATATCCTCTTCTCATAATCCCAGGTTCACTCCCCACTGGTGTACACTTCCCTGAGTCCATGGCTCACTCCCCACTGCTGCCCACTCTCCATAACATTGGCCCGTTTTGACGAGTTTCGTAAAAAAGAAACACCCGTTTTGTGTGTTGGTGAGTGATATCCAGCTGGCAGATGTTGTAAGCATTTTACCTTAGTACATAGCATTAATACACAATCTTCTTTCCTGTCGTTTCTGGTCATTTCTGCTCGTTCCCCACTGGTATCCATCTCTCATATTCGTTTAGACCTGAATTATAGAGGGAACGAAGTTAATGTTAATCAGCTCTTTGGTATTATTTTAAACAGCCTGTTAGTAAATAGTTATTACTAAATTATAGATGGAGCGAAATTAGCGTCACTCAGCTTTTTGTTATTTTTAGAAAGTCGTTTTAAATATTAGTACTCACTAAATGCTATCAATTAGACTATAAACGTGGAAGGTTACACATAGTTTTGTGTGTCGGTAGGTTTTATCTGGCTGGCAGATGTCATGAGTATTTTACCTAAATGCACAGCATCAATATCAATCAGACAAGAAACATTAAAGGTTACACACAATTTCGTGTGTTGATTTGATTGGCAATGTCATAAATAGTTTATCGAAATGCAAAGCATCAATATTAAAGTGAGACCTAATCACTCAACTCAGGTCCAAAATAAATAGCAAAGAGCTGAGTGAGGTCGACTTTGTTCCTTTTTTACAATACAGTGTAGGAGAAGAACGAGTAGAGTTCTTGGATTTATGTTAGTAATCATTTCAACGCATCAAAACATAATGCTGTGCTTTTTCTTTCTGTTTAAAACTGCATCATACATCCTAGAAATTTAATAAAATTGATTTATTTTCGACCTAAATCGCAAAAATTTGGGTATCCTGCAACTGAAGGATAAAAATGTCAAAGTAATCTGGTTTTCCCTGTAGTCGACACACACACATACACACACACACACACACACACACACACACGCACAGAGTCAGACTTGCTCTTTCTTTTATTGATATAGGTAAGTCAAGACATGTTTAAAACTAAAATTGTGATATAACTTTTAATAACAAACCATTTATACAGCGTTCTATCATATCATACCATATATCATGTAAAGGGTGATTTAGGCCAACTGACCTTTTAATATCCTCTGTATTTAGATTTAATCATAAATCAACCGGGCAGGTGGTTGGATGGGAGCATCACCCTTGAATCATATACCTATGATGTTCGCATGGGTGTACGATCCGATAGTGTTGTCGTTTCTTCTTCTCTTTACTAGCCTATCCTGCTTCTTTGGTTTGTGATTGTATTTTTGACAGGGGATATTTTTTTTTCTGTAAATCTTCTTCCTGTTTGTTCTTGGTTTTTATAATTTAGCTTATGATATCTTTAGGTTATGATATTGATTTACATTTGTACTATTTTTGTTAGATTGCTTGTTTTTTTTGTTTCAGCGGTCTCTCATATAACCTCAATTGTGTTGGAAGAGACCTAAAGCAACAAACAAATAAATCAACAGGGAATTGATTGTTTCTTTATCAAGTATTATTTTGAATCTGCCATTACTTATTCACAAATCCACCAAACTATTATTAGTATACAAGTAGTATAGATTTGTTATCCTTGGATTTTAAAATTTTATTTTACTCTTCTCCAGTTTCATCAGATTATATCAAAATAGAGAATCCCAAGATACAAATAAAGAGACACCTCAAACAAGTGGGATTATTAGAGTTGTGATGTTATATTGCTAATTGACATTTTGAAATGATTTTGCTCTCTTCTACAGACATGGAAATCAGTGACATCGGGATATATAAATTCCAAGAAAACGACAGATGAAGGTAATGACTCACCCCGTACTGTTTATTACAACTACGAATGTGAATTGAATCTACCCATCAATCAGCTTAATGGTGCTGGGAACTATGAATTTAGATTTACACCATACATGGATTTGACAGTTCTAGGATGGGATGACTCAAGGACAAAGACAGAAGGTCCTACAAAATTGAATCTGGGTAAGTTGTGGATAATCACGCTGGTAATAAAACAAAGATAGCAATAATATATCATATATCATATGTCATATAACAAACAAACAAACTTGATAGTTATGGTCCATAAAACTGCGTGGAAATGAATATATACTCCATCATCTCAAGAACGGTGTTATGTAATTATACAGTGATTAAGATGATGAAAAGTGAATTTAAATTTATGTCCAAAACATGTGTTTTAAATTGTTTTTTAAATGTTTTTTAACATTTTTTAATTTTTTGTTTTGAATGTTGTTAATATAACTTTGATAAATTGTATTTATGCGTGAAAGTTTTACAGAGCATTTAAAGGTTTTTAGAACCTATTTGCTCTTAAACAATACGATACGATACAAATTAGATTATTTATGATCATGTTACCGTTCTCACTTTTTGGCATTGGCTGCATCCCGACATAAATACCAGATTGACACATGACATTGGGTCACATTTGATAAATACAAATCGATGGTCGGTGGATCAAAACTCTGAAGTCTCGATTTTCACGACCGGTGGATCAAAACTCTGAAGTCTCGACTTTCACGATCGGTGGATCAAAACTCTGAAGTCTCGACTTTCACGACCGGCGGATCAAAACTCTGAAGTCTCGACTTTCACGACCGGCGGATCAAAACTCTGAAGTCTCGACTTTCACGACCGGCGGATCAAACCTCTGAAGTCTCGATTTTCACGATCGGTGGATCAAAACTCTGAAGTCTCGACTTTCACGACCGGCGGATCAAAACTCTGAAGTCTCGACTTTCACGACCGGCGGATCAAAACTCTGAAGTCTACATACGAGCTGTCATCAGAGGTATGATCTGCCCAAAATTAAATAAAACATGGTGTGAAAAGCTCTTATGTAGACTTCAGAAATCGAGACTTCCAAGATTTGATCCGCCGACCATCGAAATGATTGTTGTCACCTCAACCTTGGCCCAAGGAAACTCATCACTTGAATAGAAAATCTTTCATGTGGGCATACTTTGGCTACCGTTGGTTGTATCTGTAGCTCTTCCATAGTCTAGTTCAGAGCATTGGAATGTATTGGATTCCAATCTGAAATGACTGATGGGTTCATTCATGATGTACGCAGTCCTACTTGACTATCCTGAATTTGCTCTCAAGTCAAGCCTAATGACTGTTTTAATTTACCTACATGTGTGGTGACAAATGTGATGAATATTTGAAAACTATGTTTGTATAATTATTGACTTACTGTAATATGTAAAATTATGTGTGTGTGTGTGTGTATGTGTGTGTGTGTGTGTGTTTGTGTGTTTTAAAATCAAATTCAAAGTTGCCTCATTGCCTATAATTTTTTGACAATTTTTCTCATCTTCTGTTTGATACTGTTATCAATTACAATAAATCACACCAAGAGTGCTATTTTGGACCAAATTCTTTGAAATATAAAAATGTGACCAATCGTCTCAAAACGGTATTATATCTGGATGAACCCAAATCTTAAAATTCAATTTTAAGCCTAACTTATAAGATTTGAACAAAGATGAAAGAGTTCATTTAGGATAGAGAGTTTTGTCTCTTAAACTTCAAATTACGTACATTATCAAATTCTAATCATTTTGACATTAAAGTCGATTTTGTTCATCAATGTCATTCTGACATCAAACCAGATTTTGTTCATCAATGTCATTCTGACATCATACCAGATTTTGTTCATCAATATCATTCTGACATCATACCAGATTTTGTTCATCAATGTCATTCTGACATCATACCAGATTTTGTTCATCAATATCATTCTGACATCATACCAGATTTTGTTCATCAATATCATTCTGACATCATACCAGATTTTGTTCATCAATGTCATTCTGACATCATACCAGATTTTGTTCATCAATATCATTCTGAAATCATACCAGATTTTGTTCATCAATATCATTCTGACATCATATCAGATTTTGTTCATTAATATCATTCTGACATCATACCAGATTTTGTTCATCAATGTCATTCTGACATCATACCAGATTTTGTTCATCAATGTCATTCTGACATCATACCAGATTTTGTTCATCAATATCATTCTGACATCATACCAGATTTTGTTCATCAATATCATTCTCACATCATACCAGATTTTGTTCATCAATATCATTCTGACATCATATCAGATTTTGTTCATCAATATCATTCTGACATCATATCAGATTTTGTTCATCAATATCATTCTGACATCATATCAGATTTTGTTCATTAATATCATTCGGACATCATACCAGATTTTGTTCATCAATATCATTCTGACATCATATCAGATTTTGTTCATCAATATCATTCGGACATCATACCAGATTTTGTTCATCAATATCATTCTGAGATCATACCAGATTTTGTTCATCAATGTCATTCTGACATCATATCAGATTTTGTTCATCAATATCATTCTGAGATCATACCAGAAAAATCTGGTTCATCAATATCATTCTGACATCATATCAGATTTTGTTCATCAATATCATTCTGACATCATACCAGATTTTGTTCATCAATATCATTCTGACATCATACCAGATTTTGTTCATCAATATCATTCTGACATCATACCAGATTTTGTTCATCAATATCATTCTGACATCATACCAGATTTTGTTCATCAATATCATTCTGACATCATACCAGATTTTGTTCATCAATATCATTCTGACATCATACCAGATTTTGTTCATCAATATCATTCTGACATCATATCAGATTTTGTTCATCAATGTCATTCTGACATCATACCAGATTTTGTTCATCAATATCATTCTGACATCATACCAGATTTTGTTCATCAATGTCATTCTGACATCATACCAGATTTTGTTCATCAATATCATTCTGACATCATACCAGATTTTGTTCATCAATATCATTCTGACATCATATCAGATTTTGTTCATCAATATCATTCTGACATATTACAGAAATTGGTTCATCAATATCATTCTGACATCATATCAGATTTTGTTCATCAATATCATTCTGACATCATACCAGATTTTGTTCATCAATATCATTCTGACATCATACCAGATTTTGTTCATCAATATCATTCTGACATCATACCAGATTTTGTTCATCAATATCATTCTGACATCATATCAGATTTTGTTAATCAATATCATTCTGACATCATATCAGATTTTGTTCATCAATATCATTCTGACATCATACCAGATTTTGTTCATCAATATCATTCTGACTCATCATTTTATCAGATCATTCTGATTCAATTGCATATATCATTCTGACATCATACCAGATTTTGTTCATCAATATCATTCTGACATCATTACCAGATTTTGTTCATCAATGTCATTCTGCATCTACCAGATTTTGTTCTCAAATCATTCTGACATCATACAGATTTTGTTCATCAATATCATTCTGACATCATACAGATTTTGTTCATCAATATCATTTCTGAATATCATCATACCAGATTTTGTTCATCAATATCATTCTGACATCATACCAGATTTTGTTCATCAATATCATTCTGACATCATACCAGATTTTGTTCATCAATATCATTCTGACATCATACCAGATTTTGTTCATCAATATCATTCTGACATCATACCAGATTTTGTTCATCAATATCATTCTGACATCATACCAGATTTTGTTCATCAATTCATTCTGACATCATCAGATTTTGTTCATCATTCATTTGACATACAGATTTTGTTCATCAATATCATTCTGACATCATACCAGATTTTGTTCATCAATATCATTCTGACATCATATCCAGATTTTGTTCATCAATATCATTCTGACATCATACCAGATTTTGTTCATCAATATCATTCTGACATCATACCAGATTTTGTTCATCAATATCATTCTGACATCATATCAGATTTTGTTCATCAATATCATTCTGACATCATACCAGATTTTGTTCATCAATATCATTCTGACATCATACCAGATTTTGTTCATCATATCATTCTGACATCATACCAGATTTTGTTCATCAATATTCATTCATGACATCATTATCAGATTTTGTTCATCAATCATGCATATCATTCGTGTTCATCAATGTCATTCTGAATCATATCAGATTTTGTTCATCAATATCATTCTGACATCATACAGATTTTGTTCATCTAATATCATTCTGACATCATACCAGATTTTGTTCATCAATTCATTTGACATCATATCAGATTTTGTTCATCAATATCATTCTGACATCATACCAGATTTTGTTCATCAATATCATTCTGACATCATACCAGATTTTGTTCATCAATCATTGTCTATATCAGATTTTGTTCATCATTCATTCTGACATCTACAGATTTTGTTCATCAATTTCATTCTGACATCATATCAGATTTTGTTCATCATATCATTCGGACATCATAACCATGCATTTTGGTCATCAATTATCATTCTGACATCATACCGATTTTGTTCATCAATTCATTCTGACATCATACCAGATTTTGTTCATCAATGTCATTCATGTACATATACAGATTTTGTCACTCATATCATTGAGCATCATACCAGATTTGTTCATCATATCATCTGACATCTATCAGATTTTGTCAATCATCACATATCTTTTGTTCATAATTCATTCTGACTCATATTAGATTTTGTTCATAATATCATTCTGACAATACCAGATTTGTCACAATGCTCACCATAGTTCAGATGATTCATAACATTCTTCCGTTACTGGATTATCTATCACTACAGTCATCTTTTGGTAATATCTGATCTGAATTACAGTTTTTTGTTCTAATCAATTCATTTTGGTAAACAGAATATCATTTTTCTCTTTGTATCTTTCCTGGTATTTTTTATATTATTATTAGTATGATTTATTACAAACATTATTATTGTTACAAAATACATCTCGTCTCCCCAGTGTTACCGGAGGTAGAAATGATAAATTGTCCCAATGACGGAGATTACATCAATAAGGGACATACTAGACGTGCAGTGTCATTGAAGGAAGTGAAATACCTACTGGTGTACCACAGTGGCTGAATTCTAAAGGAAATCTTGTTGTAACTGCAATCAACAATGGAAACAACTTATCTCTGCCTGTCATCTATAACCCTAATGGTGGGTGGTTATTCTATACATTGTGTGGTTTGCAAAGAAATACAAACAAGTAAATTTGATATTGTGCTTTGATCAACTTGATATAGAAAATGTTCTCTAGGGGTAATAATAAATATTTTGTCATTAAGATTATGATGCTACTGCTAAAAATAATATCGGAGGTGATTATACAACCTTTTTGGGTAGACTTTGATCTATCCTAAAGTCATTTCTGTTAAAATCTGACTTAGGAATTATGCAGTTTTCTACTGGACTGTTAGAGTGGCTATTAAATCATCTGGTTAAATGTGGATTTGAACGACGTCCATCCACTTCTTAGTTGAATGTTCTACTGATTGATCTTCTTAGATCCCTTCAGAATGTGTGTTGGGACAAATAAAAATGATAAACTTGTTACATGGTCAGATCAACCTCTGCTCAATATTCTCTGTTGTTACATCCACTATGAAAGATTCATTAATGGGTCGTCTTTTGACCCTTAATGGTGGGCAGAGAGGTCTCTCTGCTGTGTCTTATCTCTGTTTTTTTTCCTTTCCGTATTGCTCTTTTCCCTGTTTCTGGACTGACATTACTCAATTTGTTTATTTTCTTTTTTTTTTTTGGGAGATGATCTTTTTTTTTTTGTAAATCTTCTCTGTTATGTACACTTATAATTTTAAGTTTTAAATGTATTGTATTTTGTAAACATTTTAGTGGGATCCCAACTTTTAGGTAATGTCAAAATAGGCACATTGATAGATTGCTCATGGAATCTTCTTTTCTCTATTTGAACCAGTCCCCTTTGCCTTGATTATTCTTTAGTGTTTTTTAACTTCAGATGTACAACTTTTCACCTTTCATCTCCCTTTTTACTGGCACAATCACTGTGGAACCCCCAAAACATACTTTTTTTTTTTTTTAAAACAAAAAAACAAAACCAATGAAGGATTAATCTACATCTGTCGTTTATCGGAATGTTTTATTTTTAGGGATCTGATGCTTTTATTCTTCATAAGCGTGCGTTTTTCCACTGTTAACCCTCCCTAAATCACAAAATACAACCATTGAACTCGAGAGGACACAGCGGAAACATATACCATTGTGAAGAATATAGGCATTAAATCATCCCAACTATTGGGAGGTCTTAGGTTTGATCACCAGTCAAGGCAGGCTGATTTTTTTAGGATGTTTTTTTTTCTTGTATTTTTCTCTCTGCTTTGTCTAACACTGAGTCATACATACTTTTTCAGAGATTTTTATCCTAATTGTTTATGTCATGGGACATTAATTCTGAAAAAAAAAAAGAACTATAAAATTCTACAGCAATGAAGATGAGAACTTTTTTTTTTTTCTTTAAAATGAACAATACGTACAAGTAATATATTTTGTTGTTTGTTGTTTTTATTTGTGGTAAGCCTTTTTAAATATCATATAGTTGGATGACATGACAGCTATTAGTCGCATTATTTTTACATAGTTTTTCGTTTTGGCTGACATCTGTAAAAAGTTCAAAAAGAAAGATTGCTGAGGAGGAGGCTGTGGTCCTAAAGAAGAGAAAAGTTGAGTTATTAGAATATGCTGCCTATTAAAGGAAGGAAAGTGAAAAGAAATCTGACAAAAGCAAGTATATTCACTGGAGTGAAAGAGCAGTTGGCTTTACTTTATTCACTTCAATAAATGCTGGAGGAAAATCGTCAAAGGAAAAGGACTGTAATTGGTTGTGATAGTTGTTTTGTATCGCTGTGCGCATTAAGTATAGTGCTTGACCATCACATGTGTCAACAAACTTTTTAAAAATTAGTAAATTAGGCATACTCTACATTTATGAAATCGTTGAAGGGGATCAGATCAATAATTATTGCTGACATAAAAACAACTAAACCTAATCAAGGATTCAAAATTAAAATGATTTTGTTGTATAAAATTTTATTAAAATTTAAAAAATTGAAGTAGGCTCACTGGTAGGTAAGTGTTGACTGAGAAATCCAAAGATCAAAGTTGTATTTCTTTTCTTTCTTTTTTTTTCTTTTTTTCTTTCTTTTTTATTTAAATTTGGCGCGATGGCCACTTTTTTTGTCGATTGGTGTGCAGAAAATAAAGATATATGGGGTCTTGAAACTTGAAAAAAATATCATTTTGATTTGGGACTGTTGTATGTTTGTAGGTCAACAGCAACATTGAATTATTTACAATCAATTCTATATAAGTTATTTCATAAACTTCACAAATTGAGTGTATTGTGGAGGAACTGGTTTTAATGGAGATATTGATACAAATACAAATAATTGTTTGCATTGGACGGAATGTGTTGTCAAGAATGGTGGAACTTGACTTAGATTTATATTAGGTGTCCATAGTCATGATTTAATTGACTCTTCTGTATCGGTGGGATCATCCAATGTGGTAACTCATTCTCTTTCCATTTGTGGTCATGGGAACACATCTAATGATGAGTATCATGAAAAATGGAAGGTAACATTTTAGTCAATAACTGACAGGAAGATGGATATTGCTCTTGTTTTACATTTACTACAATTACTATATTCTTACACATGTAACTAGATTTATTACAGCAGTCTTTATAGGTTGTTCCAATAAGGAAGGCCATCCGCATTATTAGTTTATTGGATCGCCACTTAATTGGAACAATTTCCCAGTAGCAGTGCTGTTAACAATTAAGCGGCTTTGACTGTATATGACATCAACAGAGTGTTTTATCAACCAATAATAACTCGGAAAGAGGAAATGAAATTAGGTCATGTCCTCATCCTTTGCAACTTGACTTATCAAAATGATGATGATAATAATAATAATAATGATAATAATAATAATAATAATAATAATAATAATAATAATAATAATAATAATAATAATAATAATAATAATAATGAGAAGAAGAAGAATCGTTGTCGTCATCGTCATCATCAGTATCATCATCAACATCCATTATTATTATTATTATTATTATTATTATTATTATTATTATTATTATTATTATTATTATTATCATTATTATTATTATTATTATTATTATTATTATTATTATTATTATTATTATTATTATTATTATTATTATTATTATTATTATTATTATTATTATTATTATTATTATCATTATTATTATTATTATTATTATTATTATTATTATTATTATTATTATTATTATTATTATTATTATTATTATAACTCAAAGCACTCAAAGATGATAATGATATCCTCTTTTTTCTACATCCCGCAGACAAAAGTCCAAGCTACACATGTAGAGGATATTCTAATCTTGGAGCAGGAAATTCTTTCACATATACTCCCAAATTTGTGTGTAAGTGTCTTCATTTTTGTTGTTAAATAATTATGCATGTCATTTTTTTTCAACACAACGTTACACTATCTACCATGTTCTTTTTGGTTCACAAAGCAATAAGACTCATTCTCATCAGCTCGTCACATAACCGACAACAATGGGTCAATTTTTCAAAATGCTTCCGAAAGCTTTAGAATTCTACCAGAATGTAGAGAGGGAAATTTTTAGTTAATGAAAGCTGAACAGAAAAGATAAATGAAACATGATTGTCCCAACTGAAAAGGTAGAAATATATTATACCTACATCCTTGTGCGACATCAATTCCATAATGAAAGGCTCTTTACTCACATTCTCTCACCATACTCAGATGTAAAATGAGTACCTGGTCGTTAACAGTAGTGTCTATGTCGGAAAAAATGGTAATATCGACTATCAGGCATCATGTCTCGTGCTACATGTTACGTGTTGCTGTTGGTCAGGGATCCCTTGTAAAGCGCTTTGAGCACGTTTAGTGGATATTGCGCTATATAAAAGCTCAAGTATTTTTATTAATACAGAACTCATTGTGTTATAAAGGCTTACGAGATTATATAAATCAACCAGAATGCTCATGTCAAAATATAAGCTCTCAACAGCAACCAGCATGATCAACAGGGGCTTAATGACGTTTAAGAACTCGCAGAGCATTCGGATTCAATAAGGATAATTAGAATAACAAAGGGGAACTCGATTTGTAAGACTATTTGACAATTGCACAAACCATGACCGAGTCACTTGGTCAATCATCCTACAATTACTTGTGTGAGACAATCCGAATATGCACATGTAGTTTAGGTAGTTTTGTCACTTGTATGACACAATGACATGATAAGAACTGCATTTGTTACAATATTGCAGAATCCAATAATAATGTGATCAGAGTATCTTAATAATAAAAATAATGGTATAGATTTATAGTGCGCCAAACATCCCTTTATCTGGAGGGCTCTGGGTGCATAACATAGATTAAGCTCTCTTATACACATAATCAAAAGAAATCCTGTCGGAATAAGAATGTCTTCAATTGACGCTTGAATTCCTCTAGTGAAGACGAAGAACGTATCTCAAATGGTAGCAAATTCCACAACCTTGGACCAGAATGCTGAAAGGCACATTCACCAGCCTTCACTCGACAGCGGGGTGTTTTCAATTTGAGGTCGTTCGTTGATCGAAGAAGATCGCTGTGGGTTATACCATTCAATGAGGCTTGAGAGAAATGCTGATGACGAGCCTTCCAACCATTTGAAAACGATAGTTGAAGATTTATATGTAATGCGCTGGTCCTATGGCAGCCATTGCAGCTGCCATAGTAATTTGGGAGCTGTAGTTTTCCTGTCTTTCTGCAGTACAACACGGGCTGCCATGTTCTGTACTTTCTGAAGTTTGTTTATTTATTTATTTATTTATTTATCTCTTAGCAAACAACAAATGTTTAGGAAGATTTCACTCATTTGAATTAAAAATTAGATTTAAAAGACTTTGATTTCATACTGATAATCTGTAGTAAGAATCTTTTCAATAAAGTTCCTTCTTATATTATGTAAATCTTATTTATACGACATCCAACTTTCCAAATGACCAAAAACACATGTGTTCACTTTGTTTTGTTTTTTTTGGTAAAATCACCGGGAAGAAACTATCAGTCATCACAATCCTCAGTTTAGAATTGTTAATTAGGTTTTAAATAGCTATTTTCAGACAAAGATGTAGGAAATCTTGTATATTACAAACGAAAATTTCTAAGATCATTTCTTTTTTTCCTTTTTTTTTCATAAATTGATTAGCTATTCCTCTATATAGAAAATTGTATTGGATAAAGAATAAATGTAATGGATAGAACAACGTTCTGAAATAACATGATTACAGTATATTTATCGAGCTCATATTATAATATGACTTAAACTTTGTCATACAAGATCAGCATTTAATAGCACTGGATATGATAAATAAAAAATGAAAGTATCAATCCCTTGATTTTATATCTTATTCGGGTCTATAAACAAGTTTGGATACATTAAAGGGCGGTGTAGGGAGAATTGAGTAAATAGATTGGCTAGTTTAAACAATGACAAAAGCATGACACACATTATATACGCTTTTGGATACATTTACAATTGTTTTTACAAAGAAGATGAATAGACAGAGAAAGGAAATTATTCCCATTATATTTTTGCATTTCTTACTTATTGTTGTCATAAATTCCAATAGTTAAAAAGATGTGAAATTTTTTTTTTTTTAAACGAGGGTTCCTGTTTGCCACTTTCTGTGTATGCCATGCACCTTTGAGTATGAATTTATTTTTAGGGGTTATACGGCTCTTTTGACTCTATGAGGTCATTTCAGTGCCATGAGAATGAGTTATTTATTCATGCGCCCTTCTGGACCTTTGATGAAATCAACATTTCTAAACCCATTGTTTATCTTTAATGTATGCATATTTGTCCTAACCTCTTCCAAAAAAGGTTTTCATCTCATTCTTTTGTGGTTACAAATGTGTTTCATTGTGGACATTTAATCTATTCTGCGACTTCTGTATGGAATTGCTATTGTAGTATTTTGCATGTATTGTATATTTTTCGTGAGCCTGCTGTGCATTTCTATCTCTCTCTGTAAGTTTGAGTGTGTGCATGTGTGTGTGTGTGTGTGTGTGTGTTTATATGTATGTGCGTGAGTTCTTATTTGTTTGTTCGTTTGTTGTTGGGTTCTTGTGGTGTATGATGGGAGATTGTAGAACTGTAAAGATTTTGGTTTGTCTGGGAATTTATTTGAATGTTTCCTTTTTTTCTGGTGAGTGACACTTGCTGCAGGTTGGAGGTAGTGTGTGATGATAAGGTGCCACTCATCAACAAAAGGTGAAACAATTCATGTCTGAAGAATTATCATGTCATTAACACACACACACACACACACACACACAGACACACACAGACACACACTTACATACACACACACACACACATACACACACACACAGACACACACACACACACACACACTTACATACACACACACACAGACACACATTCACATGTAAAAAAACAAAACAAATCTTAAGCAATATCCACTGAATGCTATTTTAGTATTTTGCATATTTTGTTTATTTTTTGTGAGCCTGCTGTGTATTTCTACCTCTCTCTGTAAGTATGAGTGTGTGTAACTATATGTGTGTGTGTGTGTTGGTGTGTATGTATGAGTGTGAGTTCTTATTTGTTTGTTTGTTTGTTGTTGGGTTTTTGTGGTGTATGATGGGAGATGGTAGAACTACAGATTTTGGTTTGTCTATAGAGGTGTTGAATGTTTCCTTTTTTTTCTGGTGAGTGACACGTAATGCAGGTTGATGATAGTGTGTGATGATAAGGTGCCACTCATCAACAAAAAGTGACACAATTCATGCCTAGAAGAGAGTTATATCACGTCATTAACATACACACACACACAAGCAGGCACACACACACACACACACATACACACACACAGAGGCACATATTCACATGTAAAAAAAAGACCCAACAAATCTTGATCTTTTAGATAACGCAATATCCATTTAACGCTATTTTAGTATTTTGCATGTATTGTATACTTTTTGTGGGCCTGCTGTGTATTTCTACCTCTCTCAGTAAATATGATTGTGTGCATGTGTGTGTGTATGTGTGTGTGTGTGTTTATATATGTGCTTGAGTTCTTATTTGTTTGTTTGTTGTTGGGTTTTTGTGGTGTATGATGGGAGATTGTAGAACTGTAAAGATTTTGGTTTGTCTGGTAATTTATTTGAATGTTTCCTTTTTTTCTGGTGAGTGACACTTGCTGCAGGTTGGAGATAGTGTGTGATGATAAGGCGCTACTCATCAACAAAAAGTGAAACAATTCATGTCTGAAGGAGAATTATCATGTCATTAACACACATACACACATACACACACAGACACACACACACACACACACACACAGACAGGCACACATTCACATGTAAAAAAAACCCCAACAAATCTTGAGCTTTTAGATAATGCAATCTCCATTGAACATGCTCAAAGCACTTTACAAGGTGTCCTTAGCCAACAGCAACACATAACATGTAGGGCGAGACATTACGCCATTTTGGTGACATTACATAATTTTCCCCAACAGAGACAGTGCTGTTAACAGCCAGGTACCCATTTTACACCTGAGTATTGTGAGAGAATGTGAGTAAAGAGCCTCTTTCAATGACTCAACTATGCGCCGCTCAGAAAGGGATTCAAACCCTGGTCCCCCTGGTCCAAAGACGAGTGTCATACCACGACCACATAGCCACACATGTACTGCTCATAGAAACAACCCCATTAGATACATTGAAAAAAGAAAGAAATCAGAACACATGGAAGCAATGAATTTCCATAATTTATTGGAAAGTTTCTGATACCACCACATAGATACAAATTAATTTGTAAGCCAAAGAAGGTACAAGCGCAAGGCGAAAAACTTATATAATTATTACTCTTACTCACCTAATAGTTGAGTACTCTGTTAATCCATACATATCAGACATCCTACAAGACATGAATGTTTAGTTAATGGAAGACACCTCTATGCATATCTGTTCTTCCTTTTAACGTATTCTATCATGTTGCCATTTATTAATGCAAATATTGCAGCTTCAAGTAAGCCATCAAACTGAAAAGCAATGATGAGATGGAATTAAAGCCCCAGCCAAGCTTATTTACAAAGACAAAGGATATGACTGTTTCGGTGCTACTAAGTGGTCTTGTGGTATGACACTCGTCTTTGGTTTGGAAGGTCCAGGGTTCAAATCCTGCTCTGAGAAATGTATAGTTGAGTCCTTGGAAAAGGCTCTTTACTCACATTATCTCACCATACTCTGATGTAAAATGAGTACCTGGCTACTAACAGCGTTTTCTCTGTTTGAAAAAATAAAAATTGTAATACCGCCTAACAGGCATCATGTTTCATCCTACATATTAAGTGTTGCTGCTAACCAAGGATCCCTTGTAAAGAGATTTGAGCACATTTAGTGGATATTGCAATATATAAATGCTCAAGTCCTGACTATTGATAATGAGGTACCCAGTAAAGGCCTTATATTCATCTTTGTAAATAAATTGAAACTTAATTTCTACCTATTATCGTTTTGTTTTTAGGGGATCCTGATAGCTCAGTTAGTAGAGCACTCCCTTCACACGCAAAGAGACCTATATCGTTCCCAGATAATTTTTTTTCTGATCCTGCTGTCCACCAAGCAGTCATTGGGTAGCTAAGTCTCTTAGATCTGGTAGAAAGTACTTTATGATAGACTAAGGTTCTATCCAGAGGGTAGCAAGCAATTGCTACTGTCCGTTTAATGGTATAGAAACGGGGATATACCCCAGCTCCATGTGCTGTGTGATTGTGAAGGACAACTCATTGTTTTTTACTTTTTGTTGTTTTTTTTAATGAGATATTAGTACTCAACACTTTTTTTTCAATTCATTATCCTAAGGGTTGGTACAGACCATTAGCAAACGTCCTCCATCAATTCCTAACTGAAGGGATGGGATTTAATTCTGTTTTGGTTTATCTGAAGCTCATTATTAAATATCTCTCTCTCTCTCTCTCTCTCTCTCTCTCTCTCTCTCTCTCTATCTATCTATCTATCTATCTATCTCTCTCTCGTCCTTTATATCTCTCTCTTTATCTCCCTCTCTATCTTTCTTTCTCTCTTACCCTCCAGCCCCCCTCTCTCTTCCTTCCCCTCTCCCTCCTTTTTCTCCTCTCTCTTTCTCCTCTCTCTTTCTCTCTCTCTCTCTCTCTCTCTCTCTCTCTCTCTCTCTCTCTCTCTCTCTCTCTCTCTCTCTCTCTCTCTATCTATCTTTCTTTCTCTGTTGCCCTCCATCCCCCCTCTCTCTTCCTTCCCATTTCTCTTCTTTCTCTCACTCTCTCTCCCCCCCTCTCTCTCTCCCTCTATCTCTCTACCTCTCTCTCTCTCTCTCTCTCTCTCTCTCTCTCTCTCTCTCTCTCTCTCTCTCTCTCTCTCTTTCTACAGTAGCATTCTCTCCCCTTCCTCATTTCTTCCTCCGCCCCCTGATTTTCCTCCCTTCTTTTCCACCCCCCCCTTCCCCCCACTCCCCTAGCCTCAACTTCCTTTTATGCTCTTCATCCTTCCCTGCTCCCCCATGCCCATTCATATTCCTTATGTAAGTTAAAGTTTACCAAAATATGAATTGATGATGTAGAAAGAAACAAAAGTGATTTAATTTTATCATAATTAATGGGTTGCTTTCAATTGACAGATGGTCCAAGTCGAATAATTGTGGCCTTGCATGACAACAAAGAACCTGCCGTCATGAATAGATGTGAATCTACATCCTCATTCGACATGTACTGTGACGTGGCCATTGTCAATGTAAATCCCAGACCTACAATGACAGTTACAGCAAGTGACAGAAGTGTCATTACACCAGGAAAACAAACTAACCCAGGAGTGTATTACAGATACAAGTACAAAGTAGTCCCAGAGAAAGGAGGAATTCTTACCATTACGTGTAAGGCAACCAACGCCATCTTTGATGACTTGAAAACAGAGGAAAGTAAAAGTATTACAGTACAAGGTGAGGTTATAATATTTTTTTTTACTATATCCTGTTAAAAAAATAAACAAGCAAAAAACAAGAAAAAATCCAGTCAAGTTTCAGGTTACTTTGTGAATTTATTTTGAACACATTTTTACATTTCAATGAAGGATGAAAAACAAACATATTTATTTTCTACTTTGTTTTTTTTTAAATTTTTATTTTGATCAAAAATTAATTGAAAGACAAGGATCCTGTATTCTATTCCTATCTGTTGCATAAAACAAAACTTGGAAATAGAAGAGTGCTGGGAGGCAATGGGATCCAGCATGGTGTGCAATTGTTGGCGTCAGTTCTGTACTCTGCAAGCACATGTTATTATTACCAAGAATCTTATGCAGTCCTGCAGGGCCATTCATAAGGCACATGGAGCAAGTGACAGTAGTATCATTACACTCAGTAGACCAAACTAACCCATTAAGGCATTACAGATACAAGTACCTTGTGCAGCTATGTGGTTTAGTGGTATGACACTCGCTTTCGGATCGGAAGGTCCTGGGTTCGAGCCTAGCTCAGCGCATAGTTGAGTCCTTGGAAAAGGCTCTTTACTCACATTCTCTCACTATACTCAGGTGTAAAATGAGTACCTGGCCACTAACAGTGTTGTCTCTGTCGGAAAATAATTGTAATATCGCCTAACAGGGATCATATCTCTTCCTACATGTTAATAAGTGTTGCTGTTGGCCAGGGAGCCCTTGTAAAGCGCTTTGATCACATTTAGTGGATATTGCGCTATATAAAAACTCATTTTTTAGAAATAGAGGTGAAGTTTATTCCAGTTTCTATAGCGCTAAACCAACAATAGAAATTGCTTGCTACCCTTTGGATAAGACACTGGTCTATCCCAAAATACTTACTGCCAGATCTAAATCACCCAGCTACTCAATTACTGCTGGGTAGACAGGGAGGTCAGAAAAAAAATCTCAACCTTACCCTGGATTGATCTCATTCGTCTTGCATATGAAACAGTTGCTCTACCAACTCAACTATTAAGTATCTTATGGTATGGGCCAAACACCTCTACTGTGATAATGATAATTAACATTCGTCTTACAATACGAGGGCTCTTTCATAATTAACCGAAAAATGCCTGTAAAATCCGCGTTTTTTATGCTATCAACAAAATTCTTGCACGTGTTCATACCTTGACTCGTCCTTCATTTCTCTACGTAACAGCCAAGTCTGTCGACACACTTCTGCCAACGCCGTACCATGGAATAGATACCCTCTCGGAATAAATTTCCGTCAAGGTTTTGTAGCCATTTCCGCACATGGTCAACAAGCTCTTCATCGACATCAAAGCGCTTTCCTGCCAGCTCACGTTTCAGTGGCCCAAAGAGGTGATAATCAGATGGTGCGAGGTCTGGACTGTGTGGTGGGTGTGGCAAAATCTCCCATCCATATTTCTCTAGTCAACCTTGCGTCACTCGTGCTGTGTGGGGTGTAGCGTTGTTGTGTTACAAAATGACCCCGTTGGTCAACTGCCCTGGGCGCTTTCTGCGAATGGCCTCCCTAAGCTTGTCAAGAGTTTGGCAGTACCTTGCAGCATTGATTGTTTCTCCAGGTTGTAAGGTTTCGAACAGAATAACACCATGACTGTCCCAGAAAACAGTTCCCATTATTTTCTTTGCTGACCGCATGACTTTGAATTTCTTCGCGCCAGGTGAGGATGGATGTTTCCATGTCATCGAATCTTGCTTTGTTTCTGGGGTGCAATGGTGCAACCAAGTCTCATCACCGGTAACTATGCTGTCAAGAAAAGTCACATCGTACCCTAGAAAGTCTCTGCCGGCGTTGGCAGTATGCCCGTGAACCCTGCGTGAGCTCTTGCTTCTTCTCAAAGGTTCCCTGCAGAGGTCCAATCTTTGTTCTTTATGATTGTCTGTCAATTGCTTAGGAACCCATCTTTCGCTGACTTTTCTGTAGCCAAGTTCATCAAATACAATTCTATGGGCAGAAGTTTCCGAAATTTCAAGATTGCTTGCGATTTCATGAAGTTTCAACCTCCTGTCTTGACGAATAAGCTCATCAACTCGCTTCACATTGTCTTCTGACGTCGCAGTTATCGAACGCCCTCTCCCTTCCCTGTCTGTCAAGTCGGAATGGCCGGCTTCAAACAAATTACACCAGTGATAGACTTGTGTACGGCTTCTAACATGCTCACCATATACACTCTGAAGTTCTTTATGAATTTCGGTAGGATTCAGATTTTTGGCGTTCAAAAAACGTATGACAGCTCTGATTTCCTCCTTTGACCAAGTTTCAAGGTGGGCCGCCATCTTTAAAATCGTCTAGAAATTCATTGTGCAAAATGATGCACTTCATAATTTCTGGGAATATCCGTAAGGAAATAAGGAATATCATGTCGTTTACAGAATTAAAAAATCGCCACTGGTTGCTGAGCAATGGGCATTTTTCGGTTATTTCTGAAAGAGCCCTCGTAGTACAACCTTATCTGTCATCTGTTAGTCAACATCTCCCTCCTGCCCAGCTTCACATCTCTCAGCACTCGCACATTAAATACCACCATAGTCCCATGGTTGTTTTGCCTGAGATTTTTTTTTTTTTTTTTGCTTTTTATTTTTGTTTTTTTGTTTTTTGTTTTGTTTTTTTTGATGGGTTTTTTTTAGGGGGGGGGGGGGGGGGGGAAAGGATAATTAAATTTGTACTTATTTTACAATGCAAATACTTTTTTTTATTTTTTAAAAATAATTCTACTTATTTTCCACTGTTGGAGATTTTTACTTTTTTTTTTTTAGTTTTGTTTTTAATTTTGGCCTATTTTTATCCCGTCTGGGCGCGTTTTTATTCAAATTTTTATTTTTAGTTCAACTTTAATTAATTACCTGTTTTTTGATAGAAACAAGAGAGAATCAATTGATTACGTTGCCATTGATTTTGTTTAATAAGGATGATAAGGTATATCTACAGACCTGCCTACTGGTACAAGAAAGAAATCGTAGAACTAAGAATTCTTGTTCCTAAAAAAAATGTTTTTTAATTATAGCTTTTATATAGCGCAATATCCACTAAATGTGCTCAAAGCGCTTTACAAGGGATCCCTGACCAACAGCAACACATAACATGTAGAACGAGACATGACGCCTGTTAGGCGATGTTACAATTTTTCCAACAGAGACAACGCTGTTGACGGACAGGTATTCATTTTACACCTAGTACGGTGAGAGAATGTGAGTAAAGAGTCTTTTCCAAGGACTCAACTATGCACTGAATGAGGCTCGAACCCAGGACCTTTCGATCCAAAAGCGAGTGTCATACCACATAGCCGTACAATTGCAGAATTAATTTTGCATCTTTAACTCAATGGAACTTGTTCGTTCCAAAGGAAATTTTGTTGCCAGAATACTTATTGTCAGGAACTCGAAGCCTTATTCAATCATCCTTTTCAAGGCCTATTGTTAATTTTGTAGGATTTAATTATGGTTACTCCCTTTTCCCTCGCACCCCCCCCACCCCCCTTTAAAACTGTGAATTTGTAACATTTGGGGTTGGCAGCTCGGTTTCCATTCTCCTCAGTCAGGAGGAAAGGGATGCAGGTGTATGTGTGTGTGTTTTTTGTGTTTGTGTGTGTGTGTGTGTTTGTGTATGGCCGTGTGTGTGAACTTGGTAGAGGTTCACATATCTGACCCTCTGCTTCAATTTTATTTTTATTAATGAATTAACTAGTATGCGATCCTTCAAAGCAAAATAAATAATTAAAAAATTGTATCTTGTTTAAGAAATATCAGAAAAGTGAGTGGAGCAGGCACTTATGTTGATAACAACAAGAGATGAAGTGAGTAGGAAAGTGCCAGAAGACAATAGAGAATAAAAATTTCGCGGTGGTGATCGGGGTTTGAACCCATGCCCTTACCGGTATGACAACTCCGCCTGGCCAGGTAGAGCGTGACTCTACCGTTTGAGCTATCAACAATCCATGGGGATCTTGTTGTTAAGAAATATCAGTAACATTCAATTCCATTTTTTTTTTCCATGTCTAATCTTGATACAGCCTTACCCATTGATTGAGTAAATAGGGTAATTTAGATTTGAGTGATAATGATTACTTTATTTTTCATCAAATGATATAATATTAATCCTTTTCTCTTTGTGCACTTCACATTAACTATCTGACTCGGTCAGACTGAGTATTTCTGTCATTTTGCTTATTATATACAAAAGCAGGGAACAAAATATACTTCTTCTCTGATAATCCATAATGCATCTCTAAAAGTTTTAATTTTGTACAAAAACTCATAACCTGCAGATACATTGTTTTTTATAAATGGAACGTATTTGGTGAAATGGCGTGAAGACAACTGTCAACATTGGATAAAGAAATATTAACGTAGTGTTATGATGACTTTGAAATCATTAGATGACACTGGATTGTTTCAGGGAATAGGACAGCCTTTATTGAAATACAGTCAGATAGACCGTTAACTAGAATATTGAAAGTGAAAGTAACCTCAACCAGGAAGTAAACAATAAAACAATAAGTAATGGTTCATTACATAATAATAATAATAATGACAATATTAAAGTGGTAATGTTACCACTGCAATTAACATCTTGGATTTTTACTTGACTAGATTTGGTATTGATCTACTGGTATCTCTATAAGGCCATTTAATCCTTTGTTCAAAGTTGTTGTTTTCGCCTCAGCCCTTACGTCATGATGACGTAACCATCCCAATTGTTTGATGAGTGCATCTGCTTCCCCCACTCATGAATGAGGGGAGTCATTTGTAACATATAGTCAAATGTTTCTGTTTAGTTGTCACGGTGTAGATCCCAAGCTGTCCAACCATAGTCTAGTATTGGTTTACTAGGACATGATACTGTCCAACCATAGTCTAGTATTGGTTTACTAGGACATGATACTGTCCAACCATAGTCTAGTATTGGTTTACTAAGACATGATACTGTCCAACCATAGTCTAGTATTGGTTTACTAGGACATGATACTGTCCAACCATAGTCTAGTATTGGTTTACTAAGACATGATACTGTCCAACCATAGTCTAGTATTGGTTTACCAGGACATGATACTGTCCAACCATAGTCTAGTATTGGTTTACTAAGACATGATACTGTCCAACCATAGTCTAGTATTGGTTTACTAAGACATGATACTGTCCAACCATAGTCTAGTATTGGTTTACTATGACATGATACTGTCCAACCATAGTCTAGTATTGGTTTACTAAGACATGATACTGTCCAACCATAGTCTAGTATTGGTTTACTATGACATGATACTGTCCATCCATAGTCTAGTATTGGTTTACCAGGACATGATACTGTCCAACCATAGTCTAGTATTGGTTTACTAGGACATGATACTGTCCAACCATAGTCTAGTATTGGTTTACTAGGACATGATACTGTCCAACCATAGTCTAGTATTGGTTTACTAGGACATGATACTGTCCAACCATAGTCTAGTATTGGTTTACTATGACATGATACTGTCCAACCATAGTCTAGTATTGGTTTACTAGGACATGATATTGTCCAACCATAGTCTAGTATTGGTTTACTATGACATGATACTGTCCAACCATAGTCTAGTATTGGTTTACTAAGACATGATACTGTCCAACCATAGTCTAGTATTGGTTTACTATGACATGATACTGTCCAACCATAGTCTAGTATTGGTTTACTAAGACATGATACTGTCCAACCATAGTCTAGTATTGGTTTACCAGGACATGATACTGTCCAACCATAGTCTAGTATTGGTTTACTAAGACATGATACTGTCCAACCATAGTCTAGTATTGGTTTACTAAGACATGATACTGTCCAACCATAGTCTAGTATTGGTTTACTATGACATGATACTGTCCAACCATAGTCTAGTATTGGTTTACCAGGACATGATACTGTCCAACCATAGTCTAGTATTGGTTTACTAGGACATGATACTGTCCAACCATAGTCTAGTATTGGTTTACTAAGACATGATACTGTCCAACCATAGTCTAGTATTGGTTTACTAAGACATGAGACTGTCCAACCATAGTCTAGTATTGGTTTACTATGACATGATACTGTCCAACCATAGTCTAGTATTGGTTTACTAGGACATGATACTGTCCAACCATAGTCTAGTATTGGTTTACTAAGACATGATACTGTCCAACCCTAGTCTAGTATTGGTTTACTAAGACATGATACTGTCCAACTATAGTCTAGTATTGGTTTACTAGGACATGATAGCTTTTCTCTTTGAATTAATTTTGGACATCTTCATGTCTTACGTTAAAGAAAGCCTATGACGACGTTTGCACTATTACACACATTATGTTGTTTTGTCCATTAAGATTCGCTGTGAATAGTAGGTCTCAAATATTTTGTATCTTAATTTATGTTAGAATTTTGTCACAGATTATGTAAATGTAGGGGGTCCCGATAGCTCAGTTGGTAGAGCACTCAATTCACATACAAAGGGACCGTGATTGATCCCGGGTGCAGTCAAGATTATTTTTCTGACCCCCCTGTCCAGCCAGCAGTGAATGGGTAGCTAAGTCTTGTTAGATTTTTTGGAAAGTATAGACTAGTGTCCTATCCAAAGGATAGCAAGCATTTGCTATTGTCATTTTCATGCTATAGAAACTGGGGTAAACTCCGGCTCCATGGGCTATGATTGACTACTTTTTAAAAAAATATGAATATTATTAGAATTTATAGGTTTAGTTAGAGATTTGTTCTTCTCAAAACTATAGAAGATAATTAGAATTTATAGGTTTAGTTAGAGATTTGTTCTTCTCAAAACTATAGAAGATGATTAGAATTTATAGGTTTAGTTAGAGATTTGTTCTTCTCAAAACTATAGAAGATAATTAGAATTTATAGGTTTAGTTAGAGATTTGTTCTTCTCAAAACTATAGAAGATAATTAGAATTTATAGGTTTAGTTAGAGATTTGTTCTTCTCAAAACTATAGAAGATAATTAGAATTTATAGGTTTAGTTAGAGATTTGTTCTTCTCAAAACTATAGAAGATAATTAGAATTTATAGGTTTAGTTAGAGATTTGTTCTTCTCTAAACTATAGAAGATGATTAGAATTTATAGGTTTAGTTAGAGATTTGTTCTTCTCAAAACTATAAGACTTGATGAGCATTAGCAGTTGTGCATCATTTTTTTTTTTTTGCCTTTCCAGGTGATCAATTGCCCTTATGAATAAAATTAATTATTATGAATGTGAAAATTTCAAATCAAAATCCAATCTCCCACAGAACCGCCATCTTCTCTTCCTGTGATGACTGTCAACAATGGCCAACCTGTACCAAATGGTGATGTTGTAACTGTTACTAGCGGTGACAATGTCGTGGTCAAGTGTCAAGTTAATGGAGGTTATCCAGGGGTCACCAAGGTCACCACGACATGTGCTGGTAAAGAAAATGTCAATAATGGAGAAACAGCTACACAGAACATACGAGTGGGGAAGGAAGATAACAACAAAGGATGTTTGTGTCAGGCTGATCATGTGACAGGATGTTATGACAAAAAGTATGAGCTTACCCTGAATGTCCAATGTAAGTAGAGGATATGAACTAGAATAACAATTACGAGTGCAATAAAATTGAATATATGCTGGGCTCAGCTTAAATTTAGCATGATATTCTATATGTGCCTTTCATTGAAATTTTATTTTTTATTTATTTGTTTTTTTTTAAGGGGGGGGGGGGGGGGAATTTAGGTTTTCCAATTTACTGGCAAGTATATCAGGAGGTCTGAGGTTCAATCCCTAGTCGAAGCAGGCTAATTTTTTTATAGAAGGGGGGGGGGGGGTTGATTTTTTTTTTCTTTTTTTTTTTCGTCTTGCTTTATCTGGCATTGTTTTATACACCGTTTTTCATATCTTTATCTTATACCAGTACCTGCTCCCTAATTTGTCACTCTCTATAGCGTTTAACAAACAATAGGCTAGCCATTGCTTGCTACTCTTTGGATGGTCTATCCCAAAGCATCTTCCACCAGATCTAACAGATCCAGCAACCTAATAATAATAGCTGCTAGGTGGAGAGATAAAATTGTTCTAACATCACCCAGGATTGATCCTGATCCCTTTTGGTGTGAAGCGAGTGCTCTACCCATTGAGCTATCAGGATCATTTGTGATCCACCATCTTAAAACAGTATTATATCGGCATGATTTAGATCCTGCAAAAGAAAAAGAAAAAACATGCTCAAAGTGATTTACATGGGGTCCTAAGCCAACAGCAACACTTAACTTGTAGGACAAAACATGACGTCTGTTCGGCGATATTACTATCTATTTTCAACAGAGACAACACTGTTAATGACTAGGTACTCATTCTAACCCTGAGTACAGTGAGAGAATGTGAGGGAAGAGTCATTTCCAAGGACTCAACTATGCGTCGATCAGAACGGAATTTGAACCCAGGACCTTCCAGTTCAAAGGCTGGTGTCATACCACAAGACCTCATAGTCGCTCAAATAAGAGATTATATATTTATGACCCACCATCCTTAAACAGTATTATATCGGGCTGATTTCAATCCTGCAAATAGAATTAATAGCGAAAATCTACTCAACCTGAGGTAGATTTGCATGAGGCGTTACGGACAATGTTTCGCGGGTGGTTGGATGGGAGCATCACCCTTGAATCATATACCTATGATGTTCGCATGGGTGTACGATCTGATAGTGATGTCGTTTTTTCTTCTCTTTACTAGCCTATCCTGCTTCTTTGGTTTGTGATTGTATTTTTGACAGGGGATTTTTTTTTTTTTTCTGTAAATCTTCTGCCTGTTTGTTCTTGGTTATTTATAGTTTAGCTTATGATATCTTTAGGTTATGATTTTGATTTACATTTGTACTATTTTTGTTAGATTGCTTGTTTTTTTGTTTCAGCGGTCTCTCATATAACCTCAATTGTGTTGGAAGAGACCTAAAGCAACAAACAAACAAACAAAAAAACGGACAATGTTTTATAGTTTTTAATTCAAGTGTCAATTACTACTCATGTTTTATTCTTGTGATTATTTATTATATTATTATTTGTTATTAATTTATTTATTTATTTGTTTTGCAATCTCTTCAATTTTCAGTTTATAGTGACATTTTAAACGATTTTTACAGTGTTGAAATTATACATATAAAGCGCTGCTCTGGTTGTGGAACTGCTCCTGGTTTATATATGTATCATATTTCCATTATCTTTTTATCCTATTGTGTAAATTATAACACGTCTGTACAAAAAATTTCCTTTTTGGGATGCAATAAAGTATTATTATTATTATTATTATTATTATTATTATTATTATTATTATTATTATTATTATTATTATTATTATTATTATTATTATTATTATTATTATTATTATTATTATTATTATTATTATTATTATTATTTCCTTAGAAAGTCGAATGTATAATGTAAGGTTTTGGAGATGCTTTTTTTTTGTCTTATGAACCATCTCTCTGTTATGCATTGTATACATTTTTGTTTTATATATATAACGAATTATAAACATTTGAGTGTTTTTCTCTTAGTGGGAACCTGTGCTTGTGTCAGGATGAGACTTTTAGGTGATCTCAGATTAAGTACACTGATAGTTTGCTCTTGGAATCTTTATCTGTTCCCTATTTAAGCCATTTCCCCTTTGTCTTACTTTTTTTCTCGTATGCTTTCAATTGTAAATCTATAGGGTTTTTTTTTTTACTTTCTTCCTTTTAACTGGTGCTGAAATGGCCGAAATGTGTCGCTAGATTTGTAAAACCCTTAAAAACAAAACAAACAAATCCTTAAATGAGCCTGACAAATATTAAGATTCATTAGATGCCATTCAAAGGATGTTTTTGAAATAGGAAAGTTTTGAGATTTTTCTTGAAATGCCCATTAAGGTCATTGCAGACCTGCCTATTATTACGGACCATCCGTTATTGTTATTGAAGTGTAAGGACAATTACGGACTTACGGAAATAGAAGAAATATTACTGATACAAATGGTCGCAACGTTAAATTAAAAAATAACAATTTTTTCCGCATGCTACCATAAAAAATCTCAATATTAGGGAAAGATAATGGTGTGATAGCCTTTTGTAAGGAAAAGAACCCCAATATTATTTTATCAGGATGTCCTCTTTATAACATGGTAAGTGTATTTTATATATATAAAAGGGTGTATCTATCATTATTTTTGTTTGCTTTAGTATTACTGAAATTTGACCATTAATTAGTGATGTATTTTGTATTTCTTACTGAATTTGAAATTTTCAAGTAGGCAGGTATATCATTGATCTTAAAGGCGAAGGGAGAGAATTCCAAATGGTCAGAATCTTGTTTCCAATGATCTGCAACCGAATATCTTTAAGTTTGTTTTACATAGAGGGAGCAGCTAGTAATATAATCCTTTCCGCACTGTAAAGAACGTTTAGATCTCACTCGTGATATGCATGCTTGATGCTATGTCATTATTGTATTTTTTAAATCTCGTTTATCTGTTATAGACACAGCCACGGTGGAGGAATACAAAGCCAACTCAGAGTCATCGGAACTGACAGTATCAGCTAATGACACGGTTACTTTTGTGTGTCGTGCAGAGGGTAATCCAAAACCTGATGTGTCTGTAAAAGGTCAAAGGTCAGATGAATTTGACAATACAGAAGACCAGCCATGGGGATCGTATGGCATTACTAAAACAGCAAAGAAAAAGATGTCATGCAAGGATACAGACATTTATAGCTGTGTGGCTGACAATAAGATTGGTGATGGGACGAGTCGTAAGGCTGTCACCGTCTTTGTCAAATGTAAGTATATTTTTGTGTGTACTGAAATTGGTAATGAATAGTGGAGGCATTTGTGATTAGGATCATAATGATTAGGATGATGATGATGATGAGGGTGGTGGTGATGATGATGATGAAGAGAAGGATATTGATGATGATGATGATGATTGTGGTGGTTTGTTTTTGTAAGATAAAAGCGTTTTGGATCTTTTTAGTGAAAAGTCCATTTCAATAAGGAAGGAAATGAGAAGATAAATAAGTAAATAAAATATATCAATGAATGGAAAATGTTAGTAATAATTAAATGAATCTTAAAGATATGCCACTTTTCTGAAGTTCACCCTCTTTCGGTTCTCAGCTGTGGAGGCGTTTAATGCTATCTCTAATTTCAGTCTATGAAATTGGTCGTTTCAGTTGCCATGGATTTCATTCG
The DNA here is from genome assembly GCF_034508935.2 of Berghia stephanieae. Lineage (NCBI taxonomy): Eukaryota > Metazoa > Mollusca > Gastropoda > Nudibranchia > Aeolidiidae > Berghia > Berghia stephanieae. The sequence continues at coordinate 28,690,190 of NC_088373.1, read as the reverse complement.
AATAATGAGACTGCTTTTGCCTGTACCGGTCACCTGTTTTTCTTGTTTGAAACATGATATCTATTAAATTATATTACAATATTTCAGACAGACACAATGCCAGGTACTCATTTTACACCTGAGTACAGTGAGGAAAGGTGAGTAAAGAGCCTTTTCCAAGGGCTCAACTATGCACTGCCCAAAGCGAGACTCAAACCCTGGACCTTTTGATCCGAAGTCGAGTGTCATACCACTAGACCACATACTCGCCCATTCTCTAACTGCTCCTATGGGCCACCAAATTAACACAATGTTCCAATCATGACTTTGGTAGTTGGAAAAACAATTATGGATTGATTCAACAGTTCCCTTCTGAGGTGGTGACCACAAAACTAAACATAAGAGATATTTCACTGTAATTGAAGGGATATTGACTCAACACAAAATATAAGAAAAACAACAGAATATGCAAGTAAGAGCAGTTGGGCGATGTGTGTATGCCCTGGTTGACGCTAGAAACCTGTGCTTATAAAAGGAGGCCACTATATCGCTATGATTTTAGAAGAAGAAGAAGAGGAAGAAGAAGAAGAAGACGAAGAAGAAGAAGAAGAAGAAGAAGAAGAAGAAGAAGAAGAAGAAGAAGAAGAAGAAGAAGAAGAAGAAGAAGAAGAAGAAGAAGAAGAAGAAGAAGAAGAAGAAGAAGAAGAAGGAGGAGGAGGAGGAGGAGGAGGAGGAGGAGGAAGAGGAAGAAGAAGAAGAAGAAGAAGAAGAAAAAACAAATCTTTAAATCAGTAGTTTTCATCCTAGAGGAAATAATAATGGGAAGCGATAGGGCAAAGATCTGTGTGTTATTTCCATCAATGGTTTCAAGCATATTCTTTATAAATGCGCTCAACCGTTTCATATCTTCTACTTGACTTTCTCTCCTCCTCCTCCTCCTCCTCCTCCTCCTCCTCCTCCTCCTCCTCCTTCTTCTTCTTCTTCTTCTTCTCTCTTTCTTCTTCTTCTTCTTCCTTCTCCTTCTTCTTCTTCTTCTTCTTCTTCTTCTTCTTCTTCTTCTTCTTCTTCTTCTTCTTCTTCTTCTTCTTCTTCTTCTTCTTCTTCTTCTTCTTCTTCTTCTTCTTCTTCTTCTTCTCTCTCTCCTTCTTCTTCTCTTCTTCTTCTTCTCTTCTTCTTCTTCTTTCTTCTCCTTCTTCTTCTTCTCTCTTCTTCTTCTTCTTCTTCTTCTTCTTCTTCTTCTTCTTCTTCTTCTTCTTCTTCTTCTTTCTTCTTCTTCTTCTTCTTCTTCTTCTTCTTCTTCTTCTTCTTTCTCTCCTTCTTCTTCTTCTTCTTTCTCTTCTCTCTTCTTCCTTCTTCTTCTTCTTCTTCTTCTTCTTCTTCTTCTTCTTCTTCTTCTTCTTCTTCTTCTTCTTCTTCTTCTTCTTCTTCTGCTTCTTCTCCTTCTATAATTTTCTCTAAAAATACTTGTTCAATATCACAGTAAATGACAACATGAAATGCACTGCCACATCACAATCGATTTGATAAAAAATTCAGAATAGTCACATGGAGAAAACACAAACATTTCAATTTAAAACCAGAGCAACTGACAGGCTATAACAATAAACACAACTTCTGCTTTGTGGCTATACTGATGTATAAAGACTAGTTTAAAATGAATTCAGAGAACGATGCATCTACCTCAAGGTAGCTATCTCAATCTGACTGATAAACATGAAAGACTTTGTTCAATTTCGTTCCAGGTGTGCCAGAGCTTCCATCTGACTTTGATACGAAAGAGTACACACCGATGAATGGGACAACCTTGAATGTAATCATTCCAATCATTGGTTACCCCAAACCACAGGCATACACTTTGAAAAAAATATCCAACAATAACAGAGGAAGGAGAAGACGTGCCGTGTCATCAGAGATAGTTGATGACAGTATGTACAATGTGTCATATGTACCAGGGCAACCTCCAGAAGGCACTGTGTATCTTAACATTTCTGGATTTACGAGTAAAAACTCTGGTCAGTATGTGTTGACCATTGACAACGGGATTGGTGATGGATTGGACTACACCTTCAATGTTTCAATTGCAGCAGGTATAGCAGATAAACTATCAAATACTTACATTTGATTTGTAATCATATGTGATGAGACTTCCTCTTCATCATCATCATCATCATCTTCTTCTTCTTCTTCTTCTTCTTCTTCTTCTTCTTCTTCTTCTTCTTCTTCTTCTTCTTCTTCTTCTTCTTCTTCTTCTTCTTCTTCTTCTTCTTCTTCTTCTTCTTCTTCTTCTTCTTCTTCTTCTTCTTTTCTTCTTCTTCTTCTTCTTCTTTTCTTCTTCTTCTTTCTTCTTCTTCTTCTCTTTCTTCTTCTCTTCTTCTTCTTCTTCTTCTTTTCTTCTTCTTCTTCTTCTTCTTCTTCTTCTTCTTCTCTTCTTCTTCTTTCTTCTTCTTCTTCTTCTTCTTCTTTCTTCTTCTTCTTCTTCTTCTTCTTCTTCTTTCTTCTTCTTCTTCTTCTTCTTCTTCTTCTTCTTCTTCTTCTTCTTCTTCTTTCTTCTTCTTCTTCTTCTTCTTCTTCTTCTTCTTCTTCTTCTTCTTCTTCTTCTTCTTCTTCTTCTTCTTCTTCTTCTTTCTTCTTCTTCTTCTTTCTTCTTCTTCTTTCTTCTTCTTCTCTTCTTCTTTCTTCTTCTTTTCTTCTTCTTCTTCTTCTTCTTCTTCTTCTTCTTCTTCTTCTTCTTCTTCTTCTTCTTCTTCTTCTTCTCTTCTTCTCTTCTTCTTCTTTCTTCTTCTTCTTCTTTTCTTCTTCTTCTTCTTCTTCTTCTTCTTCTTCTTCTTCTTCTTCTTCTTCTTCTTTTCTTCTTCTTCTTCTTCTTCTTCTTCTTCTTCTTCTTCTTCTTCTTCTTCTTCTTCTTCCTTCTTCTTCTTCTTCTTCTTCTTCTTCTTCTTCTTCTTCTTCTTCTTCTTCTCTTCTTCTTCTTCTTCTTCTTCTTCTTCTTCTTCTTTCTTCTTCCTTTTCTTCTTTTTCTTTCTTCTCTTCTCTTCTTCTCTTCTTCTTCTTCTTCTTCTTCTTCTTCTTCTTCTTCTTCTTCTTCTTCTTCTTCTTCTTCTTCTTCTTCTTCTTCTTCTTCTTCTTCTTCTTCTACAGATCTTTTTCTTTTATTTTCTTTCTTTTATTGTTGTTGTCGTTGTTGTTTGGAGTAAAAACTGACCAAGGGTAAAAATCAAGAATTTTTTGGTGTTGTAATTTTGTTTATTTTTTTTTTTTTGACTTGTGATTTTTTTTCCAAGAAAAATATAAAATTTTCTGCCTATGGCAGATCTGAATTTTCTCATCTGGGGATTGAAGCTTGTGAATTGCATCTGACACAACTTTTCACTTTATTATCATTCACTAGTTCCTGCTCCTATTTTTTTACTCAAAGACTCGCAGGAAAATAAACTATAGGTACCAAAGTTTGCCAGTCAAAATATAAAGAAAATATAGAGGGTAAATGTGGCTCACATATATCTTAACACTACAGGTATACAACTTTTCAGCTTTTGGCATTCCTTGCGGGACAGACGAATTAAACAAAAAATTATTTTTGAAATAACACTTTGATGATGAAATTTACAAGGAAAGATAGATATTGGGAGATGTAAGACAGAAAGAATAAAGTAAGGACATAGATTGTGAGCAGCCCATTAATTGTGATATCATATCTCCCCATATATAATTTTCCCTGTTAATTTCATTATTCATATGTCAAATTTTTCTTGTTATTTTTTTGTTGGCTTGTTTTGTCTATCTCCCAAAGAAGCTGGAGCCCAAAAGATTTTTTTTTTTTTGGGTTATTGTATTATTTAGCTATATGTGAACCATATTTACTTTATATATTCCTTACATATTAAATCACAATATGTAGTAATCTTGTGACCGACTTCATCTTGTTCTCTTTTGACGTCTAATAACCCAACTAAAACAAGTTATCCAAGGTATCTTTGATAGTCCAAATTTAGAACGCCTTAGTATTTAGCAATGACTATCCCGCACAAATCTTTGGGCCTCTTTTTCGCTCACGAAGTGCCCGAATTCGCGTCAAAATATGGGACGAAGCCGTTTCGTATATGCTATTTTTAAAAATTAATTACGACGCTGTTTATCGATGAATATGACTGAAAGTTGGCACACAGTTAGAAAAAAGATCATTTTAGATTATGTCAAGCGACAAAACTCGTGCAATTACCAGAAGACCATTAAAAATAGATTTTTACTCTTTGGAGTAAAATATTTCTAAAACTACCGGGCGTGGAGGTTTTGTCGCTGACAAGGTAATACATGAACATTTCTTCTTTTTGGTTGCAAAATTTCATATGAATATGGCGAGTACTTTTCCCGTATTTTACAAAACACCATCCTAATTTGCTCTTCAAGTTTCAATCTTTTAATCCACTTATTACGCAAGATACAACCAAAGGTAGAAAAAAAATGCCGAAAAAGCCTCCCATATTTTCGCGTTTTTTTCCTCTTTGCGGGTCATCCAAATAAATGACACCTTTGAAACTGCATAACTTGTTTATTTATGAATGGATTTTCAAAATTCAAATATATTTTTACTCTATGGAGATAGGGCTTTGATTTTGGACAAAAATTTTCCTCAAAAAGAGAACAAAACATTTTTCATAGTCATTGCTATAGTTTTTTGAAACTTGAAAAATGTTGTTTTCAATATTTTCATTATATTTTCTCGTGCTGTTTTTTAAAAAAAACAAAAACTTTCCAGAAGCTGTACAGACATCAGAAGACACAGATTATACTCCGATCATAGTAGCTGTGGTGGCCGTGATTGTGGTCATCATCATCATCCTTGTCATAATTATTCTCAGGAAGAAAGGTAAGATGTCCCTGTAATTTGAATGTAGTTTCAATCTTTGCCAGAAAACAAGTACAATTCATTATAAACTGTCTTTCTCCATCTGTTCAGTATTTCTTCACAAGCACGAAGTACTGCAGTGAGACATTTGATAACAAAATTGGAAAACGTTTTTTTAAAAATAAACACAAAATGTGATAGCTGATTATAACACAAATACACAAAATTTCGGTGAGATGTGTTTATAACAAAATAAATAGCACACAGTGACAACACAAAGTGCATCACTTATTACCCTCCCCCCCCCCACCCCCTCCCTCCCCATACACACATACACATACACACAGGCACACACAATATTTTGGTGAGACAGTCAATAACAAGATGAGAAGCATTTATGGATATAACTTACAGATTTGCGACAAAATTAAAGAAAAAAAAGATTTTCCATTGATTTTAAATGCCGAGAGCTCACGAATTACCTTTTCTGGCAGATTGCAAAACAATGTGACATAATCATGGACAAATTTGTTGATAGACAAATTTCACACCAGTATCATATAATAGTGATCTCCCCTTCTCAGCGAAAGACAACAGTGTTGATGGATGTGACTTTGAAGTGAATAGAAAAACAGATTGGTCATTCAATCTCTTTCATGGATGCAAAATTTCTGGCAATCCGGATTTCTGACTCTTTAAATGGATAGTAATTTATTTCCAGCATCTAGATCATCTCAACACGAGACTATTTTCAGGCAATAGGTCACATTTCAAAATAAGTTTCAGGCTTTTTTTTAATTTGTCAAAATTGGATGTTAGGCTTTTTAAAAAATTTGTTAGAATTGGGTTTCAGGCTTTTTATTATTTTGGTCTGGCTTAAGCACACCCACAATCTCTCTTAAAGGAAGGTTTTGGAAATCAAGATGAAATTTCTGAAAGGTCATATATTCCCCTTTCAAGTGCATACAAGGTAGTTGAAAGTTTTGCAAAGGGAGTCAGACTAATGTAATGGAAAAGTAGTGTTTAATCCACAGAAAGACGTATGACGCTTGCTTCTCTACTATCCTAAACCTGATGGTTTGCATCAAGAATAAAAAAAATTTGGCGGGTGGTTGGATGGGAGCATCACCCTTGAATCATATACCTATGATGTTCGGATGGGTGTACGATCCGATAGTGATGTCGTTTCTTCTTCTCTTTACTAGCCTATCCTGCTTCTTTGGTTTGTGATTGTATTTTTGACAGGGGATAGTTTTTTCTGTAAATCTTCTGCCTGTTTGTTCTTGGTTATTTATAATTTAGCTTATGATATCTTTAGGTTATGATTTTGATTTACATTTGTACTATTTTTGTTAGATTGCTTGTTTTTTTGTTTCAGCAGTCTCTCATATAACCTCAATTGTGTTGGAAGAGACCTAAAGCAACAAACAAACAAAAAAAAAAATTTGTAAAAGAGAAGCACAGAAGTAAGGTCATGAAGTGTTTCTCCCAGATAGGTCCATTTTAAGTAAGAAATTGAATCTAAATACCCCAGTTAATTATTGGGAAAAGAAGCAAAAGATTATTTAGCATTTTATTGAACCACCGAAACTCTGGCTTGAACAATGTAAATTTTACAGACGCGACTTCAATACAGACCAATTCAAATCTCACACGATGCAGCTTTTGTATAAATCTCTACATCACTTTGTGAGCACCGCAAACACAGGTACAAATAAAATTTGAGAGGTTATCATCATCATCGTCGTCATCTTCATCATCATCATCATCATTATCATCATCATCATCATCATCATCATCATCATCATTAACATCATCACCAGCACCACAATTTTTTATACATGATTCTTCCATTAAACAGGTCTTCCCCCATTCAGAGCAAAGACAGTAAATGAAAGGCAGAGAATGTAAGATTTTTAATATATTTTTTAAAAATTTAGTCTTTATTTTTGTCAAATCTCTGTCAAATTGTATAGACTCTCATTTATCTCAAGGTTTTTTAAACCTCATATTTATGTCCTTGACCCTTCGTACTGCGGGTTACTAAAGCTTATTTAATCCGAGTATATGAATGTGTAGTCATTACCCATTCAGACTAGCACATAATGTCATGGTAAGTTGCTTGCCCTTTTGGATCAAAAGGTAGTGGGTTTGAATCACAATTTGTAGTCCCTCAGAGCATTAAGGCCATGGAGCTGTAGTGTTTATCGGTTAAAAGGGGCAGTAATAATTTATTTTTTTAAATATTTGATTCCATATTGACAAGATGCTAGTCTTCCACAAATTACTTTACACAGAACAAATAGAATAGACCCAGCTACCCAGTTTCAAAACAAAAAAATTTAATTCAAAAACAAATTTTAAAACAAGAAAAACGACAATCGAAAAAAAATGATTTCAAAACTTATAGAGGAAAAAGAAGCCAATAGAATTAAAACATTTTATATCGGAAGTGCAGTCCATCCACCAAAAGTCAAGCTGTTGACAAATATGACAAAAGGATATTGATTTTCAGAAAAATTATATTTTCTTTTTTCTTTTTTTTCTTTTGGAAAATTTTCATTCGTATCTGAGAAATAGTTTTTTAAAAATGTATTTAGATTTATTCTAATAATACTTTTAATTTGTTCTTGCAGAGAGAATGAGGATGAAAAGATTGGTGAGTACTTACTTATTGTCATAATAATAATGATGATAATAGAATATATATGTATATAGTGCATATATCCTGGGTTGCCTCTTCAGGGACAAATTTCACTTATTTTTAAACAAATGAGTAGAAATATTGTATTTGAAAACAGTGATGAACGATTTCTGTTTAAAGAGATTCATTGATGATCAAAGTAATCACAGGGAAATGGATATCCAAATCAGGGAATAGAAAAGTTGTTAATAGGTTCAAACAGCAAGTCTTTGGAGGTGATGCTTCTATCATCATATCACAGATTTCTTGAACTAAGAAGCGTTTTGAGCATTTCCGTGGAAATGCACTCTAATATTTTTTTTTTTTTTTGTTTTTTTTTTAAACAATAATGATGATAAGGAGGAGGAGGAATAATTAATTTCCAGCCTTGCAATTTATTGTATACAGTATTGGAAACTCAGAGCAAAAAAAAAAAAAAGGGGGGGGGGGGGGGGGGGGGGGGGGGGGGGGGGGGGGCTTGCATTGTAGTTTTGACTAAGTAGAAATGTACAGTAACAGTTTATAAGCACAGTCCAGCTAGACACAGGCTTGAAAATGCAATCTTTTACTGCGGGTGGTTGGATGGGAGCATCACCCTTGAATCATATACCTATGATGTTCGCATGGGTGTACGATCTGATAGTGATGTCGTTTCTTCTTCTCTTTACTAGCCTATCCTGCTTCTTTGGTTTGTGATTGTATTTTTGACAGGGGATATTTTTTTTTCTGTAAATCTTCTGCCTATTGTTCTTGGTTATTTATAATTTAGCTCATGATATCTTTAGGTTATGATTTTGATTGACATTTGTACTATTTTTGTTAGATTGCTTGTTTTATTGTTTCAGCGGTCTCTCATATAACCTCATTTGTGTTGGAAGAGACCTAAAGCAACAAACAAACAAACAAACAAAAAACAATCTTTTACTACTCTATTTGTGCTTTGGTCAGGAGGTCATTCACTCCATCAATTTCCCATCCACTGAAATGGGTTATCTCCCGTGATACTTAACAGATTTGTTACTGATATTATATCTGGTGAATTTACAATCGCTTTTGTGGAACTACGGTCGATTTTACCAATAGAAATAAATCAGCAACACGTTGAGAAAACCTTGAACTTTATCTTGGTACCAAACACTCTATCATTAGGTTCACTGTCTTGAGATATTTTGCATTTGTATCATAAAATTTTGATTATAGTTTTTTTTAAATTTTATCTATTTTAATTTCATTTTTAAGCTTACAAAAAAATACACACTCTTAAACTTGCTCTAACCAATGTGATATAATAATAATAAAAAATAATAATAATAATAATAATAAAAATAATATAATAATAAAATAAAATAATAATAATTAATAAGTAATATAATATACCTAATACGCCTATTAATCCCCCGACAAATCTCTGTGCGGTAACAATCACCAGACTAAAAACGGAAAAACACAAAAACGCCTACACAAAACAAACCCCACACTCAAACCCCCCATGCACAAAACCTTTTCATACACATTACTATATAATATATATATATATAATAATATATATATATATATATAATATATATATATATATATATATAAATTTTTTAATATAATATATAAAATATTTATATAATAAAATATATTTTTATAAAAAATATATAATATATATATATAATATATTATATATTATATATAAAATATAATATATATAATATAAATTTTATATATATAATATATTTTTATATATATATATATATTATATATAATAAATAATATATTTTATATAATTATATATATATATATATATATAAAATTAATATATATATATATATATATATATATATATAATATATATATATATAATAAAATATTAATATTAATATAATATAATATATATAAATATTTATATATATATATATATATATTTTTTTAAAATATATATATATATATATATAAATATATATTTATTAAAATATATATATATAATTATATAATATAATATATATATATATATATAATATATAATTTTTAAAATTTTATATTATATAAATATATATATAGTAAAAGGTATGTAAAAGATTTGTGCATGTGTGGGGGTTTTAGTGTAAAGGGTGTATTGGTAGGCGTTTTGTTTATTCCAGTTTTTTAGTCGAGGTTGTTTCGCGCACAGAGCATTTTCAGGGGTTTTAAAAGGCGCTATATAGGTTTTTTTTTAAATTTTTATTAATTATTTATTTTT
>NC_088373.1:28675361-28680359 GCF_034508935.2 Berghia stephanieae | reverse complement strand
ATGGTATTATGTCGGAATGAACTTGGTGAAGAAAAGAAGAGTTTTCTTGAGTCAAAATGATTAGACTGAGGAACTCCAGTTACCTTCCCCCAATTATTCAAGCCTGCCTCGATCCTCTTTTTAACCTCCATCTCATTGCCCCCATCTCGTTGTCCAGTTGTTCCTAGGTATTTGAATTGGTTTGTCTCTGGCAATATCCTCTTCTCCTATATTTATTTACAATTGAATGGCCTAAATAACCTTAGAGGAAAATATCATCTTTCAATGAAGAACACAACGCATACAACTCGCTCAACAGCCATCTAGGTAACATTACAAAAGACACAACCCCTTCCTGTCCATTATGTCAACACCCAAATGAAACAGAAACAAACCACTTGCTTGAGTATCAAGCTCTTGAGACATCAGATGTACATTCTTCCCACCAAATCAAAATATTAGTAACACACTGTAAAGTCACCTGGAACAACTACAGGAGACATCTAACTTCTACTAGTTGCTGGTTTGGATAAGTAAGTAAGTAAGTCGGGGTGAACAAGACGGAAGAAAATTCAGTTTCCAGTCAAAACATTCAAAAATAGGAAATTGAAAATTTTTGAAGTGTAAGAAATAAAACAAGACTCTCCATCCCAGGTTTGCAGGTTTGCATTTTACCTATAAATTTTATAAGAAAGAAGAAAGCAGTCCTTAAGAGCGATAAGTCCTATGGAGCCAAATTTAATCCTCGTTTCCATAGTGTTATAAGAACAGCAACAATTGCTTGCTACCCTTTGAATATTACAAAGTACTTTCTGTCAAATCTAACAGACGCAGCTACTCAATCACTGGTTTAGGGGGTCAGAAACAAAAATCTTGATTTCGCCATAGATCAATTCAGATTCCTTTGCGTGTGAAGCGATTATTCTATCAACTGAGCTATCTGAAATCCCAATTTCATAAATAAAGGGTTTAAATTTCCAGAATCAAATTCACTCCGACATAACACCATTTAGAAACAATAGGTCATGCATATTCAAAATATCAAATCTATTCATGGTCGGTCCATCAACTGTGGTTTTCAACCATTTTGATACGCTGCACATTGTACCTATACGTGTCAGTGCATGACATAATCAGTCGGAAGGTGAAAATTTCATGAAGTTATGGTCAGATGTATGGAAAGGTATCCAGCAACTTTTCTCAAATTTCATACTTTTTCAACTGGACTAGCTGTAAAAAATATTTAGAAGTGAAATTAAGCTTTGATATTTCCCGAAGATGTACAAAAAGGGTTGATTTAATCATTTATGACAAGAACTCATTTTTGATAAAAATTGACCTTCTAACTAAACTTGGCAATATCTCAGTTCAAACCTTTTCGCCATCCGACTGATTATGTCATTCACTATAACATATCCCATACTGCCTGCTCTGAAATATTCAAAATGAGTAACCAATACAAAATTCATCAGTAATAAACTGTCAAATTTCAGGAATACTATTTCAATCCAAACAAAAAATGTTATACACAACCTTTTATATACGTAACAAAAACTTTGTTGAAGATAGCCACCATTACAAGATAGCGACCGACTTAGCTATCACAGGTGTGGAACTAAGCCTTTATAACTTTTGGGGACATTTTTTTTCTCTCCTGAAAACTATGGTCTTTCCTCTTTAACAGTGCAGCCAAATAGATATGAAATAAAACATCCGCAAATTTTTCTTCCAATTTCATACATCAGTAGTTAAATTTCCATAGCAATTACAGATGATCCATGAAAGTAGGCAGGTATGCTATATCCAGTATTTGTGAGCATCATTCAAAGGATGAAGACACCTAATGGTAAAATAAGTTTTTACACCTAAAAGTAATTTGACCAGTTTCTGATCACATGACACAAACTATGTACAAATCATACAGTGGAAAGGATAACATTGTAAATAAATTATCGTTATTTGCTGTGTGAGACAAAATTCATTGATTGTTGTAACATGTTAACAAATAAAAATTTGGAAAGTTGTCTTTTTTGGAATGAATTAATACTCAATATATTAAAAATATATTTTTTTAAAAAGGCGAAGAGCAAAGAATGGTATAATTACAAACAATAATATCAACATTATCAAAAATGGCATGAAACCTTTGTTCATATATCATCTACATTAGGTTACATAAAATCAAAATACATTTCAAGATAAATACATGAAATCTTATTTCTCTTGAATATATCTGGGATATGACACGTTTGTTCGTTGGAATGATCACAAATAATAAATATTTCACACATAATTTGAATATTCAACACCCAAGTTGATAATTTTCTCATTGAGATATAAGAATTATAAACTATTTACCATTGCCAGCTTCGTAATCTAATGGCAAGACAGAAAACATGACCTCAAGAATAAGGTTGTGGTAAGTAGTTGATGGTGTGTTTTTTCTTGTTTCTTTATTTAAAGATGCCTTGAAACACTAGACGTCATACTTTACTCATGGCCTCAATACAGATTTATGTTGGAGTAAACCAAATGCCAGAGTTAAATTAACGTTAACATGATTTTGGGGTTTTCACACTTTATACGACATATTTGTCCTCTTTTTAAAAAGAAACAAACCTACAAACTCAACCGTAAAAAAGCAATTTTCAGCATCTAAATCACGCCAACATAATACCATTTTGAGGTCGTGATCACATATAAGAATTGGCATCCAACAAAACACAAGTGGCGGTGTGAAACGAGCATAAGGAGCGAGTAGAAGAATTAATCAAATGAGGGATTAAATACAGATCCAAGCCCAGAAAAAAATAATGAATTAAAAGATAAAATGATGCATATAATTTAAATTAATTTACATTAATCAATAATAATTTGTCATGTGAATCTTGTCTGTAGGATGACAATACATTTTATCAATTTTTTTAAAAAAGGCACTGATATTGACAGCAAGAAAGGTATACATAATTCAGAACATACATGAATAAAGAAATACAGGATCCTTGAGTTCAATGCATTCGAATCCAACAAAACATTGGATTCAATTTGGAAGTTAAAAGTTCTTGTTTTTTTTGTTTTGTTTTTAAAGTAACATTACATCAATTAGCACAGTTAACAGCACCTTGTACTCAATGAGATTTTTGGACAAAACAAAAACTGACATTGTGTCCAGTCAACCTCACTCTGCCCCATTGAAATGTTGATGGAGGCCGTGAAGCCTCTCCCAATTCTATCTATAGGAACTTTACTTACTGATGTAATACAGGAAAAAAAATGTGAAAAATTGATAAAGGTGTAATGTTAAAACAATACTGTCGACATATCCGTCCTGCAATCCTTTTAGTGCTATTTGTCCAAATATTAAATCCAAAATAGGACAACAGCTCATCGACAGCACCAGGGGAATAATAATATTTCATCAAGGTAAGACATTTCCGATATCCATTATGATTTCCATGTCAATCCAAACCATTTTTATCAATATTTTTCACAAAGTAAAAACTAATAATGTGAAGAAGAAAAAAAAGGATTGAGCAAAAAAAAAAACAACAACAAAAAAAAAACCCCACCCCCCTCTCTCCCGTGTATTACATATTGCAAACTGCATTTGGTCATCATTCCCCTCTATAAGCCCTCCAAATTTGCATTTCATTGAAGATAATAATAACAAAACGACTGGAACTGCAAGAATAAATCCCTTTTTGTTTCTGACCAAGGCTATGTAAAGAATGGAGAAGTTAAAAGCATTTGTATGAAATAATATACATAAATACATATCACATAGAAAGTATTCCACTCTCTTAAACAGACCAGCTATCCAAATAAAGCTTGGCATCCATCCCGTCCCCATTTCTTTTCTTTTTTTTCCCCAAAAACCCACCATATTTCAAAAATATTCCATCAAGGTTTGGGTCAAAGAAAAACTAAACCAATTATTAAATTGAAACAGTAAAGTTCAGATGATTGATCTTTTTTTAAAAAAAATTCTAAGACATCATAAGGAAGAAAGAGAGAGGCTGCCATGTCGAATAATTTGACGACCTAATGCTCCATTAATAGGTCAGCAACAACAGACAGACTCTTTAAGCAATTTTGGGGGTTTTTCTATTTGGATGTTTTACTTTCCATCCTTGCTAGCTGATTCCACATGGATAGAGGAGTATGTACACTGTCATCGGCAATCTTAAATCTTTTGGAATTGGAACGAGATGAGCCCTCCTTCGGGGGGATGAATTCCACGTTGCAGTACACCAGCGCAGAATTATTTTTGGATTTGCCCTTAGAGTTTTCTTTACTTTTTGCTTTACCATTTACCTAAGAGGGAAAAATATAAAACATAAAATGATGATAATATACAAAAAAAAGGGGGTTTTGATAGGACAGTTGGTAGAACGCTCTCTTCACACGAAAGGGACTGAGATTAATCCCGGGTGCAGTCAAGATTTTTTCTGACCCCCCTGTCCACCCAGCAGTGATTGGGTAGCTGGGTCTGTTAGATCTGGTGGAAAGTACTTTGGAATAGACTAGCATCCTATCCAAAGGATAGCAAGCAATTGCTATTGTCCTTTTCACGCTATTGAAACTGGGATAGACTCCACAAATGATGAGAATTATACTCATGGTGATTATCTATCTCTCTCTCTCTCCCTCTTTCTTCTAAAAAAAACATGTTCTACATAAGTCCAACTCTTGTAGATTCTATCCCCATTGTGTACATGTCAGCTTTTTAAGCAGGTATCTTTAACTTTGTAATAATTTTCCACATACATTATTGAATTTAAAAAAATAAAATCATAGGAGTAAACATGCCTCATTAATCATAAAAATCAAACTGCCACATTTAATTCCATAATTTATTCTTTTTAAATTCAAAAGTTATTGAAAAAAAAATGGTGCAAAAAAAAAAACCAAACAAACAAAACAACAATTGCAAGAAAGCTCATGCTTTAAAAAAAAAAAAAAATTTCCATCCACGGTGGGTGGTCAAAAGAAAGAAAAAATTGAGTTTTTATATAGCGC
>NC_088373.1:28644786-28675261 GCF_034508935.2 Berghia stephanieae | reverse complement strand
TTTTCAATCTTCCCTATGCTAGAATGGAGCAGTTGACCACCTTGCTCGCCATGGAATCCTAAACCTATCTTATATCGCTTCAACCAGTAAATGCAGTGCATTTCCAATATATGTAATTTGGGGGTAATTGAGTGAGGGAATGCTTCTCTGTAATTCTGCAAATACCTTGCGACGGCTTCCTCTGCTCTTTTAATTTCTTCTGATGACATGGGATTTGAATGGGATACTAATTTATGTACATCGCTGTAGCTGTCATTTAAAGTATTATATTTGATCTCAAGTTGAATTATTTTCGTGATTAGGGTGTCTCTTTGGGTGTTTGTACTAACTGCATGTATAGCTGTCTTTGTAAGGTGTCTGTAGATTACTTTCTTTATGTATTTGTGGAGTGATCTGCAATGAAGTGGCCACCTTGAAATGCTTGTCTGACAATTTTATTCTGATTTAAAACATTTTGTATTGCTTTTCTAACTGGTCCGATGATACTTTATTTACATTCTTTCATGTCATGCAATTTTTTCTTTATCTTTTTAAATTGCTTCTCCCACCTCCTCTTTTCAAACATCTTTTGCCACAAAGTCTACATAGATTATTTAGTTTTGTTATATGAGTTTCAAGAGAATGTTCCATCCTTGTCTGAAGTACAAAAAAAATTATTTCAGTACCACAAATAAAATTAATATAAAAAAATAAAATCACTCAACCAAAAATAATAATGTTATTTCACACAACGGATTGCCCAGATTTTAAATAATCATAACTTTTTTATTTCGTGTGAATTAAGCGTACTTCTTGGACATACTAATTGCAAATTTATTGAATTATTTTAGGGTGTAAGAAATATGACCCTCATGGTGACAAAACATGTTTTAAAAATATTTTAATCAATGATATACGGTGGACAGAACAATTTCACTCACTAATTTGAAATATTCTTATCTGCTTTATAATCCAATTGGCACTTCACAAAAATATATATAATTACGACAGAAATTTAAAATATTAAAAAAAATAAGAAGAAATTGTGTGTGACACATAGGTTTCCAGTATTAAGTGATGTAAGGAGTGCATTTCTTATGAATTTTTTGACAATATCACCCTCGTTTTCGGACCTCGCTTACCTCCCCTTGTTTCAACTGACGAAGGTGCAGGTAATTAATCACTTGTGACAGGTGAAGTTCCCTGTTATCAGTGATTTGCCTGTGATCAGGGGAGTGGAATGGGCGACAGGGGAAGATGCACAGTGGGTGGCACGGGGGATACAGCAAGATCAAAGCAAAAACTAAAGAGTCAAAAATTAAGTTAGTTTTATTCGCCGTGTACGCATGACTGAACTGATCATCTATATTTTTAATTACTATTTTGGCACGGCGGTACTGTCTTTGCTTCATACCCCAAAGTTACCTAATTTGAGTCCTGCTTCGCTGTGAGGCATTGAGCAAGTCACTTTGCCCAAGATCAACTTTTGTACCACTGATATCCATCTTACGCATTATTATTTCAGTATCCCCGTTTAGAATAGACCCTAAACTAAATACAAATTTCCTCTTTGGGATAAATAAAGGAAATTTACTATTTTATTTTTTTTATTATTTTTTTATTTATATATTTATTTATTTATTTTTCTTCAATACAACCAGGCGATACACCTATGAATGAAAACCCTTACGAGGATTTCACAGAGAACGTTGTCTCCACTGGCAATCCCAATGCTTCTAAATCAACTGCCCCACCCAAGCCTAGTGTCCTTGCCAAGAAGCCAACACCACCTTCTAAACCTTCAGTCCCTAAAAAAGGTGCTCCACATCAATTGGATTCCGTTGAGGAAACGGACATGAACGATATTTACTCAGCTGTTGTGAAGTCTGGTAACTTTTGCTTTTTATTGATTGGTGCAATTTCATTCTTTTAGCTATAAGTCAAGATAACATCTCTGGTCTTCAAGTCATTCAGAATAGTGCCGCAAAATTAATTTTAAGAAAATCTTGTATGTCCCACTTCCTCCCAATCCTTTACAAACTGCACTGGCTACCAATCAGAGAGAGATTACATTACAAAATCACAGTGATATGTTTTAAATGTTTAAACGATGTCTACTTAAAAAACGTATTACACCTTCCAGATCACTAAGGTCATCATCTGAAAAAATTAAACTTTTAGTTTCTCTTTTTAAATACAATTGTGGCACAAGACATGCATTTTTTTTCTTCAACCAATATACAGCACATTGAGCATTATATAATTGGAAATGCCTTATGTAAATGCCATGATAAATTATTATTGTCATTATTATTATTATTATTATTATTATTATTATTATTATTATTATTATTATTATTATTATTATTATTATTATTATTATTATTATTATTATTATTATTATTAATTATTATTATTATTATTATTATTATTATTATTATTATTATTATTATTATTATTATTATTATTATTATTATTATTTATTATTATATTATTATCATTATTATTATATTATTATTATTATTATTTATTATTATTATTATTATTATTATTATTATTATTATTATTATTATTATTATTATTATTATTATTATTATTATTATTATTATTATTATTATTATTATTATTATTATTATTATTATTATTATTATTATTATTATTATTATATTATTATTATTATTATTATTATTATTATTATTATTATTATTATTATTATTATTATTATTATTATTATTATTATTATCATTATTAGAGGGCAGCAGGTCTCAGCAGTACAGTCTTTGCTTTGTACCCAAAAGGTACTGAGTTCGGTCACCCGCCGCTGCGCTGTGTGGCCTTGAGCAAGTCACCTAGCCCTAGCTTAATTTGCGGCATTGCATTCGGGCTGATGCTTGGGTTTTTACAGTTTTCCCGTGGAATAAACCCTAGAGACAAATTTCCCCTATGGGATGAATAAAGGGAATTTTATTTATTTATTATTGTCAAGTAAATTATATTGTTAACCACTGCTGATTTTAATATATGGGACCCCCTGTTTCCAATCAATTCAATCCTTGAAGTTGGAGCTGATTTTAGTATATGGGACCCCCTGTTTCCAATCAATTCAATCCTTGAAGTTGGAGCTGATTTTAGTATATGGGACCCCCTGTTTCCAATCAATTCAATCCTTGAAGTTGGAGCTGATTTTAGTATATGGGACCCCCTGTTTCCAATCAATTCAATCCTTGAAGTTGGAGCTGATTTTAGTATATGGGACCCCCTGTTTCCAATCAATTCAATCCTTGAAGTTGGAGCTGATTTTAGTATATGGGACCCCCTGTTTCCAATCAATTCAATCCTTGAAGTTGGAGCTGATTTTAGTATATGGGACCCCCTGTTTCCAATCAATTCAATCCTTGAAGTTGGAGCTGATTTTAGTATATGGGACCCCTGTTTCCAATCAATTCAATCCTTGAAGTTGGAGCTGATTTTAGTATATGGGACCCCCTGTTTCCAATCAATTCAATCCTTGAAGTTGGAGCTGATTTTAGTATATGGGACCCCCTGATTCCAATCAATTCAATCCTTGAAGTTGGAGCTGATTTTAGTATATGGGACCCCCTGTTTCCAATCAATTCAATCCTTGAAGTTGGAGCTGATTTTAGTATATGGGACCCCCTGTTTCCAATCAATTCAATCCTTGAAGTTGGAGCTGATTTTAGTATATGGGACCCCCTGTTTCCAATCAATTCAATCCTTGAAGTTGGAGCTGATTTTAGTATATGGGACCCCCTGTTTCCAATCAATTCAATCCTTGAAGTTGGAGCTTTGTTTAGGGAAGATAATCGTAACTGTCGGGATGTTGGTAGTGATAGCGTGATCATGTCTTGCTAGTTTTTTAAAAATATGTTGGGGAGTGGTGGGGAGGGTGTTTTGTTTTTTAAACAAGACAATTAGGCATGGGCTAGCCTGTTTCAGCTCAGTAAGCTTGCAAAACTCTCCTTGGTCTTAATTGCTTTTTCCAGTGTATTCCACATAAGGATGGTGTAAGGAAAATATGGATTTTTGCACATGTTAACTTCAGAATCGGGAACGATTAAATTTTCCTCCTTCCGACTTTTCTTCTATAAATCTGTTATTTTGTCAGGGTGAAGCAGGTGCGATAAAAATGACTTTCAAATTTAACTAATCCAAATTGTGAAAAATTATATTCTGGCTTCTGAAGGAACTACATTTATTGTCTCTTCCAACAGAGTGTATAACTTAACCCAGGTGTCGTATTTGTTTCCATAGATTAATTTTCCCGGGGGGGGGGGGGGCGTTCTGATACTTTTATAACTATTATTATTCATTTGGTTAAAATTTATTTTGTTCTTATTTTTCTTCGCTTTTTTTTTCTTTTTCACAGTGATCTATTCAGTTTGTTTTGTTGGGGTTTTTTTCTTATCATTTTTTTTTGTATAAACATCCTACTTTTGATATAATGATTTTTAAAAGCATGTCTTTATTTATCTGTGTAAGTGTATCAAAAATTGATATATTAGTGACTATTTTATGAAGTTACTTATAGATTTTCTTTGATCAGTTGTTCGATCAAATAACCTACACCTTAACCACTAAATGCTATATTGTATGCAGACTATCATTTGCTGACTATCAGAGAGATATTCTAATTTTCTTCGTGTGTGTGTGTGTGTGTGTGTGTATGTGTGTGTGATTGTGTATAGGAAACATCAACAGTAATGCTGTCTGACTGAGTCAGTGGGTTTGTGTGAAGAAGGAGAAAAACAACCCGTCACCAGTTGGATTGTGTACAAATTGAATAGATATGACACTACGGTTGGGGACAATGTATTGGGTTATATTTTCCACATATTTAAAAAAAACCAATATTTTGGCTCATCAAAGGGAAAATACTCAAACTTGTCAGCACGAAAGTTCCCCCCCCCCCTACAAAACCTGAAAATCTGAAAACAAGTATAAGATGTGACATGACATTTTGGTTTATCTTAACTAGTAAATAATCCTAGATTCTTGTCTGAATGGGACTTTTGAAATAGTTTGGGTCTGGACAAGAAAGAGAGTTCTTTGGGTCGACTTCTTCCTTTCCTATCTGCAAGTCTTTTGTGATGTATTGTCGCAGATGAGGAATTTCAAAGATTCATGGTGTCTAAACTGCTCTTGAAATGTTCTAAATTGGGATTATGACCAACCCTCTGTGGTAGGTTATTCCACGATCTAATTGACGATGGGGAAAATGGATTACAATCTGAACTGGAAATTGAGATTTCTCATTGAATAACCCCATATTGTGGAGGCTGTAGGTATTGGTGTTAAATTTCTGGGACTTCCACAAAATTGCTCCTAGCACGAGTGTTTTGGCTTTTTTTTCTTTTCTCTAAACTCCTAATGTGGGCCGAATAAGTTTTTGGAATCTTATGGCCTCTGTGTGAATCATTCCATTTCCTTAAAAATTTTCTCTTACGCAGGTCAGTGCAATGAACTCAAAATCTATCATTTTTTGACCATCCTATTATTTGCCTCTTCCCATATTGTTGATATTGTCTTAAAATATTGTTAGAAATGTTTGACCGTTTGGAATAAATTAATTGAAACCAAAGGCAGAGGTTTCAATATTCACAAGTTCATTTTTGTTTTTGTGTTAATGCCAAAACATCAACGCTACACAAGAATTAAATAAAAAACAAAACAAAAGTGGTTGATGTAAGGGCACTAAAGTAGTCCCAGGTGCAGTTGAGTTTGTTTTTTTTCTGACCCTCTGTCCATTCGGAAGCAATTGGTTAGTAGATCTGTGTGTGTATATTATCTTCCAAAATAGTCCTGTCCAACTGAGTCAGTTGGTTTATACAAAGAAGAAGAAGCGATTGCCCAACTAGGTCTGTGTATGATTAGTATGCTCCAAATACTCAATTCTGATTGAGTCGGTCAGTTTATTTGAAGAAAAAGAAAGTACTTTAATAGCATTTTCTGAAGATAACAACACAAATTTGGACTATATATTTAACACCAAAGAAACTGGGATAAACTTTAAGCTCCGTGAGCCTCGTAGGTCTGAAGAACTAGAATTTTTTTCTTTGAATGCAAAAATAAAATCTTTCCATTCCAGATCCGACTCCAAAGCCACAAAGAGTGGTAGAGGACGAAGCTATGGATGAAGATGCATATGGTTTTCCTCTTCAGAAAGCAGCACCCTCAATACCAGATAAAAACTTTAGTGATGGTGGTGACGATGGTGTCAAAAAACAGAAACCGGCTCCTGCCAATAAGAAAGGACTACGACTCAAGATCGGCAACAACAAGGGTAAGATAGCTGATAGAACACTTGCATTACAAGCAAGGAGACCTGTATCGACTCTCAATACAATTAAGGTTGTTGGGTTTTTTTTTTTTTTACTGATGCAACTGGGTCCACCCAGCAGTGATTTGATACTGGAGCCTGTGAGATCTGGTGTATTTTGCAATAGACTAGTATTCTACCCAAAGGGTATCAAGCAATTGCTTATATTTGTTGAACACTACAGAAACTTGAATATATTTCAAGGGATTTATGATTATGAAGGGTTACGTTTTTTGTTGAATTTTATTATTATTATTATTATTATTATTATTATTATTATTATTATTATTATTATTATTATTATTATTATTATTATTATTATTATTATTATTATTATTATTATTATTATTATTATTATTATTATTATTATTATTATTATTATTATTATTATTATTATTATTGAAAACAACAGTAAACCCAATGGCTTTCAAACAGATTTTGGTTCTAAGTAGAGCTAGAGGTTTGTCTTTGACTGTTCTTTCCACCAAACACAAGTGGATTTGCTAAGACTGTCAGATCTTGTGGAAAGTATTTTTTTAAATGGATTTTTCGATAGAACGCACTCTTAAGCCTCATGAAAGATACATTCTACACATAAAAGTATAGACTTTACAAGACGGGAAAGGATCCTTTCTTGGCTTTGTTATTATTGTTATGAGCTGTAGAAGGCTTTTGAGCCAAAAACGTTCCCTAGTTGGCCAAGCTGTTATATTCATTTCTATTCATCTCTTTTTACATCAATTTTAATGCGACAATTCAAGATTTAAACATTCAAGATCACACACTGTGTTTTTACATCAATTTTAATGCGACAATTCAAGATTTAAACATTCAAGATCACACACTGTGTTTTTACATCAATTTTAATGCGACAATTCAAGATTTAAACATTCAAGATCACACACTGTGTTTTTACATCAATTTTAATGCGACAATTCAAGATTTAAACATTCAAGATCACACACTGTGTTTTTACATCAATTTTAATGCGACAATTCAAGATTTAAACATTCAAGATCACACACTGTGTTTTTACATCAATTTTAATGCGACAATTCAAGATTTAAACATTCAAGATCACACACTGTGTTTTTACATCAATTTTAATGCGACAATTCAAGATTTAAACATTCAAGATCACACACTGTGTTTTTACATCAATTTTAATGCGACAATTCAAGATTTAAACATTCAAGATCACACACTGTGTTTTTACATCAATTTTAATGCGACAATTCAAGATTTAAACATTCAAGATCACACACTGTGTTTTTACATCAATTTTAATGCGACAATTCAAGATTTAAACATTCAAGATCACACACTGTGTTTTTACATCAATTTTAATGCGACAATTCAAGATTTAAACATTCAAGATCACACACTGTGTTTTTACATCAATTTTAATGCGACAATTCAAGATTTAAACATTCAAGATCACACACTGTGTTTTTACATCAATTTTAATGCGACAATTCAAGATTTAAACATTCAAGATCACACACTGTGTTTTTACATCAATTTTAATGCGACAATTCAAGATTTAAACATTCAAGATCACACACTGTGTTTTTACATCAATTTTAATGCGACAATTCAAGATTTAAACATTCAAGATCACACACTGTGTTTTTACATCAATTTTAATGCGACAATTCAAGATTTAAACATTCAAGATCACACACTGTGTTTTTACATCAATTTTAATGCGACAATTCAAGATTTAAACATTCAAGATCACACACTGTGTTTTTACATCAATTTTAATGCGACAATTCAAGATTTAAACATTCAAGATCACACACTGTGTTTTTACATCAATTTTAATGCGACAATTCAAGATTTAAACATTCAAGATCACACACTGTGTTTTTACATCAATTTTAATGCGACAATTCAAGATTTAAACATTCAAGATCACACACTGTGTTTTTTACATCAATTTTAATGCGACAATTCAAGATTTAAACATTCAAGATCACACACTGTGTTTTTACATCAATTTTAATGCGACAATTCAAGATTTAAACATTCAAGATCACACACTGTGTTTTTACATCAATTTTAATGCGACAATTCAAGATTTAAACATTCAAGATCACACACTGTGTTTTTACATCAATTTTAATGCGACAATTCAAGATTTAAACATTCAAGATCACACACTGTGTTTTTACATCAATTTTAATGCGACAATTCAAGATTTAAACATTCAAGATCACACACTGTGTTTTTACATCAATTTTAATGCGACAATTCAAGATTTAAACATTCAAGATCACACACTGTGTTTTTACATCAATTTTAATGCGACAATTCAAGATTTAAACATTCAAGATCACACACTGTGTTTTTACATCAATTTTAATGCGACAATTCAAGATTTAAACATTCAAGATCACACACTGTGTTTTTACATCAATTTTAATGCGACAATTCAAGATTTAAACATTCAAGATCACACACTGTGTTTTTACACAATTTAATGCGACAATTCAAGATTTAAACATTAAGATCACACACTGTGTTTTTACATCAATTTTATGCGACAATTCAAGATTTAAACATTCAAGATCACACTGTGTTTTTACATCAATTTTAATGCGACAATTCAAGATTTAAACATTCAAGATCACACACGTGTTTTTACATCAATTTTAATGCGACAATCAAGATTTAAACATTCAAGATCACACACTGTGTTTTTACATCAATTTTAAGCGACAATTCAGATTTAAACATTCAAGATCACACACTGTGTTTTTACATCAATTTTAATGCGACAATCAAGATTTAAACATTCAAGATCACACACTTGTTTTACACATTTAATGCGACAATCAGTTTAAACATTCAAGATCACACACTTGTTTTCATCAATTTTATGCGACAATTCAAGTTTAACATTCAAGATCACACACTGTGTTTTACATCAATTTTAATGCGACATTCAAGATTTAAAATTCAAGATCAAACTGTGTTTTTACATCAATTTAATGCGACAATTCAAGATTTAAACATTCAAGATCACACCTGTGTTTTACATCAATTTATGCGACAATTCAAGATTTAACATTCAATCCACATGTGTTTACTCAATTTTAATGGACATTAAGATTTAAACATTCAGATCACACACTGTGTTTTTACATCATTTTAATGCGACAATTCAAGATTTAAACATCAGATCACACACTGTGTTTTACATCATTTTAATGCGACATTCAAGATTTAAACATTCAAGATCACACACTGTGTTTTACATCAATTTTAATGCGACATTAAGATTTAAATTCAAGATAAAGTGTTTTTACATCAATTTTATGCGACAATTCAAGATTTAAACATTCAAGATCACACACTGTGTTTTTACATAATTTTAATGCGACAATCAAGATTAAACATCAGATCACCACTGTGTTTTTACATCAATTTTAATGCGCAATTCAGATTTAAACATTAAGATCACACACTGTGTTTTTACATCAATTTTAATGCGACAATTAAAGATTTAAACATTCAAGATCACAACTGTGTTTTTACATCAATTTTAATGCACAATTCAAGATTTAACATTCAAGATCACACATGTGTTTTTACATCAATTTTAATGCGACAATTCAAGATTTAAACATTCAGTCACACATGTGTTTTTACATCATTTTAATGCGACAATTCAAGATTTAAACATTCAAGATCAACACTGTGTTTTACATCAATTTTAATGCGACAATTCAAGATTTAAACATTCAAGATCACACACTGTGTTTTACATCAATTTTATGCGACAATTCAAGATTAAACTTCAAGATCACACATGTGTTTTCATCAATTTTAATGAATTCAAGATTTAAAATTCAAGATCAACCTGTGTTTTTCATCAATTTTAATGCGCATTCAGATTTAAACATCAGATCCCACTGTGTTTTTAATCAATTTTAATGCGAATTAGATTACATTCAAGATCAACACTGTGTTTTAATCATTTATGCGACAATTCAAGATTTAACATCAAGATCAACCTGTGTTTTTACATCAATTTTATGCGACATTCAAGTTTAAAATTCAAGATACACACTGTGTTTTTCATCAATTTTAATCGCATCAGATTTAACATTCAAGATCACAAGTGTTTTTACTCAATTTATGGACAATCAGATTAAACATTCAGATCACACACTGGTTTTAATCAATTTTAATGCGACAATTCAAGATTTAAACATTCAAGATCACACACTGTGTTTTTACATCAATTTTAATGCGACAATTCAAGATTTAAACATTCAAGATCACACACTGTGTTTTTACATCAATTTTAATGCGACAATTCAAGATTTAAACATTCAAGATCACACACTGTGTTTTTACATCAATTTTATGCGACAATTCAAGATTTAAACATTCAAGATCACACACTGTGTTTTTACATCAATTTTAATGCGACAATTCAAGATTTAAACATTCAAGATCACACACTGTGTTTTTACATCAATTTTAATGCGACATTCAAGATTTAAACTTCAAGATCACACACTGTGTTTTTACATCATTTTAATGCGACATTCAGATTTAAACATTAAGATCACACACTGTGTTTTACATCAATTTTAATGCGACAATTCAGATTTAACATTCAGATCACACACTGTTTTTTACATCAATTTTATGCGACAATTCAAGATTTAAACATTCAAGATCACACACTGTGTTTTTACATCAATTTAATGCGACAATTCAAGATTTAAACATTCAAGATCACACACTGTGTTTTACATCAATTTAATGCGACAATTCAGATTTAAACATTCAAGATCACACACTGTGTTTTTACATCAATTTTAATGCGACATTCAAGATTTAAACATTCAAGATCAACCTGTGTTTTTACATCAATTTTAATGCGACAATTCAAGATTTAAACATTCAAGATACACACTGTGTTTTTACATCAATTTTAATGCGACAATTCAAGATTTAAACATTCAAACACACACTGTGTTTTTCATCAATTTAATGCGACAATTCAAGATTTAACATTCAAATCACACACTGTGTTTTTACATCAATTTTAATGCGACAATTCAGATTTAACATTCAAGATCAACACTGTGTTTTTACATCAATTTTAATGCGACAATCAAGATTTAAACATTCAGATCACACACTGTGTTTTTACATCATTTTAATGCGACAATTCAAGATTTAAACATTCAAGATCACACACTGTGTTTACATCAATTTAATGCGACAATTCAGATTAAACATTCAAGATCACACACTGTGTTTTTCATCAATTTTATGCGACAATTCAAGATTTAAACATTCAAGATCACACACGTGTTTTACATCAATTTTAATGCACAATTCAAGATTTAAACATTCAAGATCACACGTGTTTTTACATCATTTTAATGCGACAATTCAAGATTTAAACATTCAAGATCACACTGTTTTACATCAATTTTAATGCGACATCAAGATTTAAACATTCAAGATCACACACTGTGTTTTTACATCAATTTTAATGCGACAATTCAAGATTTAAACATTCAAGATCACACACTGTGTTTTACATCAATTTTAATGCGACAATTCAGATTTAACATCAAGATCACACACTGTGTTTTTACATCAATTTAATGCGACAATCAGATTTAAACATTCAAGATCACACACTGTGTTTTACATCAATTTTAATGCGCAATTCAAGATTTAAACATTCAGATCACACACTGTGTTTTTACATCATTTAATGCGACAATTCAGATTTAAACATTCAAGATCAACACTGTGTTTTACATCAATTTTAATGCGACAATTCAAGATTAAACATCAAGATCACACACTGTGTTTACATCAATTTTATGCGACAATTCAAGATTTAAACATTCAAGATCACACACTGTGTTTTTACATCAATTTTAATGCGACAATTCAAGATTTAAACATTCAAGATCACACACTGTGTTTTTACATCAATTTTAATGCGACAATTCAAGATTTAAACATTCAAGATCACACACTGTGTTTTTACATCAATTTTAATGCGACAATTCAAGATTTAAACATTCAAGATCACACACTGTGTTTTTACATCAATTTTAATGCGACAATTCAAGATTTAAACATTCAAGATCACACACTGTGTTTTTACATCAATTTTAATGCGACAATTCAAGATTTAAACATTCAAGATCACACACTGTGTTTTTACATCAATTTTAATGCGACAATTCAAGATTTAAACATTCAAGATCACACACTGTGTTTTACATCAATTTTAATGCGACAATTCAAGATTTAAACATTCAAGATCACACACTGTGTTTTTACATCAATTTTAATGCGACAATTCAAGATTTAAACATTCAAGATCACACACTGTGTTTTTACATCAATTTTAATGCGACAATTCAAGATTTAAACATTCAAGATCACACACTGTGTTTTTACATCAATTTTAATGCGACAATTCAAGATTTAAACATTCAAGATCACACACTGTGTTTTTACATCAATTTTAATGCGACAATTCAAGATTTAAACATTCAAGATCACACACTGTGTTTTTACATCAATTTTAATGCGACAATTCAAGATTTAAACATTCAAGATCACACACTGTGTTTTTACATCAATTTTAATGCGACAATTCAAGATTTAAACATTCAAGATCACACACTGTGTTTTTACATCAATTTTAATGCGACAATTCAAGATTTAAACATTCAAGATCACACACTGTGTTTTTACATCAATTTTAATGCGACAATTCAAGATTTAAACATTCAAGATCACACACTGTGTTTTTACATCAATTTTAATGCGACAATTCAAGATTTAAACATTCAAGATCACACACTGTGTTTTTACATCAATTTTAATGCGACAATTCAAGATTTAAACATTCAAGATCACACACTGTGTTTTTACATCAATTTTAATGCGACAATTCAAGATTTAAACATTCAAGATCACACACTGTGTTTTTACATCAATTTTAATGCGACAATTCAAGATTTAAACATTCAAGATCACACACTGTGTTTTTACATCAATTTTAATGCGACAATTCAAGATTTAAACATTCAAGATCACACACTGTGTTTTTACATCAATTTTAATGCGACAATTCAAGATTTAAACATTCAAGATCACACACTGTGTTTTTACATCAATTTTAATGCGACAATTCAAGATTTAAACATTCAAGATCACACACTGTGTTTTTACATCAATTTTAATGCGACAATTCAAGATTTAAACATTCAAGATCACACACTGTGTTTTTACATCAATTTTAATGCGACAATTCAAGATTTAAACATTCAAGATCACACACTGTGTTTTTACATCAATTTTAATGCGACAATTCAAGATTTAAACATTCAAGATCACACATGTGTTTTTACATCAATTTTAATGCGACAATTCAAGATTTAAACATTCAAGATCACACACTGTGTTTTTACATCAATTTTAATGCGACAATTCAAGATTTAAACATTCAAGATCACACACTGTGTTTTTACATCAATTTTAATGCGACAATTCAAGATTTAAACATTCAAGATCACACACTGTGTTTTTACATCAATTTTAATGCGACAATTCAAGATTTAAACATTCAAGATCACACACTGTGTTTTTACATCAATTTTAATGCGACAATTCAAGATTTAAACATTCAAGATCACACACTGTGTTTTTACATCAATTTTAATGCGACAATTCAAGATTTAAACATTCAAGATCACACACTGTGTTTTTACATCAATTTTAATGCGACAATTCAAGATTTAAACATTCAAGATCACACACTGTGTTTTTACATCAATTTTAATGCGACAATTCAAGATTTAAACATTCAAGATCACACACTGTGTTTTTACATCAATTTTAATGCGACAATTCAAGATTTAAACATTCAAGATCACACACTGTGTTTTTACATCAATTTTAATGCGACAATTCAAGATTTAAACATTCAAGATCACACACTGTGTTTTTACATCAATTTTAATGCGACAATTCAAGATTTAAACATTCAAGATCACACACTGTGTTTTTACATCAATTTTAATGCGACAATTCAAGATTTAAACATTCAAGATCACACACTGTGTTTTTACATCAATTTTAATGCGACAATTCAAGATTTAAACATTCAAGATCACACACTGTGTTTTTACATCAATTTTAATGCGACAATTCAAGATTTAAACATTCAAGATCACACACTGTGTTTTTACATCAATTTTAATGCGACAATTCAAGATTTAAACATTCAAGATCACACACTGTGTTTTTACATCAATTTTAATGCGACAATTCAAGATTTAAACATTCAAGATCACACACTGTGTTTTTACATCAATTTTAATGCGACAATTCAAGATTTAAACATTCAAGATCACACACTGTGTTTTTACATCAATTTTAATGCGACAATTCAAGATTTAAACATTCAAGATCACACACTGTGTTTTTACATCAATTTTAATGCGACAATTCAAGATTTAAACATTCAAGATCACACACTGTGTTTTTACATCAATTTAATGCGACAATTCAAGATTTAAACATTCAAGATCACACACTGTGTTTTTTACATCAATTTTAATGCGACAATTCAAGATTTAAACATTCAAGATCACACACTGTGTTTTTACATCAATTTTAATGCGACAATTCAAGATTTAAACATTCAAGATCACACACTGTGTTTTTACATCAATTTTAATGCGACAATTCAAGATTTAAACATTCAAGATCACACACTGTGTTTTTACATCAATTTTAATGCGACAATTCAAGATTTAAACATTCAAGATCACACACTGTGTTTTTACATCAATTTTAATGCGACAATTCAAGATTTAAACATTCAAGAGATCACACACTGTGTTTTT
Organism: Berghia stephanieae; assembly: GCF_034508935.2. Classification (NCBI taxonomy): domain Eukaryota; kingdom Metazoa; phylum Mollusca; class Gastropoda; order Nudibranchia; family Aeolidiidae; genus Berghia; species Berghia stephanieae. Next base: position 28,660,033 of record NC_088373.1, on the reverse strand, counting down.
ACATCAATTTTAATGCGACAATTCAAGATTTAACATTCAAGATCACACACTGTGTTTTTACATCAATTTTATGCGACAATTCAAGATTTAAACATTCAAGATCACACACTGTGTTTTACATCATTTTAAGCGACAATTCAAGATATAAACATTGTATACACATTTTTTACACAATTTAATAAAATTCAAGATCAACACTCAGTTTTACATCATTTTAAGCAAATCAAGTTTAACATTCAAGATCACAAGATTTTTCAAATCAATTAATGGTTTTTCATCAAATTTAAATCAGACACACAGTTTTTAATCAATTAATGGTACATCAAGATTTTAATCACAATTCAAGATAAACATTATTTACACATTTTTTCAAATTAATGAATTAAAAACATTCAAGATCACACACTGTTGTTTTCTACATCAATTTAATGCGAACAATTCAAATTTTAAACAATTCAAGATCGCAACTTAGTTTATTTACATCAATTTTAATGCGACAATCAAGATTTAAACATTCAAGAATACACCAGATAATGTTTTTACATCAATTTTAATGCGACAATTCAAGATTTAACATTCAAGATACACACTGTTTTTCTTTTTATTACATCAATTTTAATGCGAAATTCAAGATTTATAACATCAAATCACAACAGTGTTTAAAATTAAGGACAATTCAATTTTAAACATTCAAGATCACAATAGTTTTTTCAATCACAATTTTTAATCAATAATGCGACAATTCAAGATTTAAACATTCAAGATCACACACTGTGTTTTTACATCAATTTTAATGCGACAATTCAAGATTTAAACATTCAAGATCACACAGCTGATTTTTACATCAATTTTAATGCACAATTCAAGATTTAAACTTCATACACAATTGTGTTTACATCAAATTTAAATAGCACAATGATTTACACAATTATCGATAACAGTTTATTTTATCACACACTTTTATGCGACAATCAAATTTAATACAATTCAAGATCAAACATTCGTCACTTGTTTTACATCAATTTTAATGCGACAATTCAAGTTTAAACATTCAAGATCACACCGTGTTTTTTTACATCAAATTTAATGCTAAATTCAAGATTTAAACATTCAAGATCACACACTTGTGTATTTCAAATTTAAATTCGACAATCAAATTTAAACTATGTCACATCACATTGTTTTTACAATTCAATTTAATCGACATTCAATACAAGTTTTAACATTCAAGATCACACTGTGTATTTACATCAATTTTAATCGACAATTCAGATTTAAACATTAATACAACACTGTGTTTTAACATCAATTTAAATGACACAATTCAAGATTTAAACATTCAAGATCACACACTTGTTTTTACATCAATTTAATCGACAATTCAAGATTTTAAACATTCAAGATCACACACTAGTTTTTTACATTCAATTAATGCGACAAATTTAGATTAAAAAACTTAAGATCCACACTGTGTTTTTACATCAATTTTAATGCGACAATTCAAGATTTAAACATTCAAGATCACACATGTGTTTTTACATCAATTTTAATGCGACAAATTCAAGATTTTAAACATTCAAGATCACACATGGTTTTTACATCAATTTAATGCGATATATAATTTTAAACATTCAAAAGATCACACACTGTGTTTTTACATCAATTTTAATGCGACAAATTCAAGATTAAACATTCAAGATACAATGTGTTTTTTAAAATTAATGCGACAATTCAAGATTTAAAATTCAAGATCACACAATCAGTATTTTTACATCAATTTTAATGCGACAATTCAATTAAAATTTAAACATTCAAGATCACACATTTTACAATCAATTTAATGCAATTCAAGTTTTAAACATTAAGCACAATAGTTTATTAACATCAATTTTTTAATGCAATTCAATTCAAGATTTAAACATTCAAGATCACACGTTTACACATTGTTATTGACATATTATTTAAGCACAATCAAATTATTAACAATTTAATCACAATAGATTTATTTCATCAATTTTTACATGACAATTATCAAGATTTAAACATTCAAGATCACACACTGTGTTTTTACATCAATTTTAATGCGACAATTCAAGATTTAAACATTCAAGATCACACACTGTGTTTTTACATCAATTTTAATGCGACAATTCAAGATTTAAACATTCAAGATCACACACTGTGTTTTTACATCAATTTTAATGCGACAATTCAAGATTTAAACATTCAAGATCACACACTGTGTTTTTACATCAATTTTAATGCGACAATTCAAGATTTAAACATTCAAGATCACACACTGTTTTTACATCAATTTTAATGCGACAATTCAAGATTTAAACATTCAAGATCACACACTGTGTTTTTACATCAATTTTAATGCGACAATTCAAGATTTAAACATTCAAGATCACACACTGTGTTTTTACATCAATTTTAATGCGACAATTCAAGATTTAAACATTCAAGATCACACACTGTGTTTTTACATCAATTTTAATGCGACAATTCAAGATTTAAACATTCAAGATCACACACTGTGTTTTTACATCAATTTTAATGCGACAATTCAAGATTTAAACATTCAAGATCACACACTGTGTTTTTACATCAATTTTAATGCGACAATTCAAGATTTAAACATTCAAGATCACACACTGTGTTTTTACATCAATTTTAATGCGACAATTCAAGATTTAAACATTCAAGATCACACACTGTGTTTTTACATCAATTTTAATGCGACAATTCAAGATTTAAACATTCAAGATCACACACTGTGTTTTTACATCAATTTTAATGCGACAATTCAAGATTTAAACATTCAAGATCACACACTGTGTTTTTACATCAATTTTAATGCGACAATTCAAGATTTAAACATTCAAGATCACACACTGTGTTTTTACATCAATTTTAATGCGACAATTCAAGATTTAAACATTCAAGATCACACACTGTGTTTTTACATCAATTTTAATGCGACAATTCAAGATTTAAACATTCAAGATCACACACTGTGTTTTTACATCAATTTTAATGCGACAATTAAAGATTTAAACATTCAAGATCACACACTGTGTGTTGATACAGGGTTTGCTTTTATTTCTCTTGAAATTCGGATTCTTCCCCCAGAAATATACTTCTTGGTAATGTGTTTCTTGTTTATATTGGCACTCCTGCTCTTTCGTCTCGATTCCTTCCCCTTAAAAGTTATGTGTAATGTAGTAGAAAAGTATATATACTATATTAGAAAATTCCCTGTATTGAATCACTTCTTCTTCCTGTTATTATAGTTATCTACTTCCTGGCGCCAGAATGCCTACTTCCTGTTCTCACTTCTACTCTAATTTTAGGTCAGTCCAGTTCAGGAACTCAATGACGCAACATGTCTATCTCAGTTCATTATAATATAAATACAATTTTTCTTCTTCAACCTGCAGCCAATACTGATGAAGCACGCAAGAGTCAAAATGCATACAACAACCTTGCAATGGCACAAAATGAAACCAATGGAGACGTAGCTGCTGACAACGTTTACGGCAACATAGACAAACAGGCTGATAATGTTTATGGCAATGTTGGGGTTTGTTAAAACCTTATCTCATTTTGCTTGCTTTGGTTGTCAAGGTATAACTATAACCCGTATTTAATGCTTTTATATTTGGCATTAACATCTTACAGCTAAGACATATTTATTCTTTATTGAATATATATATGGTTGAGGGGAATTAGCTAGAACCGATGAAGAGTGCTCAATAGTTTCTTGGAGCGAATTATTTATTTATTCTGACCTCGTTTTTGTTACTTTCTCCAACAACATTGTTTCATCCAAATCTTGGAATCATCAGGGAGCCCTGGTGTCTGGGAGAAATGTTGTTGTTGGAGAAAGTAACAAAAATGAGATAAGAATTTTAAAAATAAATAAATAGATATATATAGTATATAACGAGCTTTTATATAGCGCAATATCCACTAAATATGCTCAAAGCGCTTTACAAAGTTTACCTGACAACCAACAACACGTAATATGTAGAATGAGACATGACGCCTGTTGGGCAATATTACAATATTTTATGGGTACTCATTTTACCCCTGAGTATGGTGAGAGAATGTGAAAAAATAGCCTTTGCCAAGGACTCAACTATGCGCTGAGCGAGGCTCAAACCCAGGACCTTCTGACCCGAAAGCGAGTGTCATACCACAAGACCACATAACCGCAGAATATATGGGTGTGTGTGTGTGTATTTAAAAATAATTTTTTTGGTATTGAGGGGTGATTTTAATTTACCTACTTTACCTTTAGTGTTAGTAGCAAAACTGATCCACCGGATGCACAGCTCTGGGTGCTTATGTACAGTAGGATGATATTCAATATGAAGTATTAGATTTATCAATAACATTTGAATATTCAGCCATTTTGCTTTTGAGCAGCACTATTACGTTGGCTTACTTTTTTCTTTAAACTCCTATTTATTGCCGATCAAGTTTTTGTGATTTTGTGTTCTCTGTCTTAATCATTCCCTTTCCTTTTAAATTTTCTCTTCCACTGGTCAGCTCAGATGAATTCAAAATTTATCATCTTTGTGCGGCTATGTGGTCTTGTGGTATGACACTCGCTTTCGGATCGGAAGATCCTGGGTTCGAGCCTCGCTCGGCGCATAGTTGAGTCCTTGGAAAAGGCTCTTTACTCACATTATCTCACCGTACTCAGGTGTAAAATGAGTACCTGGCCGTTAACAGCGTTGTCTCTGTCCAAAAAAAAATGTAATATCGTCTAACAAGTGTCATGTCCCGTCCTAAATGTTAAGTGTTGCTGTTGGCCAGGGACCCCCTGTAAAGCGATTTGAGCACGTTTAGTGGATATTGCGCTATATAAAAGCTCAATTTTTTCTATCTTTTGACCACCCACCGTGGATGGAAATTTTTTTGTTTTTTTTATAGCATGAGCTTTCTTGCAATTGTTGTTTTGGGGGGTTTTTTTGCACAATTTTTTTTCAATAACTTTTGAATTTAAAAAGAATAAATTATGGAATTAAATGTGGCAGTTTGATTTTTATGATGAATGAGGCATGTTTACTCCTATGATTTTTTTTTTTTAAAAATTCAATAATGTATGTGGAAAAATATTACAAAGTTAAAGATACCTGCTTAAAAAGCTGACATGTACACAATGGGGATAGAATCTACAAGAGTTGGACTTAGGTAGAACATGTTTTTTTTAGAAGAAAGAGGGAGAGAGAGAGAGATAGATAATCACCATGAGTATAATTCTCATCATTTGTGGAGTCAGAGTTTATCCCAGTTTCAATAGCGTGAAAAGGACAATAGCAATTGCTTGCTATCCTTTGGATAGGATGCTAGTCTATTCCAAAGTACTTTCCACCAGATCTAACAGACCCAGCTGGGTGGACAGGGGGGTCAGAAAAAATCTTGACTGCACCCGGGATTAATCTCAGTCCCTTTCGTGTGAAGAGAGTGCTCTACCAACTGTCCTATCAAAACCCCCTTTTTTTTGTATATTATCATCATTTTATGTTTTATATTTTTCCCTCTTAGGTAAATGGTAAAGCAAAAAGTAAAGAAAACTCTAAGGGCAAATCCAAAAATAATTCTGCGCTGGTGTACTGCAACGTGGAATTCATCCCCCCGAAGGAGGGCTCATCTCGTTCCAATTCCAAAAGATTTAAGATTGCCGATGACAGTGTGACATACTCCTCTATCCATGTGGAATCAGCTAGCAAGGATGGAAAGTAAAACATCCAAATAGAAAAACCCCCAAAATTGCTTAAAGAGTCTGTCTGTTGTTGCTGACCTATTAATGGAGCATTAGGTCGTCAAATTATTCGACATGGCAGCCTCTCTCTTTCTTCCTTATGATGTCTTAGAATTTTTTTTTTAAAAAGATCAATCATCTGAACTTTACTGTTTCAATTTAATAATTGGTTTAGTTTTTCTTTGACCTAAACCTTGATGGAATATTTTTGAAATATGGTGGGTTTTTTGGGGAAAAAAAAGAAATGGGGACGGGATGGATGTCAAGCTTTATTTGGATAGCTGGTCTGTTTAAGAGAGTGGAATACTTTCTATGTGATATGTATTTATGTATATTATTTCATACAAATGCTTTTAACTTCTCCATTCTTTCGATTATTGTTTACATAGCCTTGGTCAGAAACAAAAAGGGATTTATTCTTGCAGTTCCAGTCGTTTTGTTATTATTATCTTCAATGAAATGCAAATTTGGAGGGCTTATAGAGGGGAATGATGACCAAATGCAGTTTGCAATATGTAATACACGGGAGAGAGGGGGGTGGGGGGGTATTTTAAAAAAATTTTTTTGCTCAATCCTTTTTTTTTTTTCACATTATTAGTTTTTAATTTGTGAAAAATATTGATAAAAATGGTTTGGATTGACATGGAAATCATAATGGATATCCGAAATGTCTTACCTTGATGAAATATTATTATTCCCCTGGTGCTGTCGATGAGCTGTTGTCCTATTTTGGATTTAATATTTGGACAAATAGCACTAAAAGGATTGCAGGACGGATATGTCGACAGCATTGTTTTAACATTACACCTTTATCAATTTTGTCACATTTTTTTTCCTGTATTACATCAGTAAGTAAAGTTCCTATAGATAGAATTGGGAGAGGCTTCACGGCCTCTATCAACATTTCAATGGGGCATAGTGAGGTTGACTGGACACAATGTCAGTTTTTGTTTTGTCCAAAAATCTCATTGAATACAAGGTGCTGTTAACTGTGCTAATTGATGTAATGTTACTTTAAAAACAAAACAAAAAAACAAGAACTTTTAACTTCCAAATTGAATCCAATGTTTTGTTGGATTCGAATGCATTGAACTCAAGGATCCTGTATTTCTTTATTTGTGTATGTTCTGAATTATGTATACCCTTGATCACTTTCTGCTGTCAATATCAGTGCCTTTTTTTAAAAAATTGATAAAATGTATTGTCATCCTACAGACAAGATTCACATGACAAATTATTATTGATTAATGTAAATTAATTTAAATTATATGCATCATTTTATCTTTTCATTCATTATTTTCTTTCTGGGCTTGGATCTGTATTTAATCCCTCATTTGATTAATTCTTCTACTCGCTCCTTACGCTCGTTTCACACCGCCACTTGTGTTTTGTTGGATGCCAATTCTTATATGTGATCACGACCTCAAAATGGTATTATGTTGGCGTGATTTAGATGCTGAAAATTGCTTTTTTACGGTTGAGTGTGTAGGTTTGTTTCTTTTTAAAAAGAGGACAAATATGTCGTATAAAGTGTGAAAAACCCAAAATCATTTTAACTTTAATTTAACTCTGGCATTTGGTTTACTCCAACATAACTCTGTATTGAGGCCATGAGTAAAGGATGACGTCGAGTGTTTCAAAGCATCTTTAAATAAAGAAAGAAGAAAAAACACACCATCAACTACTTACCACAACTTTATTCTTGAGGTCATGTTTTCTGTCTTGCCATTAGATTACGAAGCTGGCAATGGTAAATAGTTTATAATTCTTATATCTCAATGAGAAAATTATCAACTTGGGTGTTGAATATTCAAATTATGTGTGAAATATTTATTATTTGTGATCATTCCAACAAACAAACGTGTCATATCCCACATATATTCAAGAGAAATAAGATTTCATGTATTTATCTTGAAATGTATTTTGATTTTATGTAACCTAATGTAGATGATATATGAACAAAGGTTTCATGCCATTTTTGATAATGTTGATATTATTGTTTGTAATTATACCATTCTTTGCTCTTCGCCTTTTTTTTAAAAAGATATTTTTAATATATTGAGTATTAATTAATTCCAAAAAAGACAACTTTCCAAATTTTTATTTGTTAACATGTTACAACAATCAATGAATTTTGTCTCACACAGCAAATAATGATAATTTATTTACAATGTTATCACTTCCACTGTATGATTTGTACATAGTTTGTGTCATGTGATCAGAAAGTGGTCAAATTACTTTTAGGTGTAAAAACTTATTTTACCATTAGGTGTCTTCATCCTTTGAATGATGCTCACAAATACTGGATATGGCATACCTGCCTACCGGAAATTTAACTACTGATGTATGAAATTGGAAGAAAAATTTGCGGATGTTTTATTTCATATCTATTTGGCTGCACTGTTAAAGAGGAAAGACCATAGTTTTCAGGAGAGAAAAAGAATGTTCCCAAAAGTTATAAAGGCTTAGTTCCACACCTGTGATAGCTAAGTCGGTCACTATCTTCAACAAAGTTTTTTTTATGTATATAAAAGGTTGTATATAACATTGTTTGTTTGGATTGAAATAGTATTCCTGAAATTTGACCGTTTATTACTGATGAATTTTGTATTGGTTACTCATTTTGAATATTTCAGAGCAGGCAGTATGGGATATGTTATAGTGAATGACATAATCAGTCGGATGGCGAAAAGGTTTGAACTGAGATATTGCCAAGTTTAGTTAGAAGGTCAATTTTTATCAAAAATGAGTTCTTGTCATAAATGATTAAATCAACCCTTTTTGTACATCTTCGGGAAATATCAAAGCTTAATTTCTGTTCTAAATATTTTTTACAGCTAGTCCAGTTGAAAAAGTATGAAATTTGAGAAAAGTTGCTGGATACCTTTCCCATACATCTGACCATAACTTCATGAAATTTTCACCTTCCGACTGATTATGTCATGCACTGACACGTATAGGTACAATGTGCAACGTATCAAAATGGTTGAAAACCACAGTTGATGGACCGACCATGAATAGATTTGATATTTTGAATATGCATGACCAATTGTTCCTAATTGGTGTTATGTCGGAGTGAATTTGATTCTGGAAATTTATACCCTTTATTTATGAAATTGGGATTTCAGATAGCTCAGTTGATAGAATAATCGCTTCACACGCAAAGGAATCTGGATTGATCTATGGCGAAATCAAGATTTTTGTTTCTGACCCCCTAAACCAGTGATTGAGTAGCTGCGTCTGTTAGATTTGACAGAAAGTACTTTGTAATATTCAAAGGGTAGCAAGCAATTGTTGCTGTTCTTATAACACTATGGAAACGAGGATTAAATTTGGCTCCATAGGACTTATTATCGCTCTTAAGGACTGCTTTCTTCTTTCTTATAAAATTTATAGGTAAAATGCAAACCTGCAAACCTGGGATGGAGAGTCTTGTTTTATTTCTTATACTTCAAAAATTTTCAATTTCCTATTTTTGAATGTTTTGACTGGAAACTGAATTTTCTTCCGTCTTGTTCACCCCGACTTACTTACTTACTTACTTATCCAAACCAGCAACTAGTAGAAGTTAGATGTCTCCTGTAGTTGTTCCAGGTGACTTTACAGTGTGTTACTAATATTTTGATTTGGTGGGAAGAATGTGCATCTGAAGTCTCAAGAGCTTGATACTCAAGCAAGTGGTTTGTTTCTGTCTCATTTGGGTGTTGACATAATGGACAGGAAGGGCTTGTGTCTTTTGTAATGTTACCTAGATGGCTGTTGAGCGAGCTGTATGCGTTGTGTTCTTCATTGAAAGATGATATTTTCCTCTAAGGTTATTTAGGCCATTCAATTGTAAATGAATATAGGAGAAGAGGATATTGCCAGAGACAAACCAATTCAAATACCTAGGAACAACTGGACAAGGAGATGGGGCAATGAAATGGAGGTTAAAAAGAGGATCGAGGCAGGCTTGAATAATTGGGGGAAGGTAACTGGAGTTCCTCAGTCTAATCATTTTGACTCAAGAAAACTCTTCTTTTCTTCACCAAGTTCATTCCGACATAATACCATATAGACGGGCCGGGTCACATTTTAAAAAATATATTGTTGTCAAGATTATACAGATATTAATTTTAGAATGAATTGATTTAAAGTAAGGATTTACTACACTACACAATGAATGACAATGTCCTAAATATATCATTCCTTCATACTTCTACCATGGTGGGCAGGAGGTCATGCTGCATCTTCTATCCCCCATATCTGTTTTCCGAGTTGCTTTATGTCTTTGTCCTGACCCTTGCCAGAGTCCTTAGCTGAGAGGAAAACAGTCAAATGTTTAGTATTAGTTTTGAGAGATGATATTTTGTTCCTTATAAATCAGCTCTGTTATATATTGTTAGTTATGTATTCTGTTTTGGATATATTTTGTAAATATTTGAGTGTTTTCCTCTTGGTGTAATCCTGTGTTGGTGTCTGGATGAGACTTTTAGGTACGGTATCTCAAACTAAGTACAATGATAATGTGCTCTGTAAATCTACATCTGTTCCCTATTTGAACCATAATTATAATTCTAGAATCTTTTCACCATCCCATTTTCTTCATTTTGACTGGTGCTGAGATGACCTAAATGTGTCGCAAGCACCGTAAAACCCTTAAAAACAAAAAGCGAACATTCCTTCATACTTGATTGTCCATGTTTCTGTGTTATATTTAACAATTTATTCATTAAAAAATCAAATGCTTTTTATACAGCTGAGTAGCTTTGACGACCAGTCTTTCAACAGAAAATGCCAATGGCTTTAAACTGTTTGCATGTTTACTATTTCTATCATCTTTTTAAATCGTCCAAATTATCTACTTACCTATATATCTATACATAAAACTTAATCATAAATTCTTCATGTAGATTTCTATTCCACTTGTCTCTTAAATTTACAAATGTTATTTTTTATTATACTAAGCTTTTGAAATATTGAAAAATTTGGATCATTTTTCAAATTCAAAGCAATTTATTGGGTTCTTTTGCTATTGTTTTTTTTTTTTAAATATTGATTTTTATAAACGACTCACTCTCCCACACCCTCCCCAACTTTTACTTTTTTGTTTCTTATACTTAATCATGGTATAGGTGGTACGTATATTCTATATCAAATCGATCATCATCGAATTCCTTTGATATTTACATTTCATTTTGTTACAGTTGTTACAAAATAGCCTTCCTTACTTTTCCAAAGTCGTTTGTTGTTTTAAATTTACTACTGCTGAGTGATGTCTACCATGTTTCTCACTGCTGATCCCATAGCCATTACATTACAAATGCCAACGTGAACTTTGACCCTTTATACAGGTTGGCTTCAGTTTTGATTCTTACCATTTTTGCCAAGAGAGCCGTAACAGCCATGCCATGCAGGCTTCCACAAATTAGGAGTCGTCGTCGTCAATATTTGCTGGTACTGCAATTGTGGTGAAAAAACTGTTATGTCTGCCATCATAATCAGATGGAAATCAAAGGACCAAATACAATGTCAAAGAATTTTACTTTTTCGTCTTCTTCTTCATCGTGATGTACAAACCCTTTATTTTTTTAAAATATTTTTATTTTGATATTTTTTATTTTTTTTGTTACTTTCTCGTCTTCTTCATGGTGATGTATAAACTCTTTTTGAAGGAGGATCTGTCTTGATATATTTTTTAAAAAAATTCTTATGTCCTACTGTTGAAGGGGTTGATATTCACACTCCACTCCCTCCCCCCTCGCTGTTTTTTTTTAAAGATAATTTATATTAATTGTATATCAACTGCTCATAATTCATGATCTATGTAATTGTAGATTTTGAGGTGTTATGGTAAGCGTACCAAAAGGTCTAGGGTTCAATTCCTAGTGGAAGCAACCAGTTTCAGATGTCTACATCATTGGAATCCTATGCCTTTTGGTGACCATTTTGGAATTGTTTAATTTGATTTTAAAACTTGGTTCTACTAAAGTAATCGATTATTTAAAATAGAGCATCAGATTGCTATGTCTCTTAACCTTACATTTAAATGGGTTACTGCACAGTGTTTGGTTTGGTGTCCTCTGGACCAACTAAAAGTAATGTAAAAGATTGATGCGGTTCGTATTAGACATTGGTTGGGGCGGCACGCTACACCAATAATTAAAGCCTTTTTATGAGTTCTTGATTCCTGGGCATGGAGCTGGTGGTGTGGGGGGGAAGAGAGCGAGAGGGAGAGGCAGAGCGGAGAGAGAGCGAGAGGGGGTTTGCGCGCTGAGAGCAGAGAGAGAGCGAGCGAGAAGACGTGAGGCGAGCGAGAGAGAGAGAGTGAGAGAGCGGGGCGAGTGCGAGAGAGAGAGGCGAGAGTGGAGAGGAGAGGAGAGAGGAGGAGGAGCGAGCGGAGAGGGAGGAGCGAGAGAGAGAGAGCGAGAGTGGAGGGAGATGAGAGCGAGACGAGAGGGGCGGCGAGAGAGTGCGAGAGCGAGAGTGAGAGTGAGAGAGAGCAGTACGAAGAGAGGGAGAGAGAGTGTGAGCGACGAGAGAGGGGAGAGAGAGTGAGGAGAGGGAGAGAGTGAGAGAGAGGGAGAGAGTGAGCGAGCGGTGAGAGAGAGGGAGAGAGAGTGAGAGAGAGAGAGAGAGGAGAGCGCGAGAGAGTGAGAGAGCGGGAGAGAGAGTGAGAGAGGAGAGAGAGTGAGAGACGAGAGGGTGAGAGCGAGAGTGAGAGTGAGAGGAGAGTGAGGGGAGAGAGAGTGAGGAGCGAGGTGAGTGAGCGAGAGCGGAGCGGGAGTGAGAGAGCGAGCGGAGAGGAGAGAGTGAGCGAGAGAGAGAGGAGAGGAGGAGAGAGGAGGAGAGAGAGAGAGAGGCGAGGAGAGAGAGAAAAGGGGCGAGCGCGAGGGGAGGGGGAGAGTGAGAGAGGGAGGAGAGAGGATGAGGCGCGTGAGAGGAGAAGTGGAGAGATGCGAGAGGTGCGCAGGAGAGTGAGCGAGCGAGGCGCGAGGCTGAGGAGAGCAGGGGAGTGCGAGGAGAAGTCGACGAGACAGTGCGAGAGAGTGAGTACGCGCGAGAGAGTTGAGCGAGAGCGGGAGTGTCGGGGAGCGTGAGGAGAGTTAGGAGTGCAGCGCGTGAGAGGAGCGCGGAGTGAGGAGAGAAGGGGAGAGAGAGGGAGCGGGGTGAGAGAGTGAGGGTGGAGTTTGGGGTGTGTAGTGTGTGCTGTTTTGTGTGTGTGTGAGAAACAAAAAGAGGGGGGGAGAGAGCGAGGGCGAGAGAAGAGAGAGAGAGGAGCGGCACGAAGGAGCGAAAAAAGGAGGGGAGATGACGCGAGGGAGAGCGAACGCAAGGCAGAAGAAGAGCAGAAAGAGAGGAAGCGAGCGAGAGAGCTCGGCGAGCGGGTTGTGTGTGGCGGGGGGAGAACAGAGAAGAGAGAGCGAGAGAGAGTGGCGGGGGGGAGCGAGAGAGACAGAGCAGCGGGGGAGGAGCAAACCGAAAGAGGAGAGAGAGAGTAGCGAGGAGTCGAGGGGGAGTGTGGGAGCGCGGGGGCGACAAAACCTCCGGCAGCGAGCGGGCGCCGGGATTTGGGTGGCGCGGGGTCCCCCCTCTCCCTTCTTCTCCCCCTCCCTCCAAACCCCCACCCCCTTTCCCCCCTTTTCCCTTTTCCCCCCCCCCTCCCCCCCCCCCCCCCCTAAAAATCCCCCCCCCTTTCCCCCTTTTTCCCCCCCTCTCCCCCCTCCCCCCCCCCCCTCTCCTCTCTCTCTCTTTTTTTTTTTTTTATATATATTATCTTAAATATTATAATATTTTCTTCTCCCCCCCCACTCTCCTCCCCCCCCCCCTCTCTCTTCTCCTCTCTTTTTCTCTCTCTCCCTCTCTCTCCTCTCCCCTCTATCTCACTCTCTCCTCCTCACTCTCTCTCTCTCTCACTCTCTCTCCCCTCTCTCTCTTCACTCCCTTCTCACTCTTCTCTCTTCACTCTCTCTCTCTCTCTCACCTCTTTTCTCCTCTCTCTCTCTCTCTCTTCTTCTCACTCTCTCTCCCTTCTCTCTTCTCCCTCTCTCTCTCTTCCCCTCTCTCTTCTCTCCCTCCCCTCTCTCTCCTCTCTCTCTCCCCTCCCTTCTCTCTCTCTCCCTCTCCTCTTCTCCTCTCTCCCTTCTCCCTTCCCTTTTCCCCCTCCTCTCTCTCTCTACTCTCTCTCTCTATTTCTCTTTAATATCTCTCTCTCTCTTCTCCCCCCCCCTTTCTCTCCCCTCCCCCCCCCCCTCTCTCTCTCTCCCTCTCTCTTCTCTCTCTAGATCAGGAATAACTTTTCATCAACCCATTTTTAATTTCCTGAAAAAATGTAATACTTTTTTTAAAATGTACTGTGTTAATTTACATTATATTTAGAGCTTAATATTTTTTTTGTTTTTTTAAAAACTCCAAATGTTATCTAGAAGTGATTCCGTTGACATGAAACTTTGTTTTTTTGTGGATTTTTTTTTTTCCCTTCATGTAATCCCAAAGGAAATGGCATTATCGATGTCGTGGGGCCCTTTCTATTTAAAAAAAAACTTATTTTACTTACATTTCCCTTTTGCATTTTAGATCTATCACGATTTGATATCGCAGGGCTTTATAAATTTAAAATCTCCAAAGATTAAAAGAAACGATGTCAAATTGCCCAACTTATCGTTCCCAAACGAAACCAAACAATATGTCAGCGCTTCAAACATTGAAGATTGATAAATATACTTTGTGCGGTGGGTTTGGTGATTTTATCTGCATCTGCATTTTTTGTGGGGCAAATATCAGGGCGATCCGAAAATTTTTGGAAATTTCCCAAAATTGGCAAATCGGCAAATTTTTTGGGGGGAAAATTGGCAAATCGGTGACAAATTTTGAGAAAAAAAAAAAAAGCGAAAAAAAAATAACGAAGAAAAAAAGGCAAAACTTGGAAAAGTTGCAGCTTTGCCGGGCCCAAACCAAAGGGAAGTACTCTCTAAGGATAATGATCCTTTAAAATTTTTTGTAACAACGCTTTCAAAATGTAGCCTCCTTAAATGTAATAAATTGTCTTTTATAATTTTTTTTCTGTATCGCGTGTTAATTTTTACAAACGCTTAGTTCTCCCCGGCAAATGTTTTGGCAAATTTCCTGGCATATTTTGGGGGTTTTTTTTGGCAAATTTTGGGTCCAATTTGGCAAAAAAATGAGGGACGTTTTTTGTGATTTAATACGCTCTGTAAGGTGCCTTCTTCTTGTATTTATCTATTGACCATTATTTTCAAAATCTTGTAATTTATAATTGTGACCACTCCTCCCCCTCCCCGTCACCCTTCCTGGTCTCAAGATATATGAATGCCCGGGGTCGGGACCCAAAAAGTGAATTTAGTGTTTGAAATGAGAATAAATGCCAACTTTCAGTTTTGGCAGTGCGGGAAAAATTTGTGTAATTCTCCCCTTAACGTAGGAAATAAAAGCCCAGTTTATATTTTATGGCTTTTTTAATTTGTATTTCCC
>NC_088373.1:28620762-28644686 GCF_034508935.2 Berghia stephanieae | reverse complement strand
TTTCCCCCTCCTCTCCCCCTTTTTTCCTCCCCCTCTCTCCCTCCCTTTCCCCTCTCCCCACTCTTCTCTCCCTCTCCCTCTCTCTCCCCCTCTCCCTCTCTCTCTCTCCCCCTCCTCTCTCCCTCCCTCTCTCTCCCTCTCTCTCTTCTATTCTCTCCTCTCTCTATTTCCTTTTTATATATCTCTCTCTCCTTCTCTTCTCCCCCCCCTCCCCCCCTCCCCCCCCCCCCCCCCCCCCCTCTCTCTCTCTCCCTCTCTCTCTCTCTCTCTTAAAATAAAAGGAATAACTTTTCACTCAAGCCATTTTTAATCTTCCTGAAAAAAATGTATATACATTTATTTTAATGTACTGTGTTAATTTACATTATATTTATGAGCTTTAATATTTATTTTTGATTTTTAAAAAACTCAAATGTTACTCTAGAAGTGATTCCTTTTGACATGAAACATTTGTTTTTTTGATGGATTCTCTTTTTTTCCTTCATGAAATGCCAAGGCAATGGCATCTATCGATGTCGTGTGGCCTTTTTATTTAAAAAAAAACTTATTCACTTACATTCCTTTGCATTCTAGATCTATCACGATTTGATATCGCAGGGCTTTATACATTTAACTCTCCAAAGATAAAAGAAACGCATGTCAAATTGACCCAACTTATCGATTCCAATCGAATCCAATCAATACTGTCAGCAGCTTCAAACATTGAAGATTAGATAAATATAACTTTGTGCGGTGGAGTTATAGGTGATTTTATCTGTCATCTGCATTTTTTGTGGCTGCAAATATCAGGGCGATCCGCAAATTTTGGCAAATTTCCCAAAATTGGCAAATCGTGGCAAATTTTGGAAAATTGGCAAATCGCGTGACAAATTTTGAGAAAAAAAAAGAAGCGAAAACAAAATAACGAAGAAAAAAAAGTGCAAAACTTGAGAAATGTTGCAGCTTTGCCTGGGCCCAAACCAAGGGAAGCTACTCTCTAAGGATAATGATCCTTTAAAATCTTTGTAACAACGCTATTCATAATGTAGCCTCCTTAAATGTAATAAATTGTCTTTTATAATTTTTTTTCTGTATCGCGTGTTAATTTTTACAAACGCTTAGTTCTCCTCGGCAAATGTTTTGGCAAATTTCCTGGCATATTTTGGGGGTTTTTTTGGCAAATTTTGGGTCCCAATTTGGCAAAAAATGCAGGTGACAGTTTTATGTGATTTAATAACGCTCTGTAAGGTGCCTTCATACATTGTATTGATCTATTGACCAATTATTTTCATAAATCTTGTAATTTTATAATTGTGACCACTCCTCCCCCCTCCCCGTCACCCTTCCTGATCTCAAGATAGTATGAATGCCGGGATCGGGACCCAAAAAGTGAATTTAGTGTTGAAATGAGAATAAATGCCAACTTTCAGTTTTTGGCAGTGCGAGAAATTGTGTGTAATTCTCCACTGTAACGATAGGAAATAAAGCCCTAGTTTCATATTTATGGCTTTTATTTCAATTTCAGCTAGTTCATCCCAACATAATAAAAAAAAAAGCACTTGAGATTTTATTTAAAGCAATATCCACTAAAGGTGCTCAAAGCACTTTACAGAGGGTCCCTGACCAACAGCAACACGTAACATGTAGAATGAGACATGATGCCTGTTAGGCGAAATTACAGGTTTTTTTCTGACAGAGACAACCATGTTAATGGCCAGTTACTCATTCTACACATGAGTATGGTGAGAGAATGTGAATAAAGAGCCATTTCCAAGGACTCAACTTCCGATCTGAAAGCGAATGCCATACCACAAGACTGCATAGCCGCACACTTGTTACGTGCAATACTACGTTGAGACAATGAGGTACATGTGAATCAGATGCTGAAAATTTTTCTTCTTTATAGTCATATAGAAACCTGCTTTCAAGTAGGATGAGTCTCTTCTTCTTCTTCTTCTTCTTCTTCTTCTTCTTCTTCTTCTTCTTCTTCTTCTTCTTCTTCTTCTTCTTCTTCCTTCTTCTCTTCTTCTTCTTCTTCTTCTTCTCTCTTCTTCTTCTTCTTCTTCTTCTTCTCTTCTTCTTCTTCTTCTTCTCTTCTTCTTCTTCTTCTTCTTCTTCTTCTTCTTCTTCTTCTTCTTCTTCTCTTCTTCTTTCTTCTTCTTCTTCTTCTCTCTTTCTTCTTCTTTCTTCTTCTTTCTTCTTCTTCTTCTTCTTCTTCTTCTTCTTCTTCTTCTTCTTCTTCTTCTTCTTCTTCTTCTTCTTCTTCTTCTTCTTTCTTCTTCTTCTTCTTCTTCTTCTTCTTCTTCTTTCTTCTTCTTCTTCTTCTTCTTCTCTTCTTTCTTCTTCTTTTCTTCTTCTTCTTCTTCTTCTTCTTCTTCTTCTTCTTCTTCTTCTTCTTCTTCTTCTTCTTCTTCTTCTTTCTTCTTCTTCTTCTTCTTCTTCTTCTTCTTCTTCTTCTTCTTCTTCTTCTTCTTCTTCTTCTTCTTTCTTCTTTCTTCTTCTTCTTCTTCTTCTTCTTCTTCTTCTTCTTCTTCTTCTTCTTCTTCTTCTTCTTCTTCTTCTTCTTCTTCTTCTTCTTCTTCTTCTTCTTCTTCTTCTTCTTCTTCTTCTTCTTCTTCTTCTTCTTCTTCTTCTTCTTCTTCTTCTTCTTCTTCTTCTTCTTCTTCTTCTTCTTCTTCTTCTTCTTCTTCTTCTTCTTCTTCTTCTTCTTCTTCTTCTTCTTCTTCTTCTTCTCTTTCTTCTTCTTCTTCTTCTTCTTCTTCTTCTTCTTCTTCTTCTTCTTCTTCTTCTTCTTCTTCTTCTTCTTCTTCTTCTCTTCTTCTTCTTCTTCTTCTTTTCTTCTTCTTCTTCTTCTTCTTCTTCTTCTTCTTCTTTCTTTCTTCTTCTTCTTCTTCTTCTTCTTCTTCTTCTTCTTCTTCTTCTTCTTCTTTCTTCTTCTTCTTTCTTTCTTCTTCTTCTTCTTCTTCTTCTCTCATCTCTTCTTCATACTTCTTCTTCTTCTTCTTTCTCTTCTTCTTCTTCTTCTTCTTCTTCTTCCTTCTTCTTCTTCCTTCTTCTTCTTCTTCTTCTTCTTCTTCTTCTTCTTCTTCTTCTTCTTCCTTCTCTTCTTTCTTCTCTTCCTTTCTTCAAGGCGTATCCTTGTTGGATATAACCCCGCCCCGCACCCCAAACAGCCTGACAGAACCCCTTTCTGGTTTTCGTCTATACCATGCGTCCTGCTTCTGTGGTTGTTCTACTCATCCAGTCCACTCTGTCGTAAGACCACCTCCTTCTTGGCGTATACGTTTTTAAAAAATAATTTTAAAAAACAACCTAAGTTAACGGCTGTGATTATGGTGATTATTATTTGATGTGTTTTGTGAAATCGGCTAATTTCTGCTTCAGCATCTATAGCTCCAGAATGGAGTCATTTTCACACCTAGCCTACAGGGAAAAAGGAGCGGAATTTGGCAAATCTCGAACTGCTTTTTAAAAAAAAAACCCCCAAAAAACGGTGTCTGTGAGATCTCCTTGGATGTGAAGAATTAAAACATAAATCAGTGGCCTCTGAATTGACTTGCTATTTCAGTGAGAGAATGCTTGTAGTCTGTTCAATATACGAACTATTTCGTTCAATTTTCAGCATCTTGTTCAAGATTTAGGCTGATCATAAAATGTGATCCAATGTTTGTTGGTGATGGTGATCTTGATGCTGCAAATATGATTTTAGATTTTATATTGTCACAATAGTTGTAAATTTATATTTGCTTATTTAAACAAAAGAAAACAATATTGCTCAAACTGAACAAAAAAAATCATAAATAAAATCAAATTATTATTATTATTATTATTATTATTATTATTATATTATTATTATTATTATTATTATTATTATTATTATTATTATTATTATTATTATTATTATTATTATTATTATTGTTATTATTATTATTATTATTATCATCATTATCTTTATTATTATTTTATTATTATTATTATTATTATTATTATTATTATTATTATTATTATTATTATTATTGTTATTGTTATTATTATTATTATTATTATTATTATTATTTTAATAATAATAATATGAAATAAAATATCACCTTTTCAATCATTTTTATTTAAAATACACGTTTTGGCATCTGTTTTATTCCAACATTATACCGATTAGAGGAGATGGGTCACAATTTTTACATCTACTTGACTTTACTACAGCATACACATGATGTAAATAACAAATAATATATTAATATTATGTATGATTCTCGAACAAAGCATATTTTTTTGTTGATGATTTTGTCTTGTTTGGATGTTATAAACCTTTTAATGCTATGTCATAATCATATATATGTATTTCTGGGTGCGGCTCCCGACCTCCCACAGTGGGCAGGGTGGGGATCCTGACCTCCCACAGTGGCTGGGTGGGGCTCCCGACCTCCCACAGTGGGCAGGGAGGTACTTGCTGTATCTTCGATTTCCCTGTGTATGATTTCCAACATGCTTTCTGTCTTTGTCTTGGAATGAGATTACTTGGTTTTGTCCTGACCCTGGCCGTAGTTCTTGGCTGAGAGGGAAACAGTCGAATGTATAGTTATAGTTTTGGGAGGTGATAATTTTTTTCCTTGTAAATCAGCTCTCTATTATGTACTGTTATGTTTTTTATTTTTAACATATGATTTGTAAACATTTGAGTGTATCCCTCTTAATGGGATCTTGTGCTGGTGTCTGGGTCAGACTTTTAGGTGATCTCAAACTAAGTACATTGATAGTGTGTTCCCTATTTGTACCATTCCCCGTTGTCTTACTTTTTCCTCAAGTCCTTTAAATTGTACATTTAGAATAGGTTTTTTTAGACCAAATTCCTTCCTTTTTACTGGCGCTGATATGACCTAAATGTGTTGCTAGCGCCATAGAACTCTTTAAAAACAAAAACAAAAAACAAACATATATATATGTATTTATTATTTAAAATATTTACCACAATGTTTGGGACAGTCTACATCAATGTTTCAGGCTTAATTTGCCATCGTCAGGACTGAGTTGTTTTGTTGACTGTTGTTGTTTCTTGAAGTGGTTCCGGTTTGAAGTCAATTAAGAGGAATTTGCGCCGATGGGGACACTTTCCGTACATCTCACTTTTCATGTTGAGTGTGGCTTCATGAGGGTGTTTGGAAGAGAAATATACTATAATCAAACACCCTCATGAAGCCACACTCAACATGAAAAGTGAGATGTACGGAAAGTGTCCCCATCGGCGCAAATTCCTCTTAATTGACTTCAAACCGGAACCACTTCAAGAAACAACAACAGTCAACAAAACAACTCAGTCCTGACAATGGCAAATTAAGCCTGAAACATTGATGTAGACTGTCCCAAACATTGTGGTAAATATTTTAAATAATAATTCGCTCCATTACTACATGTCGAGCACTTTTCGTACCATATTTGTATCAAACACGATTCTATATATGTATTTATATATTTACAATTTGTACTATATATAAATGGACCAAAAACTATTCCACAATGAAAGAAAGATGAGTGAAATCAACGATTGCATGCATTGAGTTTGGTATTCTGTTTTAATCCTTCATTCTATTGTCTTGTCTCTTTTGTATATTGAAGAAAAAAAAAATAATTTAGAAATAAATGATTCATAATTTATCTTTCAGATGAATTTTTTGTGTGGTTTAGGATCTCCCTAAAATGAAGCAAATCTCCCCGATCTTTTCCACAAGGCTCCCTAACAATTATTCTTAGAGTATTGGCATGTCTGGTGATGTGAGAGATATAATTAAAAAGTATATCATTGCTTAAAAATGTGTCAAAAGCAAGTCTCTTCATTTTGGCCTCAGCGACTGATTAGAGTCGCGGTTTTTGCTGTCTAAGGGAGCTAAATCTTTAAATTAATTATTCTCCTAAGAATAGCACAGACTTTAAACTCCTGTCTCGTGACTTTAACAGATATTTTTACCCGGTTTGTCATCTATTAGTATTAGAGTTGATTGAATCTGTTTCCCTGTGTCTTCTGGAAAAAGTCACTGGATATATGAACAATTCGAGGCTTTTATTGAGATGGATAAATAAGAGTTAGCTCCCTTAGACCAAAACCACGTTAGTTGAAAATGTATCTTTTACAACCCAAGAGTTGATCTAAGATTTTCACAACCAAATCAGTGAAACATTTGAAAATCTACGCAAATCGATATTTTTCTTTTCTTTTTTCTTTTAAAATTATTTTTATATAATTTTCTTAGTACATTTAATCTTTTTAAAAAAACTAAAAGATGAAACTTTGAGATGCATAATCCTCTTAGGACAACAGTTCTTTTATCTGATCTGTATTGTATAAATTTTTCTCATGTGTGTTATCTTTTGGGTTGTTTGCAATTTTATTCTTAGCAATCACCACAGAAAAAAAAAAACAAAAACAAACAAACAAACAAGTGGCTAAACCGAGAATTCAAATGACCATGATATTTATTGCCTTTTAGACAGGGTTTCGACACTATGGTTCACGCACAGTGACTAAAACTAAGAAGGCAAATTAGTACTGTACTTGTCAGAGGCAAAGGGAAAGTTGGATTCAGTCCAGATTGTAACTACCCCTCTCCTCTATCCAGCCAGAAGTGGGTCTATAGTCTGTGAGATCTGGTAGACCCGACTGAAGTCATATCCCAAGGGTAACAAGCAATAATTGTTACTGTACATTCAATGATACTAAAATTAGGATGTATACGCCAGCTTCATGGGCCTCGGCTCAAATGGGCGACAACTTTTTAAATTGTTTTTACTGGGTGGGGATCCTGACCTTGCATAGTGGGCAGGGAGGTACATGCTGTGTCTTCTATCCCCCCATACCCGTTTCCCAATTGTTTCCTGTCATTGTCTTGGAATGAGATTACATAGTTTTGTCCTGATCCTTGCCGGAGTTCCTTGGTTGGGAGGGAAACAGTCGAATGTATAGTTATAGTTTTGGGAGATGATATTTTTTTCCTTGTAAATCATCTCTCTGTTATGCATTGTATTATGTTTAGTTTACATATTATATTATATGATTTGTAAACATTTGAGTGTATTCCTCTTAGTTGGGACCTGTGCTTGTGTTTGGATGAGACTTTTAGGTGATCTCAAACTAAGTACTTTGACGGTGTGCTCTTGGAATCTACATCTGTTCCCTATTTGAACCGATTCCCCTTTGTCTCACCTTTTCTTTTGTGCTTTAATTGTAATTCTAGAACTTTTTACTATCCCATTTTTCCTTTTTTACTGGCGCTGATATGACCTTAATGTGTTGCAAGCGCCGTAAAACCCTTAAAAACAAACAAACAACATAAATTGTTTTTATCAACAAAACAAAACAAACAAACAAAAACAAAGAAAAAGAAAGAAACAGTCTTGCTATGAAAAGATTTAGCCTCGGACCATAATTAGAGAGACATACACACACACACACACACACACACACACATATATCACTTTATTTTTCATTTTTGGCCTTGTAAAAAGTAAATTTGGAGCGATTATTTTTGGGTTTAACTGTCGTACAGAGTTTGGCGCTAACAGGTTTTCTAATTGTGGTTAACAATTGAGAGGAAAGAGGAAATAGTCAAACTTCCGATGTATTACATGTTTAGTTCTGCTGTTTGTTTTTTTTTTTTTTTTGTTTTTTGTTTTGTTTGTTTCTTTTAAACCACTCCTCATTGTTAATTAATAAATGAATAAAGGTCTTTTGATATGATGTCATTTTGCTCTGTGATTCTTAACATTTATCCGTTCGATTTGTTTCTGTTATTGCAATTTTTTCATGCCCTATGTAAGCCGACAACGAATTACTGTAGAGTGTCTGTGATATTAGTTAATACCGTTTGGTTGACATAATTGTTTTGTGTACTCTGGTAGTCGTTGTTGTTGTTGCTGTTGCGGTTGTTGTTACAGATATCATAATAAAAATTAAAACTGTTGGGCAGGGTGTCCCTGTTGCTATGCCCCCCCCTCCCCTATAGTTACTATTCCAGGTTGATTTTTGGCTTTGTCTTGGAATGAGATTACTTGGTTTTGACTTGACATCGGCTGGAGTCCTTGGCTGAGGGGAAAATAACAGTAAAATATTAGTTTTGGAGATGATATATTTTTTCCCTTAGGAATCGTCATCTCTTGTGTAATTTTGATTTTCCTTTTTGGAACGTATTTTGTTAACATTTGAGTGCATTCCTCTTTGTGAGATCCTGTGTTTGAGTCTGGATGGAATTTTAACCCTCTCCTTACCAGCTATTTTTAGAATTTCCCTCGAAAATTCACACCCACCCAGCACAAAAATAGCCTTTTCTTACTCAAACGAAAAAGTAACAAGTGAGCTCTACAACACTGTTTAGTATTTATAGCTGTAATCAAAGCATTGGATGGGAGCATCACCCTTGAATCATATACCTATGATGTTCGCATGGGTGTACGATCCGATAGTGATGTCGTTTCTTCTTCTCTTTACTAGCCTATCCTGCTTCTTTGGTTTGTGATTGTATTTTTGACAGGGGATATTTTTTTTTCTGTAAATCTTCTGCCTGTTTGTTCTTGGTTATTTATAAATTAGCTTATGATATCTTTAGGTTATGATTTTGATTGACATTTGTACTATTTTTGTTAGATTGCTTGTTTTTTTGTTTCAGCGGTCTCTCATATAACCTCAATTGTGTTGGAAGAGACCTAAAGCAACAAACAAACAAACAAAAAAGCATTTCTTTAAATTTTGTGATGTACAAGAGAAATCAAAATGAGAAAATTGTTGGCTACATCGTAAAGAATGTGACGATTTTTCTATGGGTGGTAAGGAGAGGGTTAAGGTGATCTCAAACTAAGTGCCCTGATCTTGGAATCTTCTTATGTTACCTATTTGAACCAATTCCCCTTTGTCTTACTTTTTCTTGGGCGTTTTTGTAAGTCTAAAATCTTTGATTATCCCATTTGCTTCCTTGTTTACTGGCGACCATGTGACCAAAATGTCGCAAGTATGGTAAAACCCTTAAAAACAAACAAATAAACAAAAGTCAAAACAAGAGTCGGGTCTCATTACCTCCCGTGGTGGGCGGGAGGTCAGAGGTCACTCTTGCGGCGTCTTCTATTCCCGTTTATTTTTCCTTTCCTTCTTCCTCTCGTCTTTGTTCTGGATTTACATTACTCGTTTGTTTTTTTCTCTTCAAATCAGGGAGGGAACCTTAGCTGAGAGGGAGGAAGTTATAAGTTAAGCTCCTTTCTATTGAGAGATGATATTTTTCTTTCGACTCTT
The DNA here is from genome assembly GCF_034508935.2 of Berghia stephanieae. Lineage (NCBI taxonomy): Eukaryota > Metazoa > Mollusca > Gastropoda > Nudibranchia > Aeolidiidae > Berghia > Berghia stephanieae. The sequence continues at coordinate 28,635,439 of NC_088373.1, read as the reverse complement.
AAATCATCTCCCTGTAATTTACTTTTGTAGTTTTTAGATTTTAATAATATTGTATTTTGTAAACAAATTGAATGTATCCTTCAAGGCGGGATGCCGACTTACATGTATTGTCAAGATAGGCACATTTACATGTATTGTCAAGATAGGCACATTTACATGTAGTATCAAGATAGGCACATTTACATGTAGTATCAAGATAGGCACATTTACATGTATTGTCAAGATAGGCACATTTACATGTAGTATCAAGATAGGCACATTTACATGTATTGTCAAGATAGGCACATTTACATGTATTGTCAAGATAGGCACATTTACATGTATTGTCAAGATAGGCACATTTACATGTAGTATCAAGATAGGCACATTTACATGTAGTATCACAGGCCTGTAAATTCTCAGCCATTTGGCTGATTTCAGACTTTTGCATGATTTTCTAGAAACAGACTTTTAATCTCAGCCTTGATTCCTATTTTTGTTATTTTGAACGCAAAACAAACGAATCCCCCGTTTAGTTCTCATCTTATTTCGTTTTATTTTCTCTCTATTGTTCTATATTATAATATATTGCCATACGTCATATCGGGAAAACCCGAAAATAAGTTAATTTCGTTCCCTGGATTTTACGTTCGTGATCTCGTGCTGAACCACGGAAGCTGATCTACTGGTCTGAAATCAGCTAATATTTTATTATAGTTATAGAGTGGCTGATTTCGCTGGGATTTCAGCCACTGTGACCTCACCAGGTCATAACCCGACTCGGCCAAGGTTGCGCATTGAATCATGGGACGGTGTGAAAGTGAGAGTTGCGGTTCCGGTAAAACTTTGTTTACAAACATTTCCAAGTAATCCTGCCCAGTTTTTGACTTTATCCATCTTTGATGATCAGAATTTCATACTAAAGGAGTAAGCTCACAACTATATCATTCTATTATCTTACAATTTTCAAGTGTTTATACATTGATACGATCTTTATTCATTAAAATGCCTGAGACTTTCGTCTACCGCAATGCCGATATTAAGGCAATCGACGCGTCTGTGCGAAACCGTTTTAAGTGGTCGTGGCTTGAAGAGAAGGATTTACAAGGGAATATGAACTCTGTATTATTATCTAATCAATACATCCATTTTATATAAATCAGCAGGATTTTATGTTACGTTTTGTTTTTTGTTTTTTTTTTGTTGTTTTTTTTTTGTTTTTTTTTTTGGGGGGGGGGGGGGGGGGGTCATGCGAACATATGGCTGACATTTTTCAGCCTTTTCGCAAATTGTGCATTTACAGGCCTGGTATCAAGATAGGCACATTTACATGTAGTATCAAGATAGGCACATTTACATGTAGTATCAAGATAGGCACATTTACATGTAGTATCAAGATAGGCACATTTACATGTAGTATCAAGAAAGGCACATTTACATGTATTGCCAAGATAGGCACATTTACATGTATTGTCAAGATAGGCTTATTTACATGTATTGTCAAGATAGGCATTTTAACTTTAACAGGTATGATAATACTGCGGTGTATCTCTGCGTTGTCCCCTTTTGTTATTTTTTTTCTTTATAGTTTTCTTTTTCTTTTTTTAAAACAATAATGGGTCAGAGAAGGTGCAAGGAGAGGGAGTATTTGACACCATATCCATATGGAACGCGTTTCAGACCACTCATAGAGAGTGATAGATAAAGAGAAAAGCAGGGTCAGAGAGAGAGAGAGATGGGGGAGGGACAAAGGGAGAAAGAGAGAGAAAGTGACAGAATAAAAGAGGGGGATAAAGAGAAGGAAATGCAAACGAAAAGACAGATGTGAGACAGGAAATTAGAGAGCAAAGAAGCGTGAGGGCGGGGGGGGGGGGGGGGGGGGGGGGGGAGAGAGAGCGTGAAGAAAAGAGAGATAAAGTGGGGGTATGTGCGAAGGAGGAACAATGAAGAGTGAGAGAGAGAAAGGGGGGGGAAGAGAGTCAAAGGGAGAAAGAGAGGGTGACGGAATGAAGGAGGAGAGGATATATATATATATATATATATATATATATATATATATATATATATATATATATATAAGAGAGAGAGAGAGAGAGAGAGAGAGAGAGAGAGAGAGAGAAGACAACAGAAAAGGAGCGAGAGACAATCCGACACAGGGAACAAAGAAAAGTGTGAAATAAGGAAGTGAAAAACCACGAGATAAGGAATGGGAAAGAAGTCGATAAAGAAAGAAGGAATAAAGGAGAGAAAGAATAATTTGAGAGATAGATGCAAGAGAGAGAAAGTTAAAAAAAAAACTAAAGGGAAAGAAATTAGATAAAAAGATAGACAGACAGACACAGAGAGAGAGAGAGAGAGAGAGTGTGTGTGTGAAGGAATATAAGAGAGGAAGGATAGAGGATAAATTGAGGGAAATACAAAGGAAGAGACAAGAGGGGGGGGAGAGGAAATTAGAGGTAGATGGGGAAAATATGAGAGAGGAAGAAGAATGAGAGACAAAGAGAAAATGAATAAGACAGATGTCAAGAAAGAAAGAGGAAAAAAAAAAGGGGGGGGGAGGGAGAGAGAGAGAGAGAGAGAGAGAGAGAGAGAGAGAGAGAGAGAGAGAGAGAGAGAGAGAATAAAATTGAGAGATCGATCAAAGAGAGAGAAAGGTTTTTTAAAAAATTTAAAGAGGAAGAAATTAGAAGAGAGAGAGAAAGAGAAATACAGAAGGGAGAAAGAGAGAGTGTTAAGAAATGAAAGAGGAGAATAATGAGATAAAGAGAGGAACATACAAAGGAAGAGACAGATGGAGGGAGAGAAGAAATTGGAGCTAAAAGGGGGGAAAATATGAGAGAAAGATAATAATATGATTTTCTTTCTAGACACAACACGTCGGCCAAGGATAAATTCTATTTTTAAAAATACGTCACTGGGAAATTGTTCCCCCTTCCCCTTCCTTACATTCGTGTGCTTTTAGATGTAAATCTTGGTTTGTTTATTTTATTTATTTATTTTGATTTTTTTTTTGGGGGGGGGGGGCGTTTTTGTTTTTGGGTTCCGTGTCTTTGGGGGGAGGGGGGGGGGATTGTTGTTGTATCTTTTGATTTTTTTCTGAAGGGGGGGGGGGGGGTGTTTGTGTTTTTTAAAGTTTAGTTTGGTTTTAGTTTTGTTTGTTTGTTTGTTTTTCGTGCGTATTGTTGGTTTTTTGTTTTTTTTTTGTTTTGGAGGGGGGGGGGGGGTTCGTCCATTTTTACTGGGTGATTTTTACGATTACATGGCGTATTATTCTTTCCTTTCCACACACAAACAATAACAACAACAATAATAATAATAATAACCAATATCCCGAATAATCCAAATTAGATATTCTATTATGGATTCCATTGAGTCTGTGGGCAGGAGGTCTACTGTGTTTTATCCCTATCGGGTGGGCTCTGACCCCCTAGGGGAGGGGGGCATATGTGTCTTCTACCCTAATCTGGGTGGGGCTCTGACCTCCATAGTGGGCAGGGGGTACATACTGTGTCTTCTATCCCCTATATCTGGGTGGGGCTCCTGACCTCCCATAGTGGGCAGGGGGGAACATACTGTGTCTTCTATCCCCCTATATCTGGGTGGGGCTCTGATCCATGGGGCAGGGGACACTGTGTTTCTACCCCCTTCTGGGTGGGCTCCGACTCCATAGTGGGCAGGGGGGGTACATACTGTGTCTTCTATCCCCTATATCTGGGTGGGGATCCTGACCTCCCATAGTGGGCAGGAGAGGTACTACTGTTTCTATCCCTATATGGTGGGATCTGCTCCTAGTGGGGGGGATACTGTCTCCCTATATCTGGGTGGGGATCCTGACCTCCCATAGTGGGCAGGGGGTACATACTGTGTCTTCTATCCCCCTATATCTGGGTGGGGATCCTGACCTCCCATAGTGGGCAGGGAGGTACATACTGTGTCTTCTATCCCCCTATATCTGGGTGGGGATCCTGACCTCCCATAGTGGGCAGGGAGGTACATACTGTGTCTTCTATCCCCCTATATCTGGGTGGGGATCCTGACCTCCCATAGTGGGCAGGGGGGTACATACTGTGTCTTCTATCCCCCTATATCTGGGTGGGGATCCTGACCTCCCATAGTGGGCAGGGAGGTACATACTGTGTCTTCTATCCCCTATATCTGGGTGGGGATCCTGACCTCCCATAGTGGGCAGGGGGGTACATACTGTGTCTTCTATCCCCCTATATCTGGGTGGGGTCCCTGACCTCCCATAGTGGGCAGGGGGGTACATACTGTGTCTTCTATCCCCTTATAACTGTTTTTAAACATGCTTTCTGTCTTTGTCTTGGAATGAGATTACTTGGTTTTGTCCTGGCCCTGGCCGGAGTCCTAGATGGGAGGGAAACAGTCAAATGCATAGTTATTGTTTTGGGAGATGATATTTTTTTCCATGTAAATCATCTCTCTGGTACGTATTATTATATTTTTTATTTCCTATGTATAATGTAAGCATTTGAGTGTATTCCTCTTTGTTGGATTTTGTGCTTGTGTCCGGATGAGACTTATAGATCTCAAACTAAGTACATTGATGGTATGCTCTTGGAATCTACATCTGATCCCTATTTGTTCCCAGTTCCCCTTTGTCTTACTTTCTCTTGGCTGCTTTAATTGTAATTCTAGAACTTTTTACTATCCCATTTTCTTTCTTTATACTGGCGCTGATATAACTTAAATGTGTTGCAAGCGCCGTTAGACCCTTAAAAACAAAAACAAACAACACTGAGTGCTCTCTTGGTCATGGATTTTTATTGATGTTGTTGTTAAGTAATGCTATCATTTAGTTGTGTGTCTGTTATGTCTGACTTTGTCATGTGTAAGATGGATGGTTGTCATATCCGTGTAATAAAGTACACGACATAATCTCTAATTGCCATTCAGGAAATGATGTTAAAGAATGTAAATTAAAATAATTAAATGTATATCCTGGTATTGAAATAAAGTATTATTAGTATCAAAACTGTAGTTTTTCTGCCACAGATGTGTTTGTTAGTCATTGTGCTTCTAGTAGTCAACTTCTCCATCGGTGACTGAAACTGACCCCCCCCCCCCTCTCTCTCTCTCTCTCTCTCCCCTCTCTCTCTCTCTCTCTCTTTCTCTCTCTCTCCTCTCTCTCTCTCTCTCTCTCTCTCTCTTCTCTCTCTCTCCTCTCTCTCTCTCTCTCTCTCTCTCTCTCCCTCTCTCTCTCTCTCTCTCTCTCTCTCTCTCTCTCTCTCTCGCTCGCTCTCTCTCTCTCTCTGGTATGTACTGTTACATTTTATATTTGGCGGGTTTTAAATATATAATAGTTTGTAAACATTTGAGTGCATTCCCCTTTGTCGGAACATGTGCTTGTTTCTGGATGAAACTTTTGGGGGCTCTCAAACTAAGTACACAGATGATGTGCTCTAAGTATCAACATATGTTCCCTATTTGAAACCCTCCCTTTGTCTTACTTATTCTTGTGTGCTTTCAATTGTAGATCTTTAACTTTGCAGGTGGTTGGATGGGAGCATCACCCTTGAATCATATACCTATGATGTTCGCATGGGTGTACGATCCGATAGTGATGTCGTTTCTTCTTCTCTTTACTAGCCTATCCTGCTTCTTTGGTTTGTGATTGTATTTTTGACAGGGGATATTTTTTTTCTGTAAATCTTCTGCCTGTTTGTTCTTGGTTATTTATAATTTAGCTTATGATATCTTTAGGTTATGATTTTGATTTACATTTGTACTATTTTTGTTAGATTGCTTGTTTTTTTGTTTCAGCGGTCTCTCATATAACCTCAATTGTGTTGGAAGAGACCTAAAGCAACAAACAAACAAACAAAAGAATCTTTAACTTTTGTTTTAAAATATCCCATTTCTTTCTTTTACTGGCTCCTGAAATGACCTAAATGTGTGGAAAGCGTTGTAAAAGCCTAAAAACAAACAAATAAACTCGCGCTGTGTCTTCTACCCTCTTTTCCAGGTTGTTTTCTGTCATGTTTTAAAATGAAGTTACATAGTAGTCCAATCTATCCATGCTGGAGTCCTTATCTGAGAGGGAAACAGATTTAAGGATATGCTTGTTTCCTTGTAAATCATCTCTCTGTAATGTTCTGATAAAGTTGGGGGTTTTTTCCCTTAAAAGTTTCATTTTGATTTTATTTTATAAGTGTACGAAAGTTTTTTTCTGGACAAAATTATGTACAATAACTTTAAAAATACTAAACACAGAATATCTGGAGCTCAAAACCCTTCTTCAGCTAATAATAAAAATAGTTAAAACGTTACGTTTTCTATCTGGATTTAACATGATGTATCTGGGTGGGGTTCCTACTTCCCATAGTGGGCAGGGAGGTACTTGCTGTGTCTTCTATCCCCTCTTATCTCTTTTCCAATAGCCTTCTGTCTTTGTCTTGGAGTGAGATTGCTTGGTTTTGTCCTGACCTTGGTCGGAGTCCTTGGCTGAGAGGGAAACAGTCGAATGTATAGTTATTGCCTTGGGAGATGATATTTTTTTCCTTGTAAATCATCTCTCTGTTATGTACTGTATTATGTTTTATTTACATGTTATATTTGATTTGTTAACATTTGAGTTTATTCCTCTTAGTGGGGACCTGTGCTTGTGTCTGGATGAGACTTTTAGGTGATCTCAAACTAAGTACTTTGATGGTGTGCTCTTGGAATCTACATCTGTTTCCTATTTAAACAAATTCCCCTTTGTCTTACCTTTTCTTGGGTACTTTAATTAATAATAAATAATAATAATGCTGAAAACTTATATAGCGCTATAACTCCGAGACACCAGACTCTAAGCGCTTAAATTACAAATTACTTTGGCTGAAACATACTCATTCACACACACAAGCACACACACACATACACACACACAACACAACACACAACACAAACCAAACCTATCTTGCTTCTCATACCATCTACTAAAATCGAAACAAATATGTTTTAAGCGAACGTTTAAAAATAGACAAAGATTCTTTTTCATGAATGCTCTGCGGTAAGGCGTTCCAAATAGAGGGTCCGAAATGAGAAAAGGATCTCATTCCAGCATTTTTCCGAATTCGAGGGACAACTAGTTTTGTGGAATCACTGGCCGAACGTAAGGGGCGGGGTTTTGAATATCTTTCAATTAGTTCTGAAAGGTAGGAAGGGGCAGTACCTTCAAGACAACGATACACTAAAACACAAGCTTTGAATTTAATTCTTTTCCCAACAGGCAGCCAATGCAGGTCATGAAGTAGAGGTCCGGCAGAGTCGCACCTACGCTTCATGAATACTAGTCTGGCAGCGCTGTTTTGGACAATCTGAAGACGTTTCAGATTGTATTGCGAAACGCCAAACAACAGAGCATTACAATAATCCAATTTCGATAGTACGAGGGACACAACCAGGTGCTTGGTCACCTCCTCAGATATGAACCGTCTAATGGAAGCAATCTTTTTTAGTTGGAAAAAGAGAGATCTAACCAAATTATTAACCTGATGCTCCATCGACAGTCCAGAGTCTAAGAATGTGCCAAGGTTTTTCACTTTGTCAACAATTTGAATAGAGGCATCCCCCAACTTCAAATCTGTTTCACTTTTCCACTTCCTGTTCCCCACATACAGCACCTCCGTCTTATCATCATTCAGTTTAAGTCTGTTCTCATTCATCCATTTCTTAACACTTTGGATACAATTTTTACTATTGGCTGATACTTCTTGTAAATTTCTCGTATTGGAAACGCAGTACAATTGCGTATCATCAGCGTATTGATGGTAAGACAGACCAAAACTTCTGATGATTTTAGACAGAGGGCCAACGTACAAAACAAAAAGAACGGGTCTAAGTACTGAACCCTGGGGAACCCCACAATCAAGAAAGATTTCCTCCGATCTATATTCATCCACCGTAATAATCTGTTTACGATTAAACAAATATGACCTAAACCAATCAAGCGCTGCACCAGACACGCCATAAGTAATTTCAAGACGTTTGAGAAGAAGATTGTGATCAATAGTATCAAAAGCAGACGATAGGTCAAGCAAATTCAGCAAAGAACATGAACCATTGTCTATAACAGAGAGGAGATCATTAACAACCCTAACAAGTGCGGTTTCCGTCGAATGATGTTGCCTATAAGCAGACTGGAATTTTTCTTCAAGACAATTATTTTTAAGATGAGACAGTAATTGTTTCAAAACAAGCTTTTCTAAGATCTTAGAGAGAAAAGGAAGATTAGAGACAGGGCGATAGTTTTTTAAGTTCTCTTTATCGAGATCAGGTTTTTTCAAAAGGGGTTTGACATGAGCAACTTTGTAAATGTCTGGTACAGCACCTGACTGCAACGAATTATTAACAATACATGTAAATGGTGTTAAAATTACATCAATGCATTTTTTTAAATGGCAGTATTTAAGGGGTCTAAATCACAACTTTTAGTTGGAGACGACATAATGCAATCACATAAGTCAGCTTCAGTAATCTTTGAAAAATGTGTTAATGAATCACCATGAAACGTGTCAAATGTTGTATGGATCGATTCAGACGAGAGTTCTTTCCTGATGGTATCCGTTTTTTCTTTAAAATATTGACCAAAGCGAGTTGGTAGATCTGCACGATCGATTAAAGATGGGAGAGCTGATTGCGTCTGTTGTCCAGCAGTTCCTTGGTCAAGGCAAAGAATTGTCTCGAACGTCCCACGTTTTTGAGGCTGTCTTCATAGAATTTCTTTTTGGCCCTGAAATTGACGGCTTTTGCATCATTTCTAGCCGCGATGTACCGCTTCTTATCGACAGCATCTCTGGACTTGAGCCATTTTCTTTCTGCCCGCCTCCTGGCTAATCCATTCAATTTCATTTCGGTATTATACCAGGGTGCTGAATTCTAGAACTTTTTACTATCCCATTTCTTCCTTTTTACTGGCGCTGATATGACCTTAATGTGTTGCAAGCGCCGTAAAACCCTCCAAAAAAAACCATAACATGATGTATTAACGTTTTAACCGTTTTGTAAGTAGTTGGAGAAGGGTTTTGAGCCCGAAACGTTCCGTATTTAGTATTTTGTTCTTTAAAAAAAACACTGCTTTTTAGAGTCTACATTTTCTAGAGGCTTGACATTTAATTTGCTTTGGCCAAAATGAGAACAGGATGTTTTGTCAGCGTACCGTACAGTTGATTATAGAGGGAACGAAATTGATGTCACTCAACTATTTGTTATTGTTTTTATTTTTAGCGAGCCATTTTTGTGAGTGGTTCTCTTTAAACTGTCTTAATATTATAATATATAGTATGAAGTTGACGTCACTCAGGTCTTTGTTATTGCTTTTTGCCATCCGCGTTTATGAGTAATTCTCACTAAACTGTATTAACCAGACTATAAAGGTTCAAGGTTACACATAGTTTTGTGTGCCGGTCCGTTATACCTCCGGATGTCAATGTTGTAAGCTTCTTAGCCAAGCGCATACTATCTAGACGCGAAGCTTCTGAAGTGGCAATCGGGGTTTTAATGGCTGACAAAGCTTCCGGTCGAGTCAAGTCGGTAAACATTTCCTCGCACATCACGTTCATAATGGGCATGATCTCTTTTCCCTTTCCATGTTCTCGAGGTCATTGGTCACATTGCAAAATGTGCTCAAAGTGACCAACATAGTGAAAAGTATTCACAGCTTTTGAAATATCTCACACATCACTATTGGTCATTTTGTTCAGCTTGACACACGGATATGTTTACAACTTTCATAATAATAAAAAAAAAAAGCATCGTGTTTACATTTGTTAAGAAATATCCAATCGTTGGACATCAACAAATCATGTGATTGATGACTCGGTTGGGCGAAAACATGAATATAGATCGTTCCCATTGAAATTTGGCACGGGTTTTTCGCAGTTTTCTCTATTTTATGATGTGATTTCTTCTCACTAAATTATTCTCTCAGACTATTTACTTTGTGTGTATGTGTACGATTGATATAGATAGTTCGAAGATGACGTCACTCATGTGTTTGTTATTGTTTTTTTGCCATCCGCGTTTATGAGTAATGCTCACTGAACTGTATTAACCTGACTATAAACGTTCATGGATACACACAGTTTTGTGTGTTGGTCCGTTATATTTCCGGATGGCAATGTTATGAGCTTCTTAGCCAAGCGCATACTATCTATAAATAGTATGCAGATGACGTCACTCAGGCCTTTGTTATTGTTTTTGCCATCCGCGTTTGTGAGTTGTTCTCACTAAACTGTATTAACCAGACTATAAAAGTTCATGGTTACACAGAGTTTGTGTGTTGGTCCGTTATACTTCCGGATGGCAATGTTGTGAACTCCTTGGCCAAGCGCATTCTATCTACGAAGTGACTATTCTCACCCCCCGGATGCTTGTCTTCATAATAGTAGTCCACAATTGTTGTATGTTTAATCCAAAGGTTGTAATGCAGTAATTTGTTAAGTTTCTTGTCGCAAGTTGCACAATTAAAAAAAAAATCAATCAAATCCAAATCGCAAAAAGCCGGCGACGTTTTTTTCGGTAATCCAATCGGCGGGGGGGGGGGGGGGGGTGAGAATAGAGGCAGCCTTCTATCTATAGTGGGAAGGAATGGTGTGTATTTTATTTAAACACACCCTCAATAATACACAGATGCCATGTTGACCAACGTGACATTGAACACCCACATACGGAAGGAGCCCCTCAATTTCATGTCTCCATCATTTTAGTCTCCAGTTGCTAGTTACACATAGTCTAGCGTTGTGTGCTGGTAAGTTTTTCCAGCTTGTGGTTGTGTGTGTGTGTGTGTGTTTGTTTGTTTTTAAACTAATCGCATAGCATCATTATCAAAGAACGTTCATGGTATGTAATTCCTCTGGTGACATTGTCACTTGAGACTTGAGACACTCCAAGTTATATTGTCTCACTGGTGTGTGAGAAATTGTCTCATTACCCAAAACAAAGGATATGATGTCATCCAATTTGAGTAGATGTGTACGTCATTGTTATTGAAACACTTCAAATCACTCAACACACACCACGCCTTTGCCAAACTGTTTACTATGATGATGTACGAGTATGTTCTCTGCTTTCATTGTCTTCTGATCTTCTGATGTAGCTATTTAGATTTTTTTTTTCTTCTAATTATTCATCTACACATAATTTATTTGAACTGTTTATTGGTGCTATGCGTTTAGGTAAAATACACTACCAGACGAAGATAACGTACCAATACTTGATATAGGATATATCTTGGTATACACATATAATATATATATATATATATATATATATATATATATATATATATATATATATATATATATATATATAGGTCTGTCAATGGAGGACATGTCTGAGAAGTAAATTGATTACGTTTTGGGCTGAAGAAAGATTTTGAGTCCGAAATGTTGAGTACATTTTAGGTATTTTGTTCATTTAAAAGAAAAGACACCTGTTTTAATCTCTTTTTATTTTTCAATACTTCCAACAGCTTAATTTTATTCGCTTTCACTGACAGAATTGAGTTATCGGTGACCCCGATTTGAAATGATAAAAGATGGATTAAATAAATACTATGGCGACGTGTCATGTCACAAAAATAGCTTTAGGTACACAGCAGTTGGCTTTAACATGACACATCTCTCCATGCTGACGTCATGCTATGAATGTATCGACATCTAACCGTTTGTTGTTTTCTCCCAACCATAGAATCAAACGAATGGGTAAACTCCTTGCTCTCAACACACTGAAGACAGGGAAATGCTTTATTCTAATTTGAGATTGAATACCATCATCATCATCATCATCTCGTCGTCGTCGTCGTCTTCATTATCATCATCATCATCATCATCATCATCACCATAATCATAATCATCATCATCATTATCAATATCGTTATCATCATCATCATCACCGTTATCAGTATCAACATTTTGAAGACACACACACACACACACAGAGAGAGAGAGAGAGAGAGAGAGAGAGAGAGAGAGAGAGAGACGGGGAGAGAGAGTTTATTTTCATATTCACTTTGACAATGACAGAGAAAATATGTCTTCTCCCACGAGCATAAAAGTGTATCCAGAGGAGAAAAACATTATAAATCTGATCATGTTTTGACTTTTATACATTCTGATCACATGATATGTGAAAAAGTTCTAGCCAGCATGAAGAAAAAAAGGTACCGATTTTCTTTGTTGAGAAACAAGCTGATCGTTGCTGGGCGGACGTGACATCAGACTATTGAATCCAATTATTGCTATGGTCCTTGTATCATGCTGTAAGTTCACGAGGGTCAGAGTTGCCGCGGCCAGATGAAAAATTGAAAATGTCCGTAAGAAACAGTGATGGACAAAGGAAAAATAAAAATACACGAAGAAATCAGTTTGCCTCGACTGGGAATCGAACCTGAGACCTCCCGATGACCTGTTAAACGTGCTACTATTACAAGGCAGAAGTTACCCTATAGCTGAGATGACTTAATGCCTATTATATTCTCTCACAATAGGGGGTCTCGATAGCTCAGTTGGTAGAGCACTCGCTTCACATACAAAGGAATCCGAGATCGATCTCCGGTGCTGTCGAGATTCATTTTTCTGACCCCCCCCCCCCAATCCCCCTTCCTCCCGCCTTCCCAGCAGTGATTGGGTAGCTGAGTCTTTTAGATCTCGAGGCAAGTGCTTTGCGATAGACTGGCGTCCTATCCAAAGGGTTGCAAGCAATTTCACGTTATAGAAACCGGGATAAACTCCGGCTCCATGGGCTTAATGGCTCTGAAGGACTACTTATATTCTTCACAATGGTGGGACGCGGTCCCGCAGTGAACGTTTGCTTTGCAAAACAATTTTAGGTTTGAACATGAAAGGAAGAGAAATAAGACACGAGTATCTAGGCTAGCTCCATTTTGAAATTGAAAATCAAAATTGTGTCAGTATCAGTGCGAAAACTCGCTTCTGTCTAATGGCGGCGCTCTATCGTGCATGGTGTTTTAATATTACTATTACGCCAAAAGCCAGCGTTCAAATAAATATAAATACTCTATGTTTGAAATAGATAGAACAAGAATGCCCTCACTCAACTCCTTTTTATTGTTTTTAGCCAGCCATTTTATGAGTAGTTCTCACTAAATTGTATCAATCAGACTATAAACGTATAAGGCTACATATAGATAGTATGCAGATGACGTCACTCAGGCCTTTGTTATTGTTTTTGCCATCCGCGTTTGTGAGTTGTTCTCACTAAACTGTATTAACCAGACTATAAAAGTTCATGGTTACACACAGTTTGTGTGTTGGTCCGTTATACTTCTGGATGGCAATGGTTGTGAACTCATTGGCCAAGCGCATACTATCTAAAGTGTTGTGGGATGGTACATTGTATCCGGCGGGCGGATTGTTGTGAGTGAAATATTTAAGCGCTATTAACATGTCATACCTTTCACTTAATTAGTATCTTCTACATTACACTTTCTTATTTTTAAGACCTTTTGTTTTTTAGATTATCTTAACCCTCTCCCTACCACCTGCATCGAAATCGTCACATTTGTTACGACACAATTCTACATTTTTCTTATTCAGATTTATTTTGTACATCACAAACTTTGAAGAATGATCTTTGTTTAATTAATAAGAATATAAAGTTGTTTTGTAGACAGCTCGTTTGAGTTTTAAAATATCATTTTTTCTGCTGGATGAGTCTGCCTTTTTGGGAAAATACTGAAAATGATCGGTAAGGAGAGAGTTAACCTGTCGATATCAAATGGGGGAAAACACGAGTATTTATATAACGCGATAAATGTCCACTAAACATGCTCAAAGAGCCAACAGCAACTCTTAACATGTATATCAACACATGACGCCTGTTATTTAATATCATATTTATAGTTCCGACAGAGACAACGTTGTTAACGGCAAGGTACTCATTTACACCTGAGTACGGTGAGATAATGTGAGTATAGGTCCTTTTACAAGGATAGGAATTATAATAATAATAATAATGATAATAATAATATTAATAATAATAATAATAATAATAATTATAATAATAATGATGATGGTTATGATGATGATGATGATAATAATATATGATGATGATGATGAATAATATAATATAATAATAATAATAAATAATAAGAAAAAAAAAGAAGAAGAGAAGAAGAAGAAGAAGAAGAAGAAGAAGAAGAAGAAGAAGAAGAAGAAGAAGAAGAAGAAGAAGAGGAAGAAGAAGAAGAAGAAGAAGAAGAATGATAATAATAATAATAATAATAATAATAGTAACAATATTGCGTCATTTCTTTCGCGCCCCTTTCAACCAAAGGTGCTCGAAAGCACTTATACAAAGCCACACTCACAACAAAAGTGCGATTTTGTCAATCAATAAAATGACTCACAGAAAAACTGAAAGGAAGTACTCTGCACTCAAAGATGGACGATGAGTTACTGCGTCTGGTGTCTGCTGAAAGGGCATTCCACACAGACGGAGCAGAATTTGCACACTCAAACAAAAGAGTCCTTCAGAACCATTAAGCCCATGGAGACGGACGGAATTTATCCTGCTTTCTATAGCGTGAAACTGAAAATAGTAATTGCTTGCTATCCTTTGGAGAGGACGCTAGTCTATCGCAAAGTACTTTCCGTCAGATCTAACAGATCCAGCTACCCAATCACTGCTGAGTGGACAGGGGGGGTCAGAAAAACAATCTCGACTGCACCTGCGT
>NC_088373.1:28608719-28610662 GCF_034508935.2 Berghia stephanieae | reverse complement strand
ATGGGGTAGAATCATAAACATAGAGAAGGTAGATGCAAAGCTTTGCAAGTCCATGCATATACTATCGTGAACACTGGCAGCAACATCTAAATAATGGGGCCCAATAATGTCTGGGAGACAATTATCTGGTGCTGGGTTTTACTCTCAGACGCAAAATGGATGGTGTCACGAGTATAAACAAAACAAGTCCCAGAAGACTTGTACTTGACTTTCCTGACCTTGGATGGTTTGTTTGTTGTTGTTTTTAAGGGTATTACGGTGTTTGCAACACATTCAAGTAATACAGCACCAGTAAATGGTCGTGTGTGGTCCATGCAAAGTCAAAAGGCGGAAAAAAAAGGAAAAGTAGAATTAGAAAAAGGAGAAGAAGAGAGAAGAAGAAGAAGAGAAGAAGAGAGAAGAAGAAGGAAGAAAGAAGGAAGAGAGAAGAGGAGGAAGAAGAAGAGAGAAGAGAGGAGAAGGAAGAAGGAAGAAGAGAAGAAGAGAGAAGAAGAAGAAGAAGAAGAAGAAGAAGAAGAGAGAAGAAGAAGAAGAAGAAGAAGAAGAAGAAGAAGAAGAAGAAGAAGAAGAGAAGAAGAAGAAGAAGAAGAAGAAGAAGAAGAAGAAGAAAGAAGAAGAAGAAGAAGAAGAAGAAGAAGAAGAAGAAGAAGAAGAAGAAGAAGAAGAAGAAGAAGAAGAAGAAGAAGAAGAAGAAGAAGAAGAAGAAGAAGAGAAGAAGAAGAAGAAGAAGAAGAAGAAGAAGAAGAAGAAAGAAGAAGAAGAGAGAAGAAGAAGAAGAAGAGAAGAAGAAGAAGGAAGAAGAAGAAGAAGAAGAAGAAGAAGAAGAAGAAGAAGAAGAAGAAGAAGAAGAAGAAGAAGAAGAGAAGAAGAAGAAGAAGAAGAAGAGAGAGAGAAGAAGAAGAAGAAGAGAAGAAAGAAGAAGAAGAAGAAGAAGAAGAAGAAGAAGAAGAAGAAGATTTTTCCGATTCTGTCTTGTATTTCTATTATCTGCTTTTATGTATTGTATTCATCATAACACAGTTGAATATTAAATCTATAATAATTTTTTCTCGTTCGAAGCAAAGACATCAGATCTACGTTTATCATTGTCGGTGGCTTGGTAGATAAGTGTACACATAAAACACCAGGGGTCTGGGTTTGAGCCCCCGCGCTGGGAATTGGAGAAAGAAAAATGTATAAAGTCACTTTCAGGGACAGCGTGGCTCAGCGGTACGGTCTTTGCTTCGTACCCGAAAGGTACAGAAATTCGATCACCCGCCATCATTGCCCTGTGTGGTATTGCGCAAGTCACATCTCCCTATATCAATTTGCAGGCGCTGCACTGCGGCTGACGCTTGGGTTATTCCAGTCTACGGATGAATAAAGGGAATTTCATTTAAAATTATGACTTTTGTGTGGCTAAGCCCTTTTAGAATGTGAACTGTTAAGGGCCGAGACAATTGTTTCAATGGGAATTATTCTTTGGAGACTTTCTGCTTTAGTTCTACTAAAAAAAAAATACAATTTACATCTTGAGTTCTCTACGACTTGCTTATTTCATCCTCCAGTTGTGTTAAATAATATCAGGATGCATTCTAATCCCTCAATCCCAGTAACTGACCGCGCTCAAAGTAGCTTGATTTGATATGTCGAGACGAGATATTCGCCCATCAACTTCACTATGCATATTTGTAAGAACAAGAAAGGAAAAAAAAAGAAGACCCTTTGCTATTTTATAATGTTGCATTTATCCGAATTGATGTTATTGGCGTTTCGTGGTCACGATTGTGACTGTGTGCGCATGTATGTGTGCGCTCGCGCACTTGTGTGTAAGTACGACTGTTCCACCAAGTACATACTTGAAATGGGTGATATTATATTTTATACGTATGTGTATGTGTCTATAATAGGATGATTCTATTGTTGGGTAAATATTATGTAAATATCCTTACTCCTAAATTAGA
>NC_088373.1:28593719-28603719 GCF_034508935.2 Berghia stephanieae | reverse complement strand
CATGATTGTCGTCATCGTCATCATCATCATCATCATCATCATCATCATCATCATCATCATCATCATCATCATCATAGTAGTAGTCCTTGATGTCACCATCATTATCACTATCATGGTAACATGTATTCTAGTGGTTTGGCTGTACATGTATTGTTGAAAATGGGGTGGAGAAATAAAATGGTGTAAATAATGAGGAAAAAAGGGCGTGGTAATATGTAATTGTTTAGCTGTATGTGAATATGATGGAGTTCTTGGAGTTTAGTGTTATGCATATTGTGTTGCGCATATGTTGGATGTGAGTGTGAACATTGGATTTGTCTCTTTTGAACATTGTGAGAAAATTATGTTTTGTGTTTAGTGAGTTGCAAACAATCTTTGTCCGAGCTGAGTCGCTTAAGTTTACATTCACAATTAACAACAAGAGATGAAGTGAGTAGGAAAGTGCCAGAAGACAATAGAGAATTTAAAAAATAATTTTACGGCGGTGATGGGGGTTTGAACCCGCGACTCCGCCGGAGTTGTCGTACCAATAAGGTCGCTGGTTCAAACCCCCATCACCGCCGCGAAAAGTTTATTCTCTATTGTCTTCTGGCACTTTCCTACTCACTTCATCTCTTGTTGTTACCAACATAAGTGCCTGCTCCACTAACTTTTCTGAATTAAACATTCACAATTCCCACATTATTGATAATGAATAACATTTGAAATTATTGAGTTGTTACTTATTTGAGGGCTTGACCAAAGATTTAATCTTTACGAGAGGAATTGTAGATGATGGAAAGACAAGGTATGATAAGTTGTTTTCGTAAAGAAGGACAGGTCGAATCGTGTTTGTGTCGACTACAAAAAGCTCAACGTCATCACCAAGTTTGATCCAGATCCAGCCCCATAACCCAAATAAATTTTCCAAACCCTTTTGATGGACACGTACTTTAGTCGTAATGACCTCAGTAAAAGTTACTGTCAAATTTGTGTTTGAGATTGTGATGTCCACAAGACTGCGTTTGTGTCCAGTAGTTAGCATTTCGAATTCCTGCACAAGCGATTCAGAATGATGAATTCTGGGGACACTTTGAATTTTTCTGTAAAGAAGCTGATTGATCGACGAAATGAAAAACGTGATGGCTTACATTGAAGACATTCTCGTGCACACTGAAATGTTTAATGACCACGTGGGGACTATCGTTGAGCTATTGGACCTTATGGAGAAAGCAAATTTAACTGCACTACCCTCAAAGCGCCTGGTGGGAACAACCGAGCTAGACTTTATAGGTCATAGCTTAAACAAAGGTGAAATAGGCTTGCTGGAAGATAATATTGATAAAATAAAAAACGCTCCTAGACCAAAAACATGGAGAAAGAATTAAAGGAAGCAGGCCTGTCCTGGAATACAGCCACCGCAAAAGCAGCTGATCGCAAAAAATGGAGATGTCTGGTGGATGCCCTATGTGCCTCAAGGCCCGAAGAGGATTAGGGAGTAGGAGACCAAAAACAAAAAAGGAAGTTAAATCTTTCTTGGACTTGATTATTACCTAATTTTGCAGTGGTATCGGTGCATTTATCAGACCTTTAATAAAGAGGACATCTGACTAAGTTGGAATGCGAGAGGTTCATGAAAGGGCCTAATCTTGCCTTAAGCAACAACATTTGGTCTCAATACCGATTTTACATTGACCAAGTTTTAATAACGAATTTGTATTGAGCACCGTACCTCAGATAGGGCTTTGGGCAGCGTGTTAGGCCAGATGATCAATTATAAAGTACACCCTATTGCATTTGCCAGCAGAAAATATTTGCCTCATGAACAGAAATATTCAATCATAGAAAAGAAGTGTTTGGCTATCATTTGGGCAGTTAAGAAATTTTCTTTATAATTGTATGGAAAATGATTTATATGGGGATGGATTATAAATCTCTTATATTTCGGAATTGTGCAAAATTTGAAAATCCCAGAGTAATGAGATTGTGTTTATCTTTACAACGATTTAAATTCAGAGTTGAATATGAGAATGTTGGTGCTGATTTTTTAAGTTGTGTTATTGAAAGTTAATTAGAATTTTGTAGTTGCAATTGATAGGGATGTTCTGTAACTTTCAAAGAATGCTTTTATCTTAATGAGGAGAGTTCTTTGATTTTAATTATAATTAATATATCATTGTTAGCCATGTCACAATACATGTTTAACGGCATGGAATTGTAATCAATCCCTAAGTTGGGTGGTATTGTAACATGTATTCTAGTTGTTTGGTTTTACATGTATTGTAGTTGTTTGGTTGTGTGTGAATATGATGGAGTTTTCGGATTAAGCGTAACGCATATTGCGTTGTGCATATGGTGGGTGTGAGCATGAATGTTGAATGTGCCAACTTTTAGGCACTCTTTGTCCCCTAGGAACATCGTAAGAAAATTATGCTTTGTTGTTTAGTCAGTTACAGAAAAATCTTTGTCCAAGCTGAGTCGCTGTAGTTAGTAATCACAATTACTGTATTGATAATAAATAGCATTTGAAATGATCGAGTCTGAGCTGAGTCATTACAATCATTGCAGTTGTCATCATGACCACCAACACAACTGCCACCACCACTACCATCCTCATTATCATTATCATCATCAACGCCTCTATCATCTTTAAATAACCAACAAAAATTCACTGTAATCCTCAGACTTCTTCCTCAAACATTGTCCCAGCTAAGTACATCCAAGAAACAGATTCTGTAGCTCGAAATGGCAAAAATTTTGACCATTCTTGCTTCATGAGCTTACCTGTCACAACCTTGAACCGTGATGGCTACAAGTTCAGGGTCACCATACTTCCACAAGTTATCAGGAGCTCGCCAATCATGGAAAAAGAAGTTATCTCAGATAATCTAGATTTGAGTAAGCACTAGGAATTATAGTGTTTCATTGTTCATTAGTAAAATTCATTTTAAAAAAAATAATAATTCAAAGACGTGCTTATAAGATGGAAGTTGTGCTGATCGTGGTCATGGTAGTGGTTGTGGTAAAAATAGTTGATGTTGATGATGATGATGATAATATTTATTATAATTTTTATGTTAATTCCAATAATAATAATATAATAATAATAATAATAACAATATTAAAAATAATGATAATTATAATAATAATAGTACTAATAATAATGATAATAATAATAGTACTAATAATAATGATGATAATAATAATAATAATAATGATAATAATGGTAACTATACTGCTCTACTTATATGCACCCTCCGTTCCAGAACAAAATATCTGCCATACACAAGTTGAATAGAGTTCAGGCTGAGTCCCATCTTTGCTTCAAATATGCTATAAGTTTAATTTAGAAATGTTTGTGTATATTTGAATTATCTTTGGTTTGTTTTTGAATGATTTGTTATTATTCTGTAATTAGGTTTTCGTGGATAAGCAGTTATGAGCACATTTATTTGCAGGTCTGGTAATCAAACGCAGCTTTGGGCTTGATTTAATTTTGCTTTTATGGAGTATTATTATGCATGGGTTTCAGGTTTCAGAGTATTTCACTTAAAACATGGGCCCATAATATTTTTTAGCTATCAGGTCCGCAAATGTATTTTTTCCTTTATATACACACAACTACTAGTCCAAAATATGTCGATATTATAACAAAGATATATTCCAATGTTGTTGTGCTGTTGAGGTTTTTGTGCCAGAAGGCGATGGTTTTGTTGACTCCTCTTCACCATTCTTCAAGTCTCATTCTTCTTTGGGGTCTTTGAGAATTGAATGTTTTCAATTAGTCCACTTTTTATATTTCTTTTAACTCAAGATATATCCTCATTAATGTCGCGTAGAGAATCAAATTGCAGTCAAGCCAAAATCTATCTATAAGTACTGAACTATCAGACATCTTCACTTATTCATCATTGCATTGGAGCAAGATTTTGGTATCCCCACCCAGATACAATCAGGTCCATCATACTTATTTTTATGATATTGCTTCCGTCAAAGAAATCAATTGGTCAGCTGCATCAAGCTTTAATTAAAGTGTGACATTCATTACAGCAATTGTAGATGGGCAATGTTTGTCTTGAAAATATCAAACAAAAACATCAGGAAGAAAATCACCCATTTCTACTTCCAATACATGGAGATTCTTTCTTAACCAGTTCTCCTTCACAAATCTTGTTTTTTTTTTGTCTTCAAAGTAAAACAAAATTCTATCCTACCATTTGATATTGAGGATTTTGTGGAGACATAATTCAATGAGGGCCTGACATTTTTCAATGAGTAACCCAAATGTTAATGGTCAAAACTATTGTCTCTGTCCACAGGTATCCAAAGCATTGAGTGTGATAAACCGATACATAAAGATCAAGTCATCATCATAGAATGTAGAATCAGCAGTCCCTATGACAAAATATCCTGTCGTCTGCAAATCAGCAAAGACGGTGTAAGTTTTTGTTCTTTGGCACTTTTTCCTATACCAAATCACTTAATCCTCTTGGTTTCTGCTGGGACAGAACGATGCAATTTGTTGTATGATAATGTCATACTCCTTGTTTTTTTTATTGCACTTTTGGTTTATTTCGTTTTCTCCCTCTGTCTTGTCTTGTGGTATATACTGTGTGTCGCGGGGCGTACAACGCACAATTCTGGGTGGAGTTCCTGACCTCCCATAGTTGTACTTTGTGTCTTCTATCCCCCATATCTGTTTTTCAACTAGCCTTCTGTCTTTGTCTCGGAATCAGATTACTTGGTTTTGTCCCTGACCCTGACCGGATACCCTGGCTGAGAGGGAAACAGTCAAATATATAGTTAGTTTTGGGAGATGATATTTTTTTCCTTGTAAATCATCTCTCTATTGTGTAATGTATTATGTTTTGCTTACATATTATATATGATTTGTAAACATTTGAGTGTATTCCTCTTAGTGGGGACCTGTGCTTGTGACTGGATAAGACTTTTAGGTGATCTCAAACTAAGTACTTTGATAGTGTGCTCTTGGAATCTGCATCTGTTCCGTATTTGATCCAATTTTCCTTTGTCTTACTTTTTCTTCGGTGCTTTAATTGTAGTTCTAGAACTTATTACTATCCCATTTTCTTCCTTTTTACTGGCGCTGATATGACCTTAATGTGTTGTAAGCGCTGTAAAACCCTTAAAAACAAATGACAAAACAACCACGCACAATTTGGTTACGAGGAGAGATGAAAAGGTTGCGCTCATCAATTCCATCTCATTTGCCTCCCAACTCATGTTGAGAGTGCACTTAACCATTTTAATAAAGTATGTCAATTAGAGCCACATTTAATAGTGTGAAATAGTGTGTAGATGCACACAAATGAATTTGGCAAAAGGGGGGACTGCCAGATGATGATGCGCAATATCAAGTGACGGATCATAATCATCATGCCCGAGTGAGGGGACAGATGCATTTATTATTGTTTTTTTAATGTTCAGACATGCTGTTTGTAAGGAGCATCGTGAACGCTATCTTCATATATGAAGACAGTGTCAAAATTTGAATATTACTTACTTTGAAAATAAGATATACCTTAATATTTATATTTTAGAATAAAATCATACTTTTAAACGCAAATCACTTTACTTTTAATTCTTTAAAACTTACAAAATATTTCTTTTTTTTATTAAATAAGGGAGATAAGTGTTTAAGTGTCTAGTGGCTGTCCAAATTGTGATATCTGTGACCAAGGATCAAGCGACCAAATTATGACGTCTGAAGACCGAAGGACTCCTGATTAAGCCCTAACTGATAATCTAAATAACCATTTGAATCAATGGAGCAATAAATTAACCTTTAATTTAAGAAAGGTTTGCAAGTTACTCGTATATCATAGTGTGAAAAATAGTTTTATAATTTTTAGATTTGTTAGTTATTCTGTGCCCGATAATAACAATAAAACCTTGGCTGTACGGAACAATGTTGATCCCCAACCTTCTTTTTAAATAAAATAGGTTATAATTATTATTATTGCTGTTGCTGTTAATATAATCACTGGAGTAATAAATTCTCATATTTTTATATAATTTCCATGGATAATTTATACATTTGATGAGACTTAGTGAGATATTGATCACACTCTCGTTGACCAAACAATTTTTGTCGCACTGTTGCTATTCCAAAATAGAAGGGGAGAAAAATGAGGTCTTTTCAGTTATGATGATTTTGGCAAATTTGGTTGTGCAATGTGGGTCTATGGCTGATGGGCATAAATGTTTGGATTTTATCTAGATGATAGTGAAAACCAGATGTAAATATCTATAACAATTTAAGAATAATGCATATTTGAAATCAGTTAAAGACTTCATGGACATCCTGTAGACTTCATGGACATCCTGTAGACTTCATGGACATCCTGTAGACTTCATGGACATCCTGTAGACTTCATGGACATCCTGTAGACTTCATGGACATCCTGTAGACTTCATGGACATCCTGTAGACTTCATGGACATCCTGTAGACTTTATGGATATCCTGTAGACTTCATGGACATCCTGTAGACTTCATGGACATCCTGTAGACTTCATGGACATCCTGTAGACTTCATTGGACAAACCTGTAGACTTCATGGACATCCTGTAGACTTCATGGACATCCTGTAGACTTCATGGACATCCTGTAGACTTCATGGACATCCTGTAGACTTCATGGACATCCTGTAGACTTCATGGACATCCTGTAGACTTCATGGACATCCTGTAGACTTCAGGACATCCTGTAGACTTCATGGACATCCTGTAGACTTCATGGACATCCTGTAGACTTCATGGACATCCTGTAGACTTCATGGACATCCTGTAGACTTCATGGACATCCTGTATTATTAACTTTTTCTGACATTTGTCAGGTGATTGATTTTTAGTTTGAACTTGTTTATTTATTTATTTTTTATCAGAGCCCATTTATTGCTGCATCTGCACGAGAATCACGAAGGGATCCATCATGCAGTGGTAAACCTCTGCGTTGTTCTAATCGCTGCTCTCTGACCATGGACAAGACATCTATGGGGGATGCATCCTTCAGATTAAGAGTTAAAGCTGTTGTGGAACATGAAAATCGGCAAGAAAAGTTCCCCATTGCCATTAGCAAACCATCAGATGAAATAACAATAAGTAAGTAATGATAATGCTACATGGCATTTACATGGTTCTTCATTTCATTTGAACAAGTTTTAATCACTTAATAAAATCGAAATGAAATAGACTATTGACATAAAGGGGAAAATAGATAAAAGAGAACACAAATAATTAAGTTCATTATATGCTGTGCTGGGTTGTCATTAATCAAGAAAAAATGTTCCAATGCCAGGAACAAATCCTGGTGCTCAGAGCGCATACCACATGGTGCAGCACTTGAACACAGAAGAATAATGCCATTTTCAAGACTTCAAAATTATTCTTATAACTACCTCAAACCAATTTTTCAAATCATTCATAAAGAAAATATGTTTCGTGTTAAAGACAGTACCTATAATTGTAAGACTCGATACCATAACCAACATGGTAGGACAATAAGTTCAAAAGTCATATAACTTTAAACTTTGAACTCTTTCTGGTCTCATTTCAAGTGGGCCAAAACCTCATTTTCAAATTCTGCTGACAGCATTAATTATAATAATCCCAAACAACTTCTTGAACTTACAATACGCACCACAGACAAATCACCAAATTTTTTCAAGACTTTGACATTATTAAAAAGTTGAAATTATTGCATTTAAAAAGGTAAAAAATTAACTTTGTACAATATTCCAATATGACAATAAGAATTGCAAAATGACAATTTTCAGAAATTCATTAAAAATTTAAATAAAGCCACACATACTTAAATAAGACATCAGATAAAATAATTAAATAAGTACAAATGAATAAAATCAAATTAAGTATCCAAAATTAACTTCTTTACCAAAATATCCATGCTCTAAATTTGATAGTGATAAAAGAATTTCAAAAACTCACAGAATATCAAAAAATAAGGTTACAGACATAAAAAAAACACCAGTTAAATTAAAGCTTGTTATCAACATTATCAAGTAATAAATCTAAAAATAAAAAATAAAAATTTTTTTTTAGTAACATTCTTATTTAGTTGAACTCAAAATGTAGGAATTTTTGTGAAATAAGGTGTCGTTAGTGACACACCTTTCAATAATAGAGTTTGTACAAAGGATTTTGATTTTGGATCATTCGGTTGGTCAACAACATAAATGACACTCAAATTTTGACACAAAACAAAAGAGACGACAGACTATCATTTGATATAATTTTTCAAGCTAAAAAATAATAAATTGTGATATATATTTTTTCATGGATTTCATATTTTTAGTTCTAAAGAATACAACTCGCCTTTTTTTCTTTCTTTTTTTTTTTTTTTGGTGATCGTTGCTATGTATTGTGAAGTAATTTGATCGAAATTATCAGGCTATGAGTTTAAGCCATCATGATCTCATATTTGATTCATCACCAAAGCCAAGCTATAAGTTTGTCCATTCTTCCTCTGACATTTGTGGGTTCCAAATCAAATTGCATTCAATTTTAAATATATTTAAAGTGATTGTTTAGCTTAGACTATAAAAGGTTTGAGAAAGAAAATCTGGATTATGGAAAGAAATAGGGTTGGGAGCGGGAGTATTTTGTGCCATTAATTTGAATTTATTTGAGTGTCTGCACATTGTCATCAGTTCGGATCTTTTGTTTTGGATAGCATGGCTATGACTGTAAAATGTATAAATATCCCTTAATAGAATATTAAAAGTTTGGTCTCCTAGTTCTCGATTTTATTTCAAAAGAGCTTCGAATAATTAATGTGGAGTGTATTTGTTTTTTTGAAATTTAAATTTAAAACTATATTTATGTTGTCACCCTCTTCCCCTGCTTGTCTGTAGCCTCAGGACGGCCAATAGCCGCATTGGGAGACTGTCCGCAAGATTATATTAGAGCAGGGACCACCAAGACATGCCAATGCTACCTGACGTTTAAGGGTAATCCTCCTGGGGTCCCCCTATGGATGCATTCTAACGGTAACCCAGCGCCTCAACTTGATGGTGGAAATGGATATTCCACTCTCTCTCTTCAATATCGCCATGACAGTAAGTTTGTATACTTACTTACTTACTTAGGCTGCCCCTTGGGGCGCCCAACATGAGCCACAAGTCTTCGCCATTCTGTCCTGTCCTCCATAAGCGTACGCAGCTGCCGGGTGTTGTCCATTCCTGTGTCATCTAGCAGACAGTCAATGTAGGTTTTATTCTGCCTGCCTCTGCTTCTGGTTCACTCAGGTGGTTCCCATAGCACAAGACTGCTTCAGTCTCCTCCTTGTGTCTCCAGCAGTGCCCCGCAAGTCTCAGTCTTCTCTTTTGAATCTTCGAGGTCACTGTATAATGATTAATAAATAAATATAAACCAATGTATATTTTATTCAGCTTCCTCTCCATAATCTGGAATTCTGAAATCTTTAAACCTCTGCAATCAGGAAAGATTTGTTCTTCTTTATGAGTGCTTTATAATCCGCATTTATCATGATTTCGTAACCAAACACCTCATTTGAAAACACGGTATTAGTGATGATACATGCCACAAGAAATTGAACTCTTTTGTCTGATGAGTAAATAACCATATGACCAAATAAATGTCGTCTTATGTGTTTGACACTCTTTTACGGATTGGGAGGTCCTTGGTTTGAGTCCCACTCTGAATGATTCAAAGTGAAGTCCTTGGAAAAGGCTCTTTACTCACATTTTCTCACTGTACTCAGGTGTCAAATGGTTGTTAACTGTGTTGTCTCAGTCTGAAAAAAATGTTATAATATCGCCTAATAGGCAACATGTCTAATCTTACATGTTAAGTCTTGCTGTTGGCTGGGGACCCCTTGTAAATTGCTTTGAACACGTTAAGTGGATATTGCCCTTTATAAATACTGGAATTTTTCCTTGTTTTCTCTTGTCATGATTTTGAATGAATTAGTAATTTCAACAATAATGTCTTGTAATATAGTATACTTTTTATTCTCTTTTA
>NC_088373.1:28578262-28593620 GCF_034508935.2 Berghia stephanieae | reverse complement strand
TGTCGTAAATTGCACCCCAAAACCCCCCGGGAAATTGTTTTAAAAAAAAAGTTGACACTTTTCCCGCTAAAAAAAATTTCGGGGCCCCCTGGGGAAAATTTCAACCCAAAATGTTTGTAGCAATTTTTTCCCGAAGGGAGAAAAATTTAAAATAAGTTTTAAAAAGCCTTTATGATTCCTTTTCCCGGGGGTTTGCTTGGGGGGGAAATCCCCCCCATTGAAAGTCGAGTTTTTTGACCATATTTTTTTTTCTAAAAAATTGGGACTAAGAATTGGATCGTCAGGCAAAATAGGAAAAAATTTTTCTCTTCACCGTTTAAATTTAATTTTGTAAAAATCAACACGAGTCTAACCCTTTCGGAGTTTTTCTTAGGAAACATACCCCCGGGGGGAAACCCCCAATCGTTGGTTTTGAAATTGGTCTGACTAGCCCAATTTTTCTTCCAAAGTCTTTTTCAGTTCTTGCTTGTACCGAATTATAGTATGAAAACGGTAATTTCCCCCTTGGCTTTTTTTTTTTAGACAAAAAAAATTTTTGGGTTGGGTTTTTTTTTTTTTTTTTTTTTCCCCTAATTGTTTTTTGGGGTTTTTTTTTTCCCTATTTTTATTTTACCCAAAACCATTGAAACAGCTCTGGGTATTATCTTTAAATTTTTTTTTTTTTTTTTTTTTTTTTTTTTTTTTTTTTTTTTTTTTTTTTTTTTTTTTTTTTTTTTTTTTTTTTTTTTTTTTTTTTTTTTTTTTTTTTTTTTTTTTTTTTTTTTTTTTTTTTTTTTTTTTTTTTTTTTTTTTTTTTTTTTTTTTTTTTTTTTTTTTTTTTTTTTTTTTTTTTTTTTTTTTTTTTTTTTTTTTTTTTTTTTTTTTTTTTTTTTTTTTTTTTTTTTTTTTTTTTTTTTTTTTTTTTTTTTTTTTTTTTTTTTTTTTTTTTTTTTTTTTTTTTTTTTTTTTTTTTTTTTTTTTTTTTTTTTTTTTTTTTTTTTTTTTTTTTTTTTTTTTTTTTTTTTTTTTTTTTTTTTTTTTTTTTTTTTTTTTTTTTTTTTTTTTTTTTTTTTTTTTTTTTTTTTTTTTTTTTTTTTTTTTTTTTTTTTTTTTTTTTTTTTTTTTTTTTTTTTTTTTTTTTTTTTTTTTTTTTTTTTTTTTTTTTTTTTTTTTTTTTTTTTTTTTTTTTTTTTTTTTTTTTTTTTTTTTTTTTTTTTTTTTTTTTTTTTTTTTTTTTTTTTTTTTTTTTTTTTTTTTTTTTTTTTTTTTTTTTTTTTTTTTTTTTTTTTTTTTTTTTTTTTTTTTTTTTTTTTTTTTTTTTTTTTTTTTTTTTCCCCCCCCCCCCCCCCCCCCCCCCCCCCCCCCCCCCCCCCCCCCCCCCCCCCCCCCCCCCCCCCCCCCCCCCCCCCCCCCCCCCCCCCCCCCCCCCCCCCCCCCCCCCCCCCCCCCCCCCCCCCCCCCCCCCCCCCCCCCCCCCCCCCCCCCCCCCCCCCCCCCCCCCCCCCCCCCCCCCCCCCCCCCCCCCCCCCCCCCCCCCCCCCCCCCCCCCCCCCCCCGGGGTTTTAAAAGCTTTTAGAAAGAAAGTATTTAGTAGTAGAAAGTATCGTTTGTAGTAGAAAGTAGAAAGTAGTTAGTAGTAGTTGTATTTATTTAAAGTAGTAGTAGTAGGGGTGCCCTGTAGTTGGTGGTTATAGAAGTATAGTGCTGTAGTAATAGTGGTAGTAGGAAGTAGATAGTAGTAGTAGTAGTATTGGGGGGGGGGAAAGTGTTATTTTATTATTGATCTTTAATTCTTTGACCTTCAAGCAGCAACATCTTGTTTTGATACATTAGTGCACATTTAGAATGAAAACATTGATGGGAATAACAAACGTGTGTCTGTGACCCCCCCCCCCCCCCCCCCCCCCCCCCCCCCCCCCCCCCCCCCCCCCCCCCCCCCCCCCCCCCCCCCCCCCCCCCCCCCCCCCCCCCCCCCCCCCCCCGCCACCATTCTTCCTTCCTTGATATATTTTATATTAGATAAAGAACTGTGTTGATATCAACTTTTGTAATCCCGTGTTGTTGTATCAAGTTCTACAATACTAATCTGCCTGAATTGGTGGATGTTGTATGGCTTTGTGGCCTTGTGGCATGACACACTGCTGTGCACGATACGTATCTGATTCGATTCTTGGTGTGGGCAGCTCAAAGTTGAGTCCTTGGAAAAGACCCTTTATTCACGTTCTGTCATTGAACTGGGTGTAAAATGAGTACCTATCAGGTAACAGTGTTGTCTTAAAGGTGTCATATCTTACCTAAAATGTTATATTTTGCTGTTACCTTTAGAACCATTTTAAGGCATTTTGGACACATAATTTAGCAGATAAAGCGTTACCTGAATGCTCTTTTAAAAAGATTCTATTCTTCTTCTTTTTTTTTTTTTGATGGACTATTGATGTCACAGGTATAATAATAACGCATGACTGTACCACTCCATACATTTTGATTAATACAAAGAATTAATTATATCTTCTTTTAAAACAAAAATTTTCTTTGTTGTTTCAGACAAGCCTGAAGAAATATATTTTATTGTCAACTCAAAATATACCAATCGCTTAGAGATAAATGCTACTGAAGTTGTGGAATTTGAGTGTATATCGAATGGAAACCCAAAACCAAACATAGCTATCAGAGGTCAAAGGTCAAAGAATTATTTGACTGGCACAACCAAACGTAGCCAGCACATGTGGATTACAGTTGTCACAAAAAGTATGTACTGCCAAGACTCGGATATATATGTGTGTGATGCCAAGAACGATATTGGTGATGCTCCTACCGCAAAAACTGAGCTTTATGTAAAGTGTGAGAATCTTCATCATCATCACCATTCTCATCATCATCGTCATTATCACTTTCATTATTATCATCACCCCTCGTCATCATCAATCATCATCATCATCATCATCATCATCCTTCTACTCCTCCTCCTCCTCATCATCATCATCATCATCATCACCAATACAACCATCAATCATCATCCCTCTTCTCCTCCTCCTACTTCTTCTCCTCCTCGTCCCCATCATCATCATCATCATCTTCACCTCTCTATCATCATCATCATCCTCTTCACCTCCTCATCATCATCATCATCATCATCTTCACCATCATTATCGTGCATATAAATCAAATTTTGCCCCATCTCATTAGACTATGGCTACTACCACCACACCACCATCACTTGGATATTCTTATAAATGTTTACAACTTTTGTTCCCAGGCCCACCAGAGGTTATTATGTCAGACCTGGACACCAAAGCGAAGGTTGTGGCCCTAGGACACCCGTTAATAATAGAGGTTTCCATCGCTGGATATCCAATACCAAATGAGTACAAAGTGTCGAAATCTCAAGCTACAATAACTGTACCTCCACATGATGGTGATGATAAGGATGATGGTGATGATGATAAGGATGATGGTGATGATAGCAATGATCACCTAAACAAAAACAAAGATAGCAGTAACACAAGAATCAAGCGTCGTGCATCTGTTGTTAGGGGTACCGCTGGGACAGTCACGTATAATGTTTCTTACAAAGAAGGTAAATACAACCACTGAAAATTGTTTGGATTTTTGTTTTGTGTTTTTATTTGTTGTAATTGGTGAACAAAAAAAGCTATGAGCTTTGAGATTTTTGTTACTGCCTGCATCATTGCATGTGTTCTATCAAATTGTAACTCCGTTTTATTTCAACAAGTCCTGGTGACATTTGAAAGATTTAATGTAAAAAGTGAAATGCATGTAATTTTAATGTAACTTTTCTTTTAGTTCGTGAATTTACAGCCATTATTCCCATTAAGAGTAAGAGGATATTGAATTTGTCTTGTGTTTCATGATATTGACTTGAGATTTAATTTTTATAGACAATTTGACCTTTATCAATGCCAGTTTGAGCTGCGTTCAAATATTTGCAACAGTTATGGGACTTGATTTTACATTGTTGTAATGGACAATATTGTGCGTTGGTTTGAGAATATCTACATTACAACAGTGAGATCACAATGATTGGGTTATCAGAACTGCAAATTAAGTACACATCATATTTGAGCCATTTTGTCACACATGCTCACTTGAAAAAAATCACATGCAGAGAAGTTAAGGGTTGTCCTTCAAGCCAAACAACAAAGTTTTGGAATTTTGTGAGAAAATGCCTCATTATATCTCGTGTCCCAAGCAAGTGTTGAAAGGGGCTTTTTGGACAATCTGGAAATTCTGGAGACGAACATGGGCCAATTAACTTTAATCACCAAGAGCATAATCAAAGACCATATTATGAGAGCTATCAGCGGTGCATAGTTGAGATAATCATGCAGATCATTTCATAAAGGCTGCACCACTAGTTTGGTGGATAGGCGAGTAAAGGAGAATACAGGATTAAAGAGGAAGTGATGGTGTTGAAAATTAGGAAAGCAGAGATGGAACATAATAATTTGAGAGAATAAAATTACAAAAAAATGGAGATGAGGCTGAAATAGCAAGTAATTCTAGTGAGCAAGAAGTATTGTTTTTTATTCAAAAAAGAAGAGGAATCGGCCGTTACCAAGGAGGAGTGCAAAAAGTCTCTTCTGAAAACTATATTGTCAGGGTGCCATGTGATCTACAAAATGTATTATAGTGATTTGCACAGTTAATTTTTTAAAAAGAATATATAGACAGTATACAATGGGCTGGTGGCACTTACCGTGACTTCTATTCCCCTGTATCTGTTTTCAATTGCTTTATGACTTTGTCTTGGGATGAGATTACTTGGTTATGTCCTGCCCCTGGCCGGATACCCTGACTAAGAGGAAAACAGTCAAATATATAGTTAGAGTTTTGGGAGATGATATTTTGGTTTTGTAAATCATCTCTCTGTTATGCACTGTATTATGTTTTTTTTACTTATTATATATGATTTGTAAACATTTCAGTGTGTTCCTCTGAGTGGGAATCTGTGCTTGTGTCAGGATGAGACTTTTAGGTGATCTCAAACTTAGTACTTTGATAGTGTGCTCTTGGAATCTACATGTTTCCTATTTGAACCAATTCCCATTTGTCTTACTTTTTATTGGGTGCTTTAATTGCAATTCTAGAACTTTTCACTATCCCATTTTCTTCTTTTTTAACTGGCGTTGATATGACCTAAATGTTTTGCAGGCGCCGTAAAACCTTAAAAACTAACATAAACAATAGACAGTATATTAAAGTGCTATCTATGATTTATAATTTCCTTTAACTCGTGATCAAAATCTTGTCAACTTGTAATTTTATTTTGATACATTTCACTCATTCTACATGAATTACTGTCAGTGAAGAAGAAATAAAGCAATTATTGAAGACTGAATCTCACAGATGAGTGGTATTTTATAACCATCTGACACTTCACAACATCTGATTTTGTTCAAAATTTTGGTCTTTAATTGAAGGTCGAAATGATAAATTCGTTTGAATGGGAACCTTACATAAATTTCATTGTCGTCATCATCTTTATCATCATCATCATCATCATCATCATCATCATCATCATCATCATCATCATCATCATCATCATCATCATCGTATATGGTCATATATGTAATTACCAGATGGGCCAGGCCGAGGCACAGTGGTGGTCAGCATGTCAGGATTCCAGCCTCAGGACAATGGTCAGTACTTGTTGGTCATCAAGAATGGGGAAGGGAAAGGACTTAATCACCCTTTACCGTGCTGGTCACTTCTGGTGAGTGGAGTCTATCGACTTGTATTATAAACATACCCTAAATGCTTTCAGATCGGAAGGTCCTGAGTTTGAGCTCGCTCGGTGCATAGTTGAGTCCTTGGAAAAGGCTCTTTACTCACATTCTCTCACCGTACTCAGGTGTAAAATGAGTACCTGGCCGTTGACAGCTTTGTCTCTGTCGGAAAAAAATTGTATTATAGGCGTCAAGTCTTGTACTTGTTCTACATGTTCCATGTTGCTGTTGGTCAGGGACCTTTGTAAAGTGCTTTGAGCACGTTAATTGGATAATGCACTATATAAAAGCTCAATTTTTGTTTTTTTTTGGTTTTTTTTTCTAAGTTCTGCTCAATTTCTCCTTAGTGAATCATAAGTTTGAGTTTTGTGATTGGAAGTAACTCTTTTTGTCTGAAGAGGAAACGAATGAGGCACTGTTTTATATGTGACCTATCGCCTCAATATGTTGGGTTGATTTTGATTAGGATAATGAATTTATTGGCAAAAAATATGAGACTTTGATTAGGAAGAATGTATTTTATTTCATTAGATAACAAAATCTAACATGACACATTCCATCTCATTATAACTTTATCAATCACTTTTTGACAAATGGCTCATCCTGACATAAAACTGTTTTGGATGATATGGCACACCAACTTGTTTTAATTGTCAACAAATATTCCTACAGAATTGCAAATACAATTTTTAAAAAAAATATATCATAGAAGTTTTTTTTTCTTCCAAATACAATTATGGACCCACAAAATGTAGCTGTTTGACTGTACATCAAAATGAGGTTGATATCTTGGATATGCGTACAGGGTAGAAATCTCGATTCATGACTTAATGACTGACCTCTTGACTCCTAGTGAAGTAAAGGGCCTCAACAGCACTCTTCCATTTTCTTCTGTCCTTGGTACAGACCTTTGCCTCACTTCAGGTAAGATTGGAGGCGCACACATCTTGATGCAGGCTTCTCCTCCAATATTCTGTTTTGGATCATCCTGTTTCCTCTTGCCCTGCGAGTTCCATTCGAGAGCCTGCTTTTTAATGTGTCAGAGCTCCTTCCAATGTTCCAAAGAGTATGGCCAACCCATCGCCACTTTCTGTGCCTGACCTGGACATCCATTTGCTCTTGGTTTGTTCTTGTCAAAAGGTCAATGTTTGGCACTTTGTCAAACCATTTTAACTTGAGGATTTGTTGAAGTCAGCAATTGACAAAAGTTTGTATCTTGGCTGATGTGGTCAAAATTGTTTTCCAAGTCTCTGACCCATAGAGCAGGACTGCTTTAACATTAGTGTTAAAGATTTTAAGTTTGGTGTTTGTGGAGATACTGGAAGCTTTTCATCTTGGTCTCAGTATTGCAAAGGCTTGGCGCGCTTTCTTGATTCTAGCGATGATGTCTTTCTCAGTTCCACCTGACTGACTGCTTTTGCTGCCAAGGTATGTAAATTCTCTGACATCTTCTATTGCTGTACAGAGATGGTGATTTAGGATTCTTGTTTGGCAGTTACGTGCAGTAGTTTTGTCTTTTCTTCACTAATCTTGAGACCAAGTTGCTTAACAGTTTCTTCCAGGTGTGACTTTGTTCTGCATGTCCCGTAGAATGAGAGAAGACCTAGGTCATCTGCAAATTCAAGGTCTTCAAGTCTTTTTGAAAATATCCATCGAATGCCATTGTTGGGGTTGCCATATGCTATCTTTGTCACCCAGTCCAACACCACAAGAAATAGAAATGGGAATAGCAAACAGCCTTTCATAACTTCTGAGGTAATATCAAAATCCTCTGAGAGTCAACCGTTATGGATAACTTGGCAGGAGAAACCATCATAAAGTAAATTGATGATGTTTACAAACTTGTCTAGAATTTGTATAGAAAGCGCCATACTAAATGTACATCATTATTATTATCTTGCACCCAACAGGAGAGAAGGATGCTCCAGATTCTTCCCCTATCTATGATGACGCTTTCTTAAAGCATAAAATCATACATACATAGGGATGATTGCCACTTAATAGACTTCTCAATTATGATTGTCAGAGTTGCAATTTGGTCTGGCATGATCGTATACATACATAGGGATGATTGCCACTTAATAGACTTCTCAATTATGATTGTCAGAGTTGCAATTTGGTCTGGGCATGATCGTTCTTTTCTGAAGCCTGCTTGTTCCTCCCATAGTATTTTGTCCAGTGTATCTTCCATCCTGTTAAGTATGATTCTTGTGAGCACTTTACTTGGTATGGACAATGTGATTCCTCACTACATGTCACACTGGAAAAGATCGTCATGTTTGGGTAATTTTAGTAATCAACCCTGTCATGGACTAAGGGTTGCAACTGAGTATATTAACAAGTACAATTTAACTTGGTTAAGTCCCTTATATTGAGACTGCTACCGTTGGAACTGTATTCTGGTTAGGCAACACTTTTTACCGGACTGAGAAATAAACATGTTGCTTTGAGTTCCAACTAAACCTTCAGCTTGTCATTCCTTTAATCAAAACATTACATGGTGGCAGCGAATCTTCATTCCCCATTTGATAAGTATTTCTAAATTTCTAAGACTTTAGTATTTTCCCACCAAGCATTTTATTTTCATTTTTTCACCTGTGGTCTACCGAGTCAGAAGTACTGACTTCTATCCTCAAACCGGCATTCAACTGATTGTTCGTCATGGCCGATAAACCTCCAACAATGGGACTGGGGTGCCCCCAATTTGTCAGATGCTTTCAGACTATTTAAAACAGAGAATGGAGCTTTACTTCATAATTAATTCCAAGCTCAAAAACGAGGAAAAAGTGGCAACAATACTCCTAGCATCAGAAGAGGAAGGTCTCACCAGATTCAACAGCTGGAATCTTACCGAGCAAGAGAAGTCAAACCCAGAGATAATCTGGGAAAGATTTGCAAGACAGCTCGATCCCGCTGATAACTTTCGAATCAATCGTCTAAAACTCTCTACCTTACGACAACCAAACTGAAGAATCGTTGGATGATTTTGTGAATAGAGCCAAGCAAATCGCAAACAAATGTAAATTTACAAACGATGAATTGCAAAACAGACTAATCGAGATAATAATTGCGGCAACACCTATCGCTGATTTCCAAAAAGAACTCCTCACCAAACCCCAAACTTATACTTTAGATGAGGCTCTGCAACTCGGAAGATCGCACGAAGCTTCCCTACAACATCTAACTGCACTGAAAGCAATCGAGCATCCAACCCACGAACCAGAAATCAATCGATATTATCCATCCACCACGTAACAAATCAGCACAACGACCCATCCATAAAACAAACCAGTACAACGGTCGGTTTGCAAAAACTGTGGCCGAGATCACCCCTTCAACAGGGACAGTGCCCAGCTGCCAAATCGACATGTGGCGCTTGTGGAAAACTTGGACATTGGGCAAAACTTTGCCTAACAACCTAAATATCAACAACAAACTAACCCACAACAACGTAGTTACCGAAGACAACCGCAAAACAATATGCATACAATAGAAAGAGACGAATCCGGTGCAGAATCAGAAACAGATGACATGATTCACAACTTACATTCCTTCTCATTTTCCGAAATCAAAACAAAACAACGCGGTAGGAACGAAGCATTCACAATACTACAAATCGAACTTTCAGATATTTCCAGGTATCCATGATTTACAACTAAAAATTAGACACAGGAGCACAGGCAAACACACTACCTCTCAGAATTTATAGACAAATGTATCCAAAATACATTGACAACAAAGGGAAACCGGTGGCAGGGACATTAAAACATACAAACACAAACCTCACTGCTTACAATGGAACAGAAATCAAGTGCTTCGGCACCACAAAACATACCATACCACACAGACAATCAAAATGGATAAACACACCAATTCTACAAAAGTTAGATGTTGCTGGACCAGCGATACTCGGTCTCCCGAGCTGCGAAGAATTCAAAATCATCACCCTCCACTGCCCCCTCCATGCTACGAAAAAACAAAAACACTACAATAAGAAACATCCACGACCTGAAAGCGCTGTACCCATCGCAATTTTACCGCATCGGCGAGTTCAAAACTGAGCACAACTAACTATTGACCCCAATGTACCTGCCCGCATCGACCCCCCTCGAAAAGTTCCCATCGCTCTAAAAAGAAAAAATCAAAACTGGAGCTCGACAATATGTGTGAACAAAACGTGATACGTCGAATAGAGGAACCAACCAGTTGGGTAAGCTCATTGACCTATGTAACAAAACAAGATGGCAGTCTGAGAACCTGCCTTGACCCAAAAACACCTAAACAGAGCGCTTCTGAGACCACCATCGAATTCCTACTGTGGAGGAACTCAATCACGAGTTCGCAGGTTGCAAAGTACTTTTCAAAGTTGGATGCTAAATCTGGTACTGGTCTGTAAAAACTTCATCCTGAGAGCCAACCTCTCACCACATTCCAAACCCCTTTTGGAAGATACTGTTTCCAACGCCTTCCTTTTGGCTTATCAGTAAGCCAAGATATTTTTCAAATGGAAATGGATAGAATACTACAAAGATGCCAAAATGCATGCAGGGATAGCTGACGATATCATTGTTTATGGAAAGACAGAAGAAGAGCATGACAAAAACCTGATCAAGTTCATGGAAATCGCAAATGAAGAAGGCCTTGTATTAAATTCAAGCAAATGTCAAATCAAACAGTCTGAGGTACCATTTTTCGGACATATATATACCAGTAATGGGCTTATAACCAGATCCATTGAAAATCAAAGACCTAGAAAATATGCCAGAGCCAACATCAAAACAAGAACTACAACACTTTATTGGGTTTCGCAACATACCTATCCAAATTCATACATGACTTCAGCCAGAAAACAGCTACCCTCAGAGATCTTTTTTAAAACAAAATTCTATTTTTCTTTGGGAAAGACACCACAAACAAGCCTTTGAAGACCTAAAACGTGAAGTATCAGTAAACTCCCTCCTTCAATACTATGATCCTGCCAAACCAGTAGAACTACATTGTGACGCCAGCCTTCGTGGCATTGGTGCAGCCTCTTACTCCAACTCTGAAGAAAACAACCAACTAAAACCAATTGCTTTTGCTAGCAAAAGTTTTAACAACAACGGAGCAAAAACTATGCATGCATCGAACGTGAACTTCTTGCCATTGTATTCGGAGTCCAACGATTCCATACCTTTCTTTATGGACGTTTTTTCAAAATCATCACTGATCATAAACCATTACAAATGATTGTCAACAAATCAATCACTGCTGCACCGCCTCGTCTTCAAAGAATGCTTATTTCCCTGAATGGATACAACTTCACATTGTCACATCGACCCGGATCAGAAAACAAACTGGCAGATGGGCTCAGTCGTCTTCCAAACAAATATAATCAAAACAACATCGACCTCGACATGAGGGTTGATATAGTATACATGTCAAATGATCGTTCAACAATCATCAGAGAAGAAACACAAAAGGACCCTGTCCTTCAAGGCCTCAAAGATTGCATCATCAACGGTTGGCCAGACAAACAATCAGAACTGACATCAGATCTCCGTCCCTACTGGAGCATACGTGACCAAATGTCTGCTGAAAATGGTCTTATTCTCAAAGGTCAATGCATTATGGTTCCACCCAGTCAAAAACAAGGAACTCTCCAACAGCTACATACCGCCCACCTTGGCAAGGTAAAAACTAAACTTCTTGCAAACGTCACCGTCTACTGGATAGGCATTCACAAAGATATTGACGCAATAATTGATAACTGTCAAATCTGCCAAGAACATCAAAATGTCCAAACGTCCGAACCACTCGAACCTCATGACATTCCCCTACGACCTTGGTGTACCCTTGGTACAGACATTTTTGAGATTAAAAGCCAACAGTACCTCATCCTAGCCGATTATCACTCAAAATTTCCGATCATCCGAAAACTTCCTCAACCCGCACCTAGTAGTTCAATAGTAAATATCACAAAAAATATATTTGCCGAATACGGAATACCTGAAAAGGTTATAAGCGACAATGGCCCACACTTTGCGAGTCAAATGTACAAAGAATTCGCCGATTCGTGGCAATCCACACACGTCACATCATCCCCCCACAGACCACAAGGAAATTGTTTCATTGAGAGACAAATCCAAACTGTCAAAAACACTATCAAAAAGGCTATGCAGGCCAAAACAGATCCCAATATTGCCCTTCTGCACTGGAGGTCCACCCCCATCACCCCGTCTTTGGGCAGCCCGGCACAACTACTTATGGGTCGACAAATTAAGACAACAATCCCATCAAAGCAAAGATCCAATACTATACACAACCAAGATGACATCTACAACAACCTGAAACAACGTCAAGCTCAACAAAAAGTTCTATTTCGACAAGACCGCCCGCACAACCCCTTTCTCACACCTCTACCCAGGACAACCTGTACGAGTTTTACACCCTGAGACACATAAATGGCTCCCTGCAACTGTTATGCGCCAAATTCAGAATGATCCCAGATCATATGTTCTCGAAGACGCGAACGGGACCAACTTCCGAAGGAACAGACAACACATCAGAGAAATACCTGCCTCTTCCTCCGTTGCCCCAGAGGAATATCAGAAAACTATCGCTTTTCCCCTCTCTACAAAGACCTGTCCCCAAATTGAATCCTCATCTGCCTCAAACTCAAAAGAGCCTACTGCTCAAACTAAAACTCCTAACGAACAACAAACAAAATCTCGCCCAATTCGCACGACCAGGAGACCAAGCCGTTTTGATGACTATGTATAGAACAAAACGAACAATATAGTGTGTCAACCAAATGAGAACACTATCGCTACTAAATTATTATTATTATTATTATTATTATTATTATTATTATTATTATTATTATTATTATTATTATTATATTATTATTATATATTATTATTATTATTATTATTATTATTATCATTATTATTATTATGATGTACTCTATCCCGTTTTATTTTTTAAAAATTTTATTTTATTTTAAAAATTTCTATTTCATTTGAAAACAAGGGAGATGTCATGGACTAAGGGTTGCAACTGAGTATATTAACAAGTACAATTTAACTTGGTTAAGTCCCTTATATTGAGACTGCTACCGTTGGAATTGTATTCTGGTTAGGCAACACTTTTTACCGGACTGAGAAATAAACATGTTGCTTTGAGTTTCAAACTAAACCTTCAGCTTGTCATTCCTTTAATCAAAACATTACAAACCCTGCTTCCAATCAGCTGGTATTTGATCATTTCTCCAGATCAAGCTGAACAAGTGGTGGAGCTGATCGACGATTACGCTTCAGATGGGATGTTATTTGTCCCAGCAGCTTTTCCATTTTTAGACTGTCAAGTGCTCTTTGGATAGTGGTCTTTGTGATTTCACCTGTATTGATATTTAGAGGTTCTCCAGGGCTTAGATGTGGTCTTAGTGCTGAGGGTGGTCTGTTAAGCACTTTATGAAATAGATGGAAGGAGAAATAGAGGAAGGCAAAGAAAGAATGATTTAAGAAATTCTCAAGTCAGGTGGGTGGATGAGAGATGGGGATTTTTTGAAGACTGCTGTTGATGGGGATGGCTTGATAGACATGGTGGCCGATGTCTGCAACAAGCTTGGCACTTGATTGATTGGTTTTGCTGTAATAATCTATTTATTTTGAAAGAAGGTGTTCTAGATGGTCAGTGGATCAAACCTCTGAAGTCTCAATTTTCACGATCGGTGGATCAAAACTCTGAAGTCTACATACAAGCTTTGCACACCATGTTTTATTTCTTGATGACATCAAAGGTCTGATTTAGTTTTTTATAGGCATTTTCTTGGGGCTTTAGCCTGATGAAGCTGACATCATCCTTCAGCAGCTCTTGTAATGGGGCAGTGTGAGTGATTAAGTCAGGGAGAAATTTACCCAAGTAGGTCACAAACCCAAGGAACCTCTTGATTTCCACTTTGCTTGACGGTGCAGCCATCTTAATCAGAGCATTCACTTTGGCTGGGTCTGGCTTTAGTCCGTCCTTTGAAATTAGATGACCCATATAAGCCACCTGTGGCTGGTGCAGCTTGGCTTTTTCAAGGTTAAGTCTCAAGTTGAATTTTGTAGCTCTCTCCATGACCTGGCGGAGTACTGTGTCATGCTCCTGTACAGTCCTATCGGTGATGATAATATCATCTATCACTGCAAATGCACCAGGTATAAATTCCAGCATATCGTCCATAATACTTTGGTAGACTTCAGGGGCAACCCTGACTCCAAATGGCAGACGCAGCCAGCAATATCTGCCTATGGGTGTGTTGAAGGTTGTGAGGTTGGATGAAGCTTCATCCAGCTTAATTTGCATAAACCCATTTTTGGCATCCAGCGTAGAAAAGACAGTAGCACCAGGATTTTCTGCTGCAATTTCCTCTATCGTCTTCATGGGATAGTGTTTCCTTTGAATGGCATTGTTCAGATCCGATGGATCCAAACACACTCGAACTTTGTCTCCTCTTAAAACGATAGTCATACTACTGGCCCACTAAGCAGGCCTTGAAGTTCCATCGCTTTCAATTTTGAGATTGCCTTGTCTTTGAGGGCTACTGGTGTCTCCTTGGAGCGTGAATAACACCTTTTGAATCAGATTTCAGTTTTGTTTGGTATTCCCCTGGCAAAGTACCATTTGTTTCAACTATCTTGGGGAACTCTTTTATCAACACATCGAGAGTCTAAAGAAGAAAGGGGCACCAAGAGTTCTAGTTTCTCAGCAGCCTCGCCAGAGATCACATTTACTTCTTTCAGATTTACTACTTCAAAATCTCGAGTATTAATATCATTGTGAGTGACTTTCAAGGCAGTGGAACCTACAGGTCTAATTTGATGGTTGGAATATGTCCTAAGGACATACTACACATAGTTCTAATTCAAGTAGTCATAATTTAACTTATTTGTTTCAAAATTATGCCTTGTACTATAGTATTTTTTTAATTGTTTTTTTTTTTGTCACTATATGCTTTATAAATCACTTTACAATTAAATAAAAATTTTGTATTTATTATAATGATATATTTTTAAAAATGTACATCTCAAATTTCAATTATTTTTTTTTTTGTTATCAGAATGAGTATACTTGTAGCTTTTTATTATACCTCTCCTTTTTAAAGTCTACTAACTTTCATTTAAACTTTGAAAGTAATCGATTGTTTTCTTCTTATTTTTTTTTTCTAGTTAATCTATAAAAATGACCATTGACCTATTCATTTAATGATGAAATAACTTAGTTTCTTCATTTATTTAACTATAAGAAAATCAAACTAGTCCAAGTGGTCCCGACCCTGGTGGTAACGATGGAAATGGTGGCAATGATAAGGATGACAGTGGTAGTGGAGGGAATGCCAGTGCTATGAATGGAGTGATAGGTGGAGTAGTGGCGTTGGTGATCATTCTTGTGGTTGTTGTTGTTGCCATCTTCATAATCAGGAGAAAAAGTAAGATTGCCAGATGCAAATCTTCTTCTTCTTCTTCTTCTTCTTCTTCTTCTTCTTCTTCTTCTTCTTCTTCTTCTTCTTCTTCTTCTTCTTCTTCTTCTCTTTCTCTTCTTCTCTTCTTCTTTCTTCTTCTTCTTCTTCTCTTCTTCTTCTTCTTCTTCTTCTTCTTCTTCTTCTTCTT
>NC_088373.1:28563262-28575762 GCF_034508935.2 Berghia stephanieae | reverse complement strand
AAGAAGAAGAAAGAAGAAGAAAGATGAGAAGAGTGAGAAGAAGAAGAAGAATGAAAGTAAAAGAAGAAAAGAGAAAAGAAGAAGAAGAAGAAGATAGATTTGCATCGGCAAATCAATACTGTTTTCTCATGATTATGAAGATGGAAGAAAAAAACAAAAAAGAATGATACAACGCACATACTCCACTATCACTCTATTCATAAGACAACTGAGATTCCACCACTACCACTTTCATCCATTATCATTGCCACCATTTCATCGTTACCACCAGGTCGGGACCACTTGGACTAGTTGATTTTCTTATAGTTAAATAAATGAAAAACTAAGTTATTTCATCATTAAATGAATAGGTCAATGGTCATTTTTATAGATTAACTAGAAAAAAAAAATAAGAAGAAAACAATCGATTACTTTCAAAGTTTAAATGAAAGTTAGTAGACTTTAAAAAGGAGAGGTATAATAAAAGCTACAAGTAATCATTCTGATAACAAAAAAAAATAATGAAATTTGAGATATACATTTTTAAAAATATATCATTATAATAAATACAAAATTTTATTTAATTGTAAAGTGATTTATAAAGCATATAGTGACAAAAAAAAACAATTAAAAAATACTATAGTACAAGGCATAATTTTGAAACAAATAAGTTAAATTATGACTACTGAATTAGAACTATGTGTAGTATGTCCTTAGGACATATTCCAACCATCAAATTAGACCTGTAGGTTCCACTGCCTTGAAAGTCACTCACAATGATATTAATACTCGAGATTTTGAAGTAGTAAATCTGAAAGAAGTAAATGTGATCTCTGGCGAGGCTGCTGAGAAACTAGAACTCTTGGTGCCCTTTCTTCTTTAGACTCTCGATGTGTTGATAAAAGAGTTCCCCAAGATAGTTGAAACAAATGGTACTTTGC
This sequence comes from Berghia stephanieae, assembly GCF_034508935.2. Classification (NCBI taxonomy): domain Eukaryota; kingdom Metazoa; phylum Mollusca; class Gastropoda; order Nudibranchia; family Aeolidiidae; genus Berghia; species Berghia stephanieae. The sequence goes on along the minus strand of NC_088373.1, from coordinate 28,574,842 downwards.
CAGGGGAATACCAAACAAAACTGAAATCTGATTCAAAAGGTGTTATTCACGCTCCAAGGAGACACCAGTAGCCCTCAAAGACAAGGCAATCTCAAAATTGAAAGCGATGGAACTTCAAGGCCTGCTTAGTGGGCCAGTAGTATGACTATCGTTTTAAGAGGAGACAAAGTTCGAGTGTGTTTGGATCCATCGGATCTGAACAATGCCATTCAAAGGAAACACTATCCCATGAAGACGATAGAGGAAATTGCAGCAGAAAATCCTGGTGCTACTGTCTTTTCTACGCTGGATGCCAAAAATGGGTTTATGCAAATTAAGCTGGATGAAGCTTCATCAAACCTCACAACCTTCAACACACCCATAGGCAGATATTGCTGGCTGCGTCTGCCATTTGGAGTCAGGGTTGCCCCTGAAGTCTACCAAAGTATTATGGACGATATGCTGGAATTTATACCTGGTGCATTTGCAGTGATAGATGATATTATCATCACCGATAGGACTGTACAGGAGCATGACACAGTACTCCGCCAGGTCATGGAGAGAGCTACAAAATTCAACTTGAGACTTAACCTTGAAAAAGCCAAGCTGCACCAGCCACAGGTGGCTTATATGGGTCATCTAATTTCAAAGGACGGACTAAAGCCAGACCCAGCCAAAGTGAATGCTCTGATTAAGATGGCTGCACCGTCAAGCAAAGTGGAAATCAAGAGGTTCCTTGGGTTTGTGACCTACTTGGGTAAATTTCTCCCTGACTTAATCACTCACACTGCCCCATTACAAGAGCTGCTGAAGGATGATGTCAGCTTCATCAGGCTAAAGCCCCAAGAAAATGCCTATAAAAAACTAAATCAGACCTTTGATGTCATCAAGAAATAAAACATGGTGTGCAAAGCTTGTATGTAGACTTCAGAGTTTTGATCCACCGATCGTGAAAATTGAGACTTCAGAGGTTTGATCCACTGACCATCTAGAACACCTTCTTTCAAAATAAATAGATTATTACAGCAAAACCAATCAATCAAGTGCCAAGCTTGTTGCAGACATCGGCCACCATGTCTATCAAGCCATCCCCATCAACAGCAGTCTTCAAAAAATCCCCATCTCTCATCCACCCACCTGACTTGAGAATTTCTTAAATCATTCTTTCTTTGCCTTCCTCTATTTCTCCTTCCATCTATTTCATAAAGTGCTTAACAGACCACCCTCAGCACTAAGACCACATCTAAGCCCTGGAGAACCTCTAAATATCAATACAGGTGAAATCACAAAGACCACTATCCAAAGAGCACTTGACAGTCTAAAAATGGAAAAGCTGCTGGGACAAATAACATCCCATCTGAAGCGTAATCGTCGATCAGCTCCACCACTTGTTCAGCTTGATCTGGAGAAATGATCAAATACCAGCTGATTGGAAGCAGGGTTTGTAATGTTTTGATTAAAGGAATGACAAGCTGAAGGTTTAGTTTGAAACTCAAAGCAACATGTTTATTTCTCAGTCCGGTAAAAAGTGTTGCCTAACCAGAATACAATTCCAACGGTAGCAGTCTCAATATAAGGGACTTAACCAAGTTAAATTGTACTTGTTAATATACTCAGTTGCAACCCTTAGTCCATGACATCTCCCTTGTTTTCAAATGAAATAGAAATTTTTAAAATAAAATAAAATTTTTAAAAAATAAAACGGGATAGAGTACATCATAATAATAATAATGATAATAATAATAATAATAATAATAATAATAATAATAATAATAATAATAATAATAATAATAATAATAATAATAATAATAATAATAATAATAATAATAAAATAATAATAATAATAATAATTTAGTAGCGATAGTGTTCTCATTTGGTTGACACACTATATTGTTCGTTTTGTTCTATACATAGTCATCAAAACGGCTTGGTCTCCTGGTCGTGCGAATTGGGCGAGATTTTGTTTGTTGTTCGTTAGGAGTTTTAGTTTGAGCAGTAGGCTCTTTTGAGTTTGAGGCAGATGAGGATTCAATTTGGGGACAGGTCTTTGTAGAGAGGGGAAAAGCGATAGTTTTCTGATATTCCTCTGGGGCAACGGAGGAAGAGGCAGGTATTTCTCTGATGTGTTGTCTGTTCCTTCGGAAGTTGGTCCCGTTCGCGTCTTCGAGAACATATGATCTGGGATCATTCTGAATTTGGCGCATAACAGTTGCAGGGAGCCATTTATGTGTCTCAGGGTGTAAAACTCGTACAGGTTGTCCTGGGTAGAGGTGTGAGAAAGGGGTTGTGCGGGCGGTCTTGTCGAAATAGAACTTTTTGTTGAGCTTGACGTTGTTTCAGGTTGTTGTAGATGTCATCTTGGTTGTGTATAGTATTGGATCTTTGCTTTGATGGGATTGTTGTCTTAATTTGTCGACCCATAAGTAGTTGTGCCGGGCTGCCCAAAGACGGGTGTGGGGGTGGACCTCCAGTGCAGAAGGGCAATATTGGGATCTGTTTTGGCCTGCATAGCCTTTTTGATAGTGTTTTTGACAGTTTGGATTTGTCTCTCAATGAAACAATTTCCTTGTGGTCTGTGGGGGGATGATGTGACGTGTGTGAATTGCCACGAATCGGCGAATTCTTTGTACATTTGACTCGCAAAGTGTGGGCCATTGTCGCTTATAACCTTTTCAGGTATTCCGTATTCGGCAAATATATTTTTTGTGATATTTACTATTGAACTACTAGGTGCGGGTTGAGGAAGTTTTCGGATGATCGGAAATTTTGAGTGATAATCGGCTAGGATGAGGTACTGTTGGCTTTTAATCTCAAAAATGTCTGTACCAAGGGTACACCAAGGTCGTAGGGGAATGTCATGAGGTTCGAGTGGTTCGGACGTTTGGACATTTTGATGTTCTTGGCAGATTTGACAGTTATCAATTATTGCGTCAATATCTTTGTGAATGCCTATCCAGTAGACGGTGACGTTTGCAAGAAGTTTAGTTTTTACCTTGCCAAGGTGGGCGGTATGTAGCTGTTGGAGAGTTTCTTGTTTTTGACTGGGTGGAACCATAATGCATTGACCTTTGAGAATAAGACCATTTTCAGCAGACATTTGGTCACGTATGCTCCAGTAGGGACGGAGATCTGATGTCAGTTCTGATTGTTTGTCTGGCCAACGTTGATGATGCAATCTTTGAGGCCTTGAAGGACAGGGTCCTTTTGTGTTTCTTCTCTGATGATTGTTGAACGATCATTTGACATGTATACTATATCAACCCTCATGTCGAGGTCGATGTTGTTTTGATTATATTTGTTTGGAAGACGACTGAGCCCATCTGCCAGTTTGTTTTCTGATCCGGGTCGATGTGACAATGTGAAGTTGTATCCATTCAGGGAAATAAGCATTCTTTGAAGACGAGGCGGTGCAGCAGTGATTGATTTGTTGACAATCATTTGTAATGGTTTATGATCAGTGATGATTTTGAAAAAACGTCCATAAAGAAAGGTATGGAATCGTTGGACTCCGAATACAATGGCAAGAAGTTCACGTTCGATGCATGCATAGTTTTGCTCCGTTGTTGTTAAACTTTTGCTAGCAAAAGCAATTGGTTTTAGTTGGTTGTTTTCATCAGGTTGGAGTAAGGCTGCACCAATGCCACGAAGGCTGGCGTCACAATGTAGTTCTACTGGTTTGGCAGGATCATAGTATTGAAGGAGGGAGTTTACTGATACTTCACGTTTTAGGTCTTCAAAGGCTTGTTTGTGGTGTCTTTCCCAAAGAAAAATAGAATTTTGTTTTAAAAGATCTCTGAGGGTAGCTGTTTTCTGGCTGAAGTCATGTATGAATTTGGATAGGTATGTTGCGAACCCAATAAAGTGTTGTAGTTCTGTTTTTGATGTTGGCTCTGGCATATTTTCTAGGTCTTTGATTTTCAATGGATCTGGTTTAAGCCCATTACTGGTATATATATGTCCGAAAAATGGTACCTCAGACTGTTTGATTTGACATTTGCTTGAATTTAATACAAGGCCTTCTTCATTTGCGATTTCCATGAACTTGATCATGTTTTTGTCATGCTCTTCTTCTGTCTTTCCATAAACAATGATATCGTCAGCTATCCCGCATGCATTTTGGCATCTTTGTAGTATTCTATCCATTTCCATTTGAAAAATATCTTGGCTTACTGATAAGCCAAAAGGAAGGCGTTGGAAACAGTATCTTCCAAAAGGGGTTTGGAATGTGGTGAGAGGTTGGCTCTCAGGATGAAGTTTTACAGACCAGTATCCAGATTTAGCATCCAACTTTGAAAAGTACTTTGCACCTGCGAACTCGTGATTGAGTTCCTCCACAGTAGGAATTCGATGGTGTGGTCTCAGAAGCGCTCTGTTTAGGTGTTTTGGGTCAAGGCAGGTTCTCAGACTGCCATCTTGTTTTGTTACATAGGTCAACGAGCTTACCCAACTGGTTGGTTCCTCTATTCGACGTATCACGTTTTGTTCACACATATTGTCGAGCTCCAGTTTGATTTTTTCTTTTAGAGCGATGGGAACTTTTCGAGGGGGGTCGATGCGGGCAGGTACATTGGGGTCAATAGTTAGTTTGTGCTCAGTTTTGAACTCGCCGATGCGGTCAAATTGCGATGGGTACAGCGCTTTCAGGTCGTGGATGTTTCTTATTGTAGTGTTTTTGTTTTTCGTAGCATGGAGGGGGCAGTGGAGGGTGATGATTTTGAATTCTTCGCAGCTCGGGAGACCGAGTATCGCTGGTCCAGCAACATCTACTATGTAGAATTGGGTGTTTATCCATTTTGATTGTCTGTGCTGGTATGGTATGTTTGTGGTGCCGAAGCACTTGATTTCTGTTCCATTGTAAGCAGTGAGGTTTGTGTTTGTATGTTTTAATGTCCCTGCCACCGGTTTCCCTTTGTTGTCAATGTATTTTGGATACATTTGTCTATAAATTCTGAGAGGTAGTGTGTTTGCCTGTGCTCCTGTGTCTAATTTTAGTTGTAAATCATGGATACCTGGAATATCTGAAAGTTCGATTTGTAGTATTGTGAATGCTTCGTTCCTACCGCGTTGTTTTGTTTTGATTTCGGAAAATGAGAAGGAATGTAGTTGTGAATTCATGTCATCTGTTTCTGATTCTGCACCGGATTCGTCTCTTTCTATTGTATGCATATTGTTTTGCGGTTGTCTTCGGTAACTACGTTGTTGTGGGTTAGTTTGTTGTTGATATTTAGTTGTTAGGCAAAGTTTTGCCCAATGTCCAAGTTTTCCACAAGCGCCACATGTCGATTTGGCAGCTGGGCACTGTCCCCTGTTGAAGGGGTGATCTCGGCCACAGTTTTTGCAAACCGACCGTTGTACTGGTTTGTTATGGATGGGTCGTTATGCTTATTTGTTACGTGGTGGATGGATAATATCGATTGATTTCTGGTTCGTGGTTGGATGCTCGATTGCTTTCAGTGCAGTTAGATGTTGTAGGGAAGCTTCATGCGATCTTCCTAGTTGCAGAGCCTCATCTAAAGTATAAGTTTGGGGTTTGGTGAGGAGTTCTTTTTGGAAATCAGCGATAGGTGTTGCCGCAATTATTATCTCGATTAGTCTGTTTTGCAATTCATCGTTTGTAAATTTACATTTGTTTGCGATTTGCTTGGCTCTATTCACAAAATCATCCAACGATTCTTCAGTTTGTTGTCGTAAGGTAGAGAGTTTTAGACGATTGATTCGAAAGTTATCAGCGGGATCGAGCTGTCTTGCAAATCTTTCCCAGATTATCTCTGGGTTTGACTTCTCTTGCTCGGTAAGATTCCAGCTGTTGAATCTGGTGAGACCTTCCTCTTCTGATGCTAGGAGTATTGTTGCCACTTTTTCCTCGTTTTTGAGCTTGGAATTAATTATGAAGTAAAGCTACATTCTCTGTTTAAATAGTCTGAAAGCATCTGACAAATTGGGGGCACCCCAGTCCATTGTTGGAGGTTTATCGGCCATGACGAACAATCAGTTGAATGCCGGTTTGAGGATAGAAGTCAGTACTTCTGACTCGGTAGACCACAGGTGAAAAAATGAAAATAAAATGCTTGGTGGGAAAATACTAAAGTCTTAGAAATTTAGAAATACTTATCAAATGGGGAATGAAGATTCGCTGCCACCATGTAATGTTTTGATTAAAGGAATGACAAGCTGAAGGTTTAGTTGGAACTCAAAGCAACATGTTTATTTCTCAGTCCGGTAAAAAGTGTTGCCTAACCAGAATACAGTTCCAACGGTAGCAGTCTCAATATAAGGGACTTAACCAAGTTAAATTGTACTTGTTAATATACTCAGTTGCAACCCTTAGTCCATGACAGGGTTGATTACTAAAATTACCCAAACATGACGATCTTTTCCAGTGTGACATGTAGTGAGGAATCACATTGTCCATACCAAGTAAAGTGCTCACAAGAATCATACTTAACAGGATGGAAGATACACTGGACAAAATACTATGGGAGGAACAAGCAGGCTTCAGAAAAGAACGATCATGCCCAGACCAAATTGCAACTCTGACAATCATAATTGAGAAGTCTATTAAGTGGCAATCATCCCTATGTATGTATACGATCATGCCCAGACCAAATTGCAACTCTGACAATCATAATTGAGAAGTCTATTAAGTGGCAATCATCCCTATGTATGTATGATTTATATGCTTTAAGAAAGCGTCATCATAGATAGGGGAAGAATCTGGAGCATCCTTCTCTCCTGTTGGGTGCAAGATAATAATAATGATGTACATTTAGTATGGCGCTTTCTATACAAATTCTAGACAAGTTTGTAAACATCATCAATTTACTTTATGATGGTTTCTCCTGCCAAGTTATCCATAACGGTTGACTCTCAGAGGATTTTGATATTACCTCAGAAGTTATGAAAGGCTGTTTGCTATTCCCATTTCTATTTCTTGTGGTGTTGGACTGGGTGACAAAGATAGCATATGGCAACCCCAACAATGGCATTCGATGGATATTTTCAAAAAGACTTGAAGACCTTGAATTTGCAGATGACCTAGGTCTTCTCTCATTCTACGGGACATGCAGAACAAAGTCACACCTGGAAGAAACTGTTAAGCAACTTGGTCTCAAGATTAGTGAAGAAAAGACAAAACTACTGCACGTAACTGCCAAACAAGAATCCTAAATCACCATCTCTGTACAGCAATAGAAGATGTCAGAGAATTTACATACCTTGGCAGCAAAAGCAGTCAGTCAGGTGGAACTGAGAAAGACATCATGCTAGAATCAAGAAAGCGCGCCAAGCCTTTGCAATACTGAGACCAAGATGAAAAGCTTCCAGTATCTCCACAAACACCAAACTTAAAATCTTTAACACTAATGTTAAAGCAGTCCTGCTCTATGGGTCAGAGACTTGGAAAACAATTTTGACCACATCAGCCAAGATACAAACTTTTGTCAATTGCTGACTTCAACAAATCCTCAAGTTAAAATGGTTTGACAAAGTGCCAAACATTGACCTTTTGACAAGAACAAACCAAGAGCAAATGGATGTCCAGGTCAGGCACAGAAAGTGGCGATGGGTTGGCCATACTCTTTGGAACATTGGAAGGAGCTCTGACACATTAAAAAGCAGGCTCTCGAATGGAACTCGCAGGGCAAGAGGAAACAGGATGATCCAAAACAGAATATTGGAGGAGAAGCCTGCATCAAGATGTGTGCGCCTCCAATCTTACCTGAAGTGAGGCAAAGGTCTGTACCAAGGACAGAAGAAAATGGAAGAGTGCTGTTGAGGCCCTTTACTTCACTAGGAGTCAAGAGGTCAGTCATTAAGTCATGAATCGAGATTTCTACCCTGTACGCATATCCAAGATATCAACCTCATTTTGATGTACAGTCAAACAGCTACATTTTGTGGGTCCATAATTGTATTTGGAAGAAAAAAAACTTCTATGATATATTTTTTTTAAAAATTGTATTTGCAATTCTGTAGGAATATTTGTTGACAATTAAAACAAGTTGGTGTGCCATATCATCCAAAACAGTTTTATGTCAGGATGAGCCATTTGTCAAAAGTGATTGATAAAGTTATAATGAGATGGAATGTGTCATGTTAGATTTTGTTATCTAATGAAATAAAATACATTCTTCCTAATCAAAGTCTCATATTTTTTGCCAATAAATTCATTATCCTAATCAAAATCAACCCAACATATTGAGGCGATAGGTCACATATAAAACAGTGCCTCATTCGTTTCCTCTTCAGACAAAAAGAGTTACTTCCAATCACAAAACTCAAACTTATGATTCACTAAGGAGAAATTGAGCAGAACTTAGAAAAAAAAACCAAAAAAAAACAAAAATTGAGCTTTTATATAGTGCATTATCCAATTAACGTGCTCAAAGCACTTTACAAAGGTCCCTGACCAACAGCAACATGGAACATGTAGAACAAGTACAAGACTTGACGCCTATAATACAATTTTTTTCCGACAGAGACAAAGCTGTCAACGGCCAGGTACTCATTTTACACCTGAGTACGGTGAGAGAATGTGAGTAAAGAGCCTTTTCCAAGGACTCAACTATGCACCGAGCGAGCTCAAACTCAGGACCTTCCGATCTGAAAGCATTTAGGGTATGTTTATAATACAAGTCGATAGACTCCACTCACCAGAAGTGACCAGCACGGTGAAGGGGTGATTAAGTCCTTTCCCTTCCCCATTCTTGATGACCAACAAGTACTGACCATTGTCCTGAGGCTGGAATCCTGACATGCTGACCACCACTGTGCCTCGGCCTGGCCCATCTGGTAATTACATATATGACCATATACGATGATGATGATGATGATGATGATGATGATGATGATGATGATGATGATGATAAAGATGATGACGACAATGAAATTTATGTAAGGTTCCCATTCAAACGAATTTATCATTTCGACCTTCAATTAAAGACCAAAATTTTGAACAAAATCAGATGTTGTGAAGTGTCAGATGGTTATAAAATACCACTCATCTGTGAGATTCAGTCTTCAATAATTGCTTTATTTCTTCTTCACTGACAGTAATTCATGTAGAATGAGTGAAATGTATCAAAATAAAATTACAAGTTGACAAGATTTTGATCACGAGTTAAAGGAAATTATAAATCATAGATAGCACTTTAATATACTGTCTATTGTTTATGTTAGTTTTTAAGGGTTTTACGGCGCCTGCAAAACATTTAGGTCATATCAACGCCAGTTAAAAAAGAGAAAAATGGGATAGTGAAAAGTTCTAGAATTGCAATTAAAGCACCCAATAAAAAGTAAGACAAATGGGAATTGGTTCAAATAGGAAACATGTAGATTCCAAGAGCACACTATCAAAGTACTAAGTTTGAGATCACCTAAAAGTCTCATCCTGACACAAGCACAGATTCCCACTCAGAGGAACACACTGAAATGTTTACAAATCATATATAATAAGTAAAAAAAACATAATACAGTGCATAACAGAGAGATGATTTACAAAACCAAAATATCATCTCCCAAAACTCTAACTATATATTTGACTGTTTTCCTCTTAGTCAGGGTATCCGGCCAGGGGCAGGACATAACCAAGTAATCTCATCCCAAGACAAAGTCATAAAGCAATTGGAAAACAGATACAGGGGAATAGAAGTCACGGTAAGTGCCACCAGCCCATTGTATACTGTCTATATATTCTTTTTAAAAAATTAACTGTGCAAATCACTATAATACATTTTGTAGATCACATGGCACCCTGACAATATAGTTTTCAGAAGAGACTTTTTGCACTCCTCCTTGGTAACGGCCGATTCCTCTTCTTTTTTGAATAAAAAACAATACTTCTTGCTCACTAGAATTACTTGCTATTTCAGCCTCATCTCCATTTTTTTGTAATTTTATTCTCTCAAATTATTATGTTCCATCTCTGCTTTCCTAATTTTCAACACCATCACTTCCTCTTTAATCCTGTATTCTCCTTTACTCGCCTATCCACCAAACTAGTGGTGCAGCCTTTATGAAATGATCTGCATGATTATCTCAACTATGCACCGCTGATAGCTCTCATAATATGGTCTTTGATTATGCTCTTGGTGATTAAAGTTAATTGGCCCATGTTCGTCTCCAGAATTTCCAGATTGTCCAAAAAGCCCCTTTCAACACTTGCTTGGGACACAAGATATAATGAGGCATTTTCTCACAAAATTCCAAAACTTTGTTGTTTGGCTTGAAGGACAACCCTTAACTTCTCTGCATGTGATTTTTTTCAAGTGAGCATGTGTGACAAAATGGCTCAAATATGATGTGTACTTAATTTGCAGTTCTGATAACCCAATCATTGTGATCTCACTGTTGTAATGTAGATATTCTCAAACCAACGCACAATATTGTCCATTACAACAATGTAAAATCAAGTCCCATAACTGTTGCAAATATTTGAACGCAGCTCAAACTGGCATTGATAAAGGTCAAATTGTCTATAAAAATTAAATCTCAAGTCAATATCATGAAACACAAGACAAATTCAATATCCTCTTACTCTTAATGGGAATAATGGCTGTAAATTCACGAACTAAAAGAAAAGTTACATTAAAATTACATGCATTTCACTTTTTACATTAAATCTTTCAAATGTCACCAGGACTTGTTGAAATAAAACGGAGTTACAATTTGATAGAACACATGCAATGATGCAGGCAGTAACAAAAATCTCAAAGCTCATAGCTTTTTTTGTTCACCAATTACAACAAATAAAAACACAAAACAAAAATCCAAACAATTTTCAGTGGTTGTATTTACCTTCTTTGTAAGAAACATTATACGTGACTGTCCCAGCGGTACCCCTAACAACAGATGCACGACGCTTGATTCTTGTGTTACTGCTATCTTTGTTTTTGTTTAGGTGATCATTGCTATCATCACCATCATCCTTATCATCATCACCATCATCCTTATCATCACCATCATGTGGAGGTACAGTTATTGTAGCTTGAGATTTCGACACTTTGTACTCATTTGGTATTGGATATCCAGCGATGGAAACCTCTATTATTAACGGGTGTCCTAGGGCCACAACCTTCGCTTTGGTGTCCAGGTCTGACATAATAACCTCTGGTGGGCCTGGGAACAAAAGTTGTAAACATTTATAAGAATATCCAAGTGATGGTGGTGTGGTGGTAGTAGCCATAGTCTAATGAGATGGGGCAAAATTTGATTTATATGCACGATAATGATGGTGAAGATGATGATGATGATGATGAGGAGGTGAAGAGGATGATGATGATGATAGAGAGGTGAAGATGATGATGATGATGATGGGGACGAGGAGGAGAAGAAGTAGGAGGAGGAGAAGAGGGATGATGATTGATGGTTGTATTGGTGATGATGATGATGATGATGATGAGGAGGAGGAGGAGTAGAAGGATGATGATGATGATGATGATGATGATGATGATGATGACGAGGGGTGATGATAATAATGAAAGTGATAATGACGATGATGATGAGAATGGTGATGATGATGAAGATTCTCACACTTTACATAAAGCTCAGTTTTTGCGGTAGGAGCATCACCAATATCGTTCTTGGCATCACACACATATATAT
>NC_088373.1:28560662-28563162 GCF_034508935.2 Berghia stephanieae | reverse complement strand
TTTGTGCGGTGGAGTTATAGGTGATTTTATCTGTCATCTGCATTTTTTGTGGCTGCAAATATCAGGGCGATCCGCAAATTTTGGCAAATTTCCCAAAATTGGCAAATCGTGGCAAATTTTGGGAAAATTGGCAAATCGCGTGACAAATTTTGAGAAAAAAAAAGAAGCGAAAACAAAATAACGAAGAAAAAAAAGTGCAAAACTTGAGAAATGTTGCAGCTTTGCCTGGGCCCAAACCAAGGGAAGCTACTCTCTAAGGATAATGATCCTTTAAAATCTTTGTAACAACGCTATTCATAATGTAGTCTCCTTAAATGTAATAAATTGTCTTTTATAATTTTTTTTTCTGTATCGCGTGTTAATTTTTACAAACGCTTAGTTCTCCTCGGCAAATGTTTTGGCAAATTTCCTGGCATATTTTGGGGTTTTTTTTTGGCAAATTTTGGGTCCCAATTTGGCAAAAAATGCAGGTGACAGTTTTATGTGATTTAATACCGCTCTGTAAGGTGCCTTCATACATTGTATTGATCTATTGACCAATTATTTTCATAAATCTTGTAATTTTATAATTGTGACCACTCCTCCCCCCTCCCCGTCACCCTTCCTGGTCTCAAGATAGTATGAATGCCGGGATCGGGACCCAAAAAGTGAATTTAGTGTTGAAATGAGAATAAATGCCAACTTTCAGTTTTTGGCAGTGCGAGAAATTGTGTGTAATTCTCCACTGTAACGATAGGAAATAAAGCCCTAGTTTCATATTTATGGCTTTTATTTCAATTTCAGCTAGTTCATCCCAACATAATAAAAAAAAAGCACTTGAGATTTTATTTAAAGCAATATCCACTAAAGGTGCTCAAAGCACTTTACAGAGGGTCCCTGACCAACAGCAACACGTAACATGTAGAATGAGACATGATGCCTGTTAGGCGAAATTACAGGTTTTTTTCTGACAGAGACAACCATGTTAATGGCCAGTTACTCATTCTACACATGAGTATGGTGAGAGAATGTGAATAAAGAGCCATTTCCAAGGACTCAACTTCCGATCTGAAAGCGAATGCCATACCACAAGACTGCATAGCCGCACACTTGTTACGTGCAATACTACGTTGAGACAATGAGGTACATCTGAATCAGATGCTGAAAATTTTTCTTCTTTATAGTCAAATAGAAACCTGCTTTCAAGTAGGATGAGTCTCTTCTTCTTCTTCTTCTTCTTCTTCTTCTTCTTCTTCTTCTTCTTCTTCTTCTTCTTCTTCTTCTTCTTCTTCTTCTTCTTCTTCTTCTTCTTCTTCTTCTCATCTTCTTCTTCTTCTCATCTTCTTCTTCTTCTTCTTCTTCTTCTTTCTTCTTCTTCTTCTTCTTCTTCTTCTTCTTCTTCTTCTTCTTCTTCTTCTTCTTCTTCTTCTTCCTCTTCTTCTTCTTCTTCTTCTTCTTCTTCTTCTTCTTCTTCTTCTTCTTCTTCTTCTTCTTCTTCTTCTTCTTCTTCTTCTTCTTCTTCTTCTTCTTCCTCTTCTTCAAGGCGTATCCTTGTTGGATATAACCCCGCCCCCGCACCCCCAAACAGCCTGACAGAACCCCTTTCTGGTTTTCGTCTATACCATGCGTCCTGCTTCTGTGGTTGTTCTACTCATCCAGTCCACTATGTCGTAAGACCACCTCCTTCTTGGCGTATACGTTTTTTAAAAATAATTTTAAAAAACAACCTAAGTTAACAGCTGTGATTATGGTGATTATTATTTGATGTGTTTTGTGAAATCGGCTAACTTCGGCTTCAGCATCTATAGCTCCAGAATGGAGTCAATTTCACACCTAGCCTACAGGGAAAAAAGGAGTGGAATTTGGCAAATCTCGAAACTGCTTTTAAAAAAAAAAACCCCAAAAAACGGTGACTGTGAGATCTCCTTGGATATGAAGAATTAAAACATAAATCAGTGGCCTCTGAATTGACTTGCTATTTCAGTGAGAGAATGCTTGTAGTCTGTTCAATATTCGAACTATTTCGTTCAATTTTCAGCATCTTGTTCAAGATTTAGGCTGATCATAAAATGTGATCCAATGTTTGTTGGTGATGGTGATCTTGATGCTGCAAATATGATTTTAGATTTTATATTGTCACAATAGTTGTAAATTTATATTTGCTTATTTAAACAAAAGAAAACAATATTGCTTAAACTGAACAAAAAAATCAAAAATAAAATCAAATGTTATTATTATTATTATTATTATTATTATTATTATTATTATTATTATTATATTATTATTATTATTATTATTATTATTATTATTATTATTATTATTATTATTATTATTATTATTATTATTATTATTATTATTATTATTATTGTCATCATTATTATCATTATTATTATCATTATTATCATTATTATTATTATTATTAATAATAATATTATTTTAATAATAATAATAATATGAAATAAAATATCACCTTTTCAATCATTTTGATTTAAAATTAAAATACACATTTTGGCATCTGTTT
>NC_088373.1:28535777-28558065 GCF_034508935.2 Berghia stephanieae | reverse complement strand
ATGTCTGGTGATGTGAGAGATATAATTAAATAGTATATCATTGCTCAAAAATGTGTCAAAAGCAAATCTCTTCATTTTGGCCTCGGCGACTGATTAGAGTCGGGGTTTTTGCTGTCTAAGGGAGCTAAATCTTTAAATTAATTATTCTCCCTGAGAATATCACAGACTTTAAACTCCTGTCTCGTGACTAACAGGTATTTTTACCCGGTTTGTCATCTATTAGAGTTGATTGAATCTGTTTCCCTGTGTCTTCTGGAAAAAGTCACTGGATATATGAACAATTCGAGGCTTTTATTGAGATGGATAAATAAGACTTAGCTCCCTTAGACCAAACCCACGTTAGTTGAAAATGTATCTTTTACAACCCAAGAGTTGATCTAAGATTTTCACAACCAAATCAGTGAAACATTTGAATATCTACGCAAATCGATATTTTTCTTTTCTTTTTTCTTTTAAAATTATTTTTATATAAGTTTCTTAGTCTGGGTGGGGATCCTGACCTCCCATAGTGGGCAGGGAGGTACATACTGTGTCTTCTATCCCCTTATATCTGTTTTCCAACATGCTTTCTGTCTTTGTCTCGGAATGAGATTACTTGGTTTTGTCCTGGCGCTGGCCGGAGTCCTAGCTGGGAGGGAAACAGTCAAATGCATAGTTATTGTTTTGGGAGATGATATTTTTTTCCTTGTAAATCATCTCTCTGTTATGTATTATTATTATTATTTTGAATATATAATGTAAGCATTTGAGTGTGTTCCTCTATGTTGGATTTTGTGCTTGTGTCCGGATGAGACTTGTAGGTGATTTCAAACTGAGTACATTGGTGGTATGCTCTTGGAATTTACATCTGATCCCTATTTGTTCCCAGTTCCCCTTTGTCTTACTTTTTCTTGGGTGCTTTAATTGTAATTCTAGAACTTTTTACTATCCCATTTTCTTCCTTTTTACTGGCGCTGATATAACCTAAATGTGTTGCAAGCGCCGTAAAACCCTTAAAAACAAACAAACAAAAACAAGTTTCTTAGTACATTTAATCTTTTTAAAAAAAACTAAAAGATGAAACTTTGAGGTGCATAATCCTCTTAGGACAACAGTTCTTTTATCTGATCTGTATTGTATAAATTTTTCTCATGTGTGTTATCTTTTGGGTTGTTTGCAATTTTATTCTTAGCAATCACTACAGAAAACAAAACAAAAACAAACAAACAAACAACTGGCTAACCGAGAATTCAAATGATCATGATATTTATTGCCGTTTAGACAGGGTTTCGACACTATGGTTCACGCACAGTGACTAAAACTAAGAAGGCAAATTAGTACTGTAGTTGTCAGAGGCAAAGGGAAAGTTGGATTCAGTCCAGATTTTAACTACCCCTCTCCTCTGTCCAGCCAGAAGTGGGTCTATAGTCTATGAGATCTGGTAGACTCGACTGGAGTCATATCCGAAGGGTAACAAGCAATAATTGTTACTGTCCATTCAATGATACTAAAATTAGGATGTATACGCCAGCTTCATGGGCCTCGGCTCAAATGGGCGACAACTTTTTAAATTGTTTTTACTGGGTGGGGATCCTGACCTCGCATAGTGGGCAGGGAGGTACATGCTGTGTCTTCTATCCCCCCATACCCGTTTCCCAATTGTTTCCTGTCATTGTCTTGGAATGAGATTACATAGTTTTGTCCTGATCCTTGCCGGAGTTCCTTGGTTGGGAGGGAAACAGTCGAATGTATAGTTATAGTTTTGGGAGATGATATTTTTTTCCTTGTAAATCATCTCTCTGTTATGCATTGTATTATGTTTATACATATTATATTATATGATTTGTAAACATTTGAGTGTATTCCTCTTAGTTGGGACCTGTGCTTGTGTCTGGATGAGACTTTTAGGTGATCTCAAACTATGTACTTTGACGGTGTGCTCTTGGAATCTACATCTGTTCCCTATTTGAACCGATTCCCCTTTGTCTCACCTTTTCTTTTGTGCTTTAATTGTAATTCTAGAACTTTTTACTATCCCATTTTTCCTTTTTTACTGGCGCTGATATGACCTTAATGTGTTGCAAGCGCCGTAAAACCCTTAAAAACAAACAACATAAATTGTTTTTATCAACAAAATAAAACAAACAAACAAAAACAAAGAAAAAGAAAGAAACAGTCTTGCTATGAAAAGATTTAGCCTCGGACTATTAGACACACACACACACACACACACACACACACACACACACACACACACACATATCACTTTATTTTTCATTATTGGCCATGTAAAAAGTAAATTTGGAGCGATTATTTTTGGGTTTAACCGTCGCACAGAGTTTGGCGCTAACAGGTTTTCTAATTGTGGTTAACAATTGAGAGGAAAGAGGAAATAGTCAAACTTCCGATGTATTACATGTTTAGTTCTGCTGTTTGTTTTGTTTTTTTTGTTTTGTTTGTTTCTTTTAAACCACTTCTCATTGTTAATTAATAAATGAATAAAGGTCTTTTTATATGATGTCATTTTGCTCTGTGATTCTTAACATTTATCCGTTCAATTTGTTTCTGTTATTGCAATTTTTTCATGCCCTATGTAAGCCGACAACGAATTACTGTAGAGTGTGTGATATTAGTTAATACCGTTTGGTTGACATAATTGTTTTGTGTACTCTGGTAGTCATTGTTGTTGTTGTTGTTGTTGTTGTTGTTGTTGTTGTTGTTGTTGTTGTTGTTGTTACAGATATCATAATAAAAATTAAAACTGGTGGGCAGGGTGTCCCTGTTGCTATGCCCCCCTCCCCTATAGTTACTATTCCAGTTTGATTTTTGGCTTTGTCTTGGAATCAGATAACTTGGTTTTGACATCGGCTGGAGTCCTTGGCTGAGGGGAAAATAACAGTAAAATATTAGTTTTGGAGATGATATATTTTTTCCCTTAGGAATCGTCATCTCTTGTGTAATTTTGATTTTCCTTTTTGGAACGTATTTTGTAGACATTTGAGTGCATTCCTCTTTGTATGGAATTTTAACCCTCTCCTTACCAGCTATTTTTAGAATTTCCCTCGAAAATTCACACCCACCCAGCACAAAAATAGCCTTTTCTTACTCAAACGAAAAAGTAACAAGTGAGCTCTACAACACTGTTTAGTATTTATAGCTGTAATCAAAGCATTTCTTTAAATTTTGTGATGTACAAGAGAAATCAAAATGAGAAAATTGTTGGCTACATCGTAAAGAATGTGACGATTTTTCTATGGGTGGTAAGGAGAGGGTTAAGGTGATCTGAAACTAAGTGCACTGATCTTGAAATCTTCTTATGTTACCTATTTGAACCAATTCCCCTTTGTCTTACTTTTTCTTGGGCGCTTTTGTAAGTCTAAAATCTTTGATTATCCCATTTGCTTCCTTGTTTACTGGCGACCACGTGACCACAATGTCGTCGCAAGTATGGTAAAACCCTTAAAAACAAACAAATAAACAAAAATCAAAACAAGAGTCGGGTCTCATTACCTCCCGTGGTGGGCGGGAGGTCAGAGGTCACGCTTGCGGCGTCTTCTATTCCCGTTTATTTTTCCTTTCCTTCTTCTTCTCGTCTTTGTTCTGGATTTACATTACTCGTTTGTTTGTTTTTTTCTCTTCAATACGATTCAATAGTCTGAGCGGGTGGTTGGATGGGAGCATCACCCTTAAATCATATACCTATGATGTTCGCATGGGTGTACGATCCGATAGTGATGTCGTTTCTTCTTCTCTTTACTAGCCTATCCTGCTTCTTTGGTTTGTGACTGTATTTTTGACAGGGGATATTTTTTTTCTGTAAATCTTCTGCCTGTTTGTTCTTGGTTATTTATAATTTAGCTTATGATATCTTTAGGTTATGATTTTGATTTACATTTGTACTATTTTTGTTAGATTGCTTGTTTTTTTTGTTTCAGCGGTCTCTCATATAACCTCAATTGTGTTGGAAGAGACCTAAAGCAACAAACAAACAAACAAAAAAAGATTCAATAGTCTGATGTCACGCCGCCTGGTAACGGCGGCCATCTTGGTTCTAAACAAAGAAAATCATTCCTTTTTATTTTTCATGCTGGTAAGAACTTTTCATATGTCTTGTGATCAGAATGTGTAAAAGTCAAAACATGATCAAATGTATGTGTTTTTTTCCCTCTGGATACCCTTTATACTCGCCGGAGAAATATTTCATACGGGCGTCCGCCATTGTTCCGATAGTTTAGAGCCAGTGTTACTAAGTTACCATGCGTCATTAGGAAGGAAGTGACGTTACGACTGTTGAAGCCTATTCAGGGAGGGAACCTTAGCTGAGAGGGAGGAAGTTATAAGTTAAGCTCCTTTCTTTTGAGAGATGATATTTTTCTTTCGACTCTTAAATCATCTCCCTGTAATTTACTTTTGTAGTTTTTAGATTTTAATAATATTGTATTTTGTAAACAAATTGAGTGTATCCTTCAGGGCGGGATGCCGACTTACATGTATTGTCAAGATAGGCTTATATACATGTATTGTCAAGATAGGCTTATATACATGTATTGTCAAGATAGGCTTATATACATGTATTGTCAAGATAGGCACATTTACATGTAGTATCAAGATAGGCACATTTACATGTAGTATCAAGATAGGCACATTTACATGTAGCATCAAGATAGGCACATTTACATGTATTGTCAAGATAGGCACATTTACATGTAGTATCAAGATAGGCACATTTACATGTAGTATCAAGATAGGCACATTTACATGTAGCATCAAGATAGGCACATTTACATGTAGTATCAAGATAGGCACATTAACATGTAGCATCAAGATAGGCACATTTACATGTATTACCAAGATAGGCACATTTACATGTATACAAGATAGGCACATTACATGTATTCAAGATAGGCACATTTACATGTAGTATCAAGATAGCACATTACATGTATCAAGAAGGCACATTAACATGTAGCATCAAGATAGGCACATTTACATGTATTACCAAGATAGGCACATTTACATGTATTGTCAAGATAGGCACATTTACATGTAGTATCAAGATAGGCACATTTACATGTAGTATCAAGATAGGCACATTTACATGTAGTATCAAGATAGGCACATTTACATGTATTGCCAAGATAGGCACATTTACATGTATTGTCAAGATAGGCACATTACATGTAGTATCAAGATAGGCACATTTACATGTAGTATCAAGATAGGCACATTATGTATGCGATGGACATTATGTATTCAAGATAGGCACATTTACATGTAGTATCAAGATAGGCACATTTACATGTAGTATCAAGATAGGCACATTTACATGTATTGCCAAGATAGGCACATTTACATGTATTGTCAAGAAGGCACATTTACATGTATATCAAGATAGGCACATTTACATGTAGTATCAAGAAAGGCACATTTACATGTATTGCCAAGATAGGCACATTTACATGTATTGTCAAGAAAGGCACATTTACATGTATTGCCAAGATAGGCACATTTACATGTATTGCCAAGATAGCAATTTACATGTATTGTCAAATAGGCTTATTTACATGTTGTCAAGATAGCATTTTAACTTTACAGTATGATAATACTGCGGTGTATCTCTCGTTTCCCTTTTGTTATTTTTGTTCATTTTTCATAGTTTTCTTTTCTTTTTTAAAACAATATGGGTCAGAGAAGGTGCAAGAGAGGAGTATTTGAACACTATATCCATAGGAACGCGTTTCAGACACTCATAGAGAGTGATAGATAGATAAAGAGAAAGGCAGGGTCAGAGAGAGAGAGAGAAGAGAAAAGAGAGGAGGAAGAGAGAAGGGGAGAACAAAGAGAAGAGAGAGAGAGTGACAGAATAAAAGAGGGGGGATAAAGAGAAGAAATGCAAACGAAAAGACAGAGGTGAGACAGGAAATTGGAGAGCAAAGAAGCGTGAGGGTGGGGGGGGGGAGAGAGCGTGAAGAAAAGAGAGATAAAGTGGGGGTATGTGCGAAGGAGAAACAATGAAGAGTGAGAGAGAGAGAGAGAAGGGGGGGGGTCAAAGGGAGAAAGAGAGGGTGACGGAATGAAAGAGAGAGGAATAATATAGATATATATTATAATATAATTATTATATATATAGAGAGAGAGAGAGAGAGAGAGAGAGAGGAGAGAGGGGGGGGGGGGAGACATCAGAAAAGGAGCGAGAGTCAATCCGACATAGGGGGGGGGGGGGGGGGGATTGTTGTGTCTTTTGATTTTTTTCTGAAGGGGGGGGGGGGTGTTTGTGTTTTTTAAAGTTTAGTTTGGTTTTTGTTTTGTTTGTTTGTTTTTCGTGCGTGATTTATTGTTGTTTTTTTTGGTGTTTTTTTGTGTTTTTTTTAGGGGGGGGGGGGGTTTCGTCCATTTTAACTGGGTGATTTTTTTTTTTTTACGATTACATGGCGTATTATTCTTTCCTTTCCACACACAAACAATAACAACAACAATAATAATAATAATAATAATAATGACCAATATCCCGAATAATCCAAATTAGATATTCTATTATGGATTCCATTGAGTCTATTAATTACACTGAGTGCTCCTGGGTGGGGCTCCTGACCTCCCATAGTGGGCAGGGGGGTACATACTGTGTCTTCTTGCCCCTTATAACTGTTTTCAAACATGCTTTTTGTCTTTGTCTTGGAATGAGATTACTTGGTTTTGTCCTGGCCCTGGCCGGAGTCCTAGATGGGAGGGAAACAGTCAAATGCATAGTTATTGTTTTGGGAGATGATATTTTTTTCCTTGTAAATCATCTCTCTGGTACGTATTATTATATTTTTTATTTCCTATGTATAATGTAAGCATTTGAGTGTATTCCTCTTTATTGGATTTTGTGCTTGTGTCCGGATGAGACTTATAGGTGATCTCAAACTAAGTACATTGATGGTATGCTCTTGGAATCTACATCTGATCCCTATTTGTTCCCAGTTCCCCTTTGTCTTACTTTCTCTTGGCTGCTTTAATTATAATTCTAGAACTTTTTACTATCCCATTTTCTTTCTTTATACTGGCGCTGATATAACCTAAATGTGTTGCAAGCGCCGTAAGACCCTTAAAAACAAAAACAAACAACACTGAGTGCTCTCTTGGTCATGGATTTGTATTGATGTTGTTGTTAAGTAATGCTATCATTTAGTTGTGTGTCTGTTATGTCTGACTTTGTCATGTGTAAGATGGATGGTTGTCATATCCGTGTAATAAAGTACACGACATAATCTCTAATTGCCATTCAGGAAATGATGTTAAAGAATGTAAATTAAAATAATTAAATGTATATCCTGGTATTGAAATAAAGTATTATTAGTATCAAAACTGTAGTTTTTCTGCCACAGATGTGTTTGTTAGTCATTGTGGTTCTAGTAGGGTCAACTTCTCCATCGGTGACTGAAACTGACCCCCCCCCCTCTCTCTCTCTCTCTCTCTCTCGCTCTCTCTCTCTCTCTCTCTCTCTCTCTCTTTCTCTCTCTCTCCCCTCTCTCTCTCTCTCTTTCTCTCTCTCTCCTCTCTCTCTCGCTCTCGCTCTCTCTCTCTCCCCTCTCTCTCTCTCTCTCTCTCTCTCTCTCTCTCTCTCTCTCGCTCGCTCTCTCTCTCTCTGGTATGTACTGTTACATTTTATATTTGGCGGGTTTTAAATATATAATAGTTTGTAAACATTTGAGTGCATTCCCCTTTGTCGGAACATGTGCTTGTTTCTGGATGAAACTTTTGGGGGCTCTCAAACTAAGTACACAGATGATGTGCTCTAAGTATCAACATATGTTCCCTATTTGAAACCCTCCCCTTTGTCTTACTTATTCTTGTGTGCTTTCAATTGTAGATCTTTAACTTTGCAGGTGGTTGGATGGGAGCATCACCCTTGAATCATATACCTATGATGTTCGCATGGGTGTACGATCCGATAGTGATGTCGTTTCTTCTTCTCTTTACTAGCCTATCCTGCTTCTTTGGTTTGTGATTGTATTTTTGACAGGGGATATTTTTTTTCTGTAAATCTTCTGCCTGTTTGTTCTTGGTTATTTATAATTTAGCTTATGATATCTTTAGGTTATGATTTTGATTTACATTTGTACTATTTTTGTTAGATTGCTTGTTTTTTTGTTTCAGCGGTCTCTCATATAACCTCAATTGTGTTGGAAGAGACCTAAAGCAACAAACAAACAAACAAAAGAATCTTTAACTTTTGTTTAAAAATATCCCATTTCTTTCTTTTACTGGCTCCTGAAATGACCTAAATGTGTGGAAAGCGTTGTAAAAGCCTAAAAACAAACAAATAAACTCGCGCTGTGTCTTCTACCCTCTTTTCCAGGTTGTTTTCTGTCATGTTTTAAAATGAAGTTACATAGTAGTCCAATCTATCCATGCTGGAGTCCTTATCTGAGAGGGAAACAGATTTAAGGATATGCTTGTTTCCTTGTAAATCATCTCTCTGTAATGTTCTGATAAAGTTGGGGGTTTTTTCCCTTAAAAGTTTCATTTTGATTTTATTTTATAAGTGTACGAAAGTTTTTTTCTGGACAAAATTATGTACAATAACTTTAAAAATACTAAACACAGAATATCTGGAGCTCAAAACCCTTCTTCAGCTAATAATAAAAATAGTTAAAACGTTACGTTTTCTATCTGGATTTAACATGATGTATCTGGGTGGGGTTCCTACTTCCCATAGTGGGCAGGGAGGTACTTGCTGTGTCTTCTATCCCCTCTTATCTCTTTTCCAATAGCCTTCTGTCTTTGTCTTGGAGTGAGATTGCTTGGTTTTGTCCTGACCTTGGTCGGAGTCCTTGGCTGAGAGGGAAACAGTCGAATGTATAGTTATTGCCTTGGGAGATGATATTTTTTTCCTTGTAAATCATCTCTCTGTTATGTACTGTATTATGTTTTATTTACATGTTATATTTGATTTGTTAACATTTGAGTTTATTCCTCTTAGTGGGGACCTGTGCTTGTGTCTGGATGAGACTTTTAGGTGATCTCAAACTAAGTACTTTGATGGTGTGCTCTTGGAATCTACATCTGTTTCCTATTTAAACAAATTCCCCTTTGTCTTACCATTTCTTGGGTACTTTAATTAATAATAAATAATAATAATGCTGAAAACTTATATAGCGCTATAACTCCGAGACACCAGACTCTAAGCGCTTAAATTACAAATTACTTTGGCTGAAACATACTCATTCACACACACAAGCACACACACACACACACACACATACACACACACAACACAACACACAACACAAACCAAACCTATCTTGCTTCTCATACCATCTACTAAAATCGAAACAAATATGTTTTAAGCGAACGTTTAAAAATAGACAAAGATTCTTTTTCACGAATGCTCTGCGGTAAGGCGTTCCAAATAGAGGGTCCGAAATGAGAAAAGGATCTCATTCCAGCATTTTTCCGAATTCGAGGGACAACTAGTTTTGTGGAATCACTGGCCGAACGTAAGGGGCGGGGTTTTGAATATCTTTCAATTAGTTCTGAAAGGTAGGAAGGGGCAGTACCTTCAAGACAACGATACACTAAAACACAAGCTTTGAATTTAATTCTTTTCCCAACAGGCAGCCAATGCAGGTCATGAAGTAGAGGTCCGGCAGAGTCGCACCTACGCTTCATGAATACTAGTCTGGCAGCGCTGTTTTGGACAATCTGAAGACGTTTCAGATTGTATTGCGAAACGCCAAACAACAGAGCATTACAATAATCCAATTTCGATAGTACGAGGGACACAACCAGGTGCTTGGTCACCTCCTCAGATATGAACCGTCTAATGGAAGCAATCTTTTTTAGTTGGAAAAAGAGAGATCTAACCAAATTATTAACCTGATGCTCCATCGACAGTCCAGAGTCTAAGAATGTGCCAAGGTTTTTCACTTTGTCAACAATTTGAATAGAGGCATCCCCCAACTTCAAATCTGTTTCACTTTTCCACTTCCTGTTCCCCACATACAGCACCTCCGTCTTATCATCATTCAGTTTCAGTCTGTTCTCATTCATCCATTTCTTAACACTTTGGATACAATTTTTACTATTGGCTGATACTTCTTGTAAATTTCTCGTATTGGAAACGCAGTACAATTGCGTATCATCAGCGTATTGATGGTAAGACAGACCAAAACTTCTGATGATTTTAGACAGAGGGCCAACGTACAAAACAAAAAGAACGGGTCCAAGTACTGAACCCTGGGGAACCCCACAATCAAGAAAGATTTCCTCCGATCTATATTCATCCACCGTAATAATCTGTTTACGATTAAACAAATATGACCTAAACCAATCAAGCGCTGCACCAGACACGCCATAAGTAATTTCAAGACGTTTGAGAAGAAGATTGTGATCAATAGTATCAAAAGCAGACGATAGGTCAAGCAAATTCAGCAAAGAACATGAACCATTGTCTATAACAGAGAGGAGATCATTAACAACCCTAACAAGTGCGGTTTCCGTCGAATGATGTTGCCTATAAGCAGACTGGAATTTTTCTTCAAGACAATTATTTTTAAGATGAGACAGTAATTGTTTCAAAACAAGCTTTTCTAAGATCTTAGAGAGAAAAGGAAGATTAGAGACAGGGCGATAGTTTTTTAAGTTCTCTTTATCGAGATCAGGTTTTTTCAAAAGGGGTTTGACATGAGCAACTTTGTAAATGTCTGGTACAGCACCTGACTGCAACGAATTATTAACAATACATGTAAATGGTGTTAAAATTACATCAATGCATTTTTTTTAGAATGGCAGTATTTAAGGGGTCTAAATTACAACTTTTAGTTGGAGACGACATAATGCAATCACATAAGTCAGCTTCAGTAATCTTTGAAAAATGTGTTAATGAATCACCATGAAACGTGTCAAATGTTGTATGGATCGATTCAGACGAGAGTTCTTTCCTGATGGTATCCGTTTTTTCTTTAAAATATTGACCAAAGCGAGTTGGTAGATCTGCACGATCGATTAAAGATGGGAGAGCTGATTGCGTCTGTTGTCCCAGCAGTTCCTTGGTCAAGGCAAAGAATTGTCTCGAACGTCCCACGTTTTTGAGGCTGTCTTCATAGAATTTCTTTTTGGCCCTGAAATTGACGGCTTTTGCATCATTTCTAGCCGCGATGTACCGCTTCTTATCGACAGCATCTCTGGACTTGAGCCATTTTCTTTCTGCCCGCCTCCTGGCTAATCCATTCAATTTCATTTCGGTATTATACCAGGGTGCTGAATTCTAGAACTTTTTACTATCCCATTTCTTCCTTTTTACTGGCGCTGATATGACCTTAATGTGTTGCAAGCGCCGTAAAACCCTCCAAAAAAAACCATAACATGATGTATTAACGTTTTAACCGTTTTGTAAGTAGTTGGAGAAGGGTTTTGAGCCCGAAACGTTCCGTATTTAGTATTTTGTTCTTTAAAAAAAACACTGCTTTTTAGAGTCTACATTTTCTAGAGGCTTGACATTTAATTTGCTTTGGCCAAAATGAGAACAGGATGTTTTGTCAGCGTACCGTACAGTTGATTATAGAGGGAACGAAATTGATGTCACTCAACTATTTGTTATTGTTTTTATTTTTAGCGAGCCATTTTTGTGAGTGGTTCTCTTTAAACTGTCTTAATATTATAATATATAGTATGAAGTTGACGTCACTCAGGTCTTTGTTATTGCTTTTTGCCATCCGCGTTTATGAGTAATTCTCACTAAACTGTATTAACCAGACTATAAAGGTTCAAGGTTACACATAGTTTTGTGTGCCGGTCCGTTATACCTCCGGATGTCAATGTTGTAAGCTTCTTAGCCAAGCGCATACTATCTAGACGCGAAGCTTCTGAAGTGGCAATCGGGGTTTTAATGGCTGACAAAGCTTCCGGTCGAGTCAAGTCGGTAAACATTTCCTCGCACATCACGTTCATAATGTGTGATACAATGGGCATGATCTCTTTTCCCTTTCCATGTTCTCGAGGTCATTGGTCACATTGCAAAATGTGCTCAAAGTGACCAACATAGTGAAAAGTATTCACAGCTTTTGAAATATCTCACACATCACTATTGGTCATTTTGTTCAGCTTGACACACGGATATGTTTACAACTTTCATAATAATAAAAAAAAAAAAAGCATCGTGTTTACATTTGTTAAGAAATATCCAATCGTTGGACATCAACAAATCATGTGATTGATGACTCGGTTGGGCGAAAACATGAATATAGATCGTTCCCATTGAAATTTGGCACGGGTTTTTCGCAGTTTTCTCTATTTTATGATGTGATTTCTTCTCACTAAATTATTCTCTCAGACTATTTACTTTGTGTGTATGTGTACGATTGATATAGATAGTTCGAAGATGACGTCACTCATGTGTTTGTTATTGTTTTTTTTGCCATCCGCGTTTATGAGTAATGCTCACTGAACTCTATTAACCTGACTATAAACGTTCATGGATACACACAGTTTTGTGTGTTGGTCCGTTATATTTCCGGATGGCAATGTTATGAGCTTCTTAGCCAAGCGCATACTATCTATAGATAGTATGCAGATGACGTCACTCAGGCCTTTGTTATGGTTTTTGCCATCCCCGTTTGTGAGTTGTTCTCACTAAACTGTATTAACCAGACTATAAAAAAAGTTCATGGTTACACAGAGTTTGTGTGTTGGTCCGTTATACTTCCGAATGGCAATGTTGTGAACTCCTTGGCCAAGGGGTGTGTCTTTTTTACGAAACCCGCCGAAACCCGCCGAAACCCGCCGAAACCCGCCGAAACCCGCCGAAACCCGCCGAAACCCGATGAAACCCGACGAATCCCGACAAAGTTATGGGAAGTAGGTGGCTGTGGGGAGTGAACCTAGAACTCAGGGAAGTGTACACCATTGGGGAGTGAACCTGGGACTGGGTTTCGGCGGGTTTCGTAAAAAAGAACCAGTGCTTTTTTACGAAACCCGCCGAAACCCGCCGAAACCGGCGAAACCCGACAATATACAGCAAAGTTATGGGAAGTAGACAACTGTGGGGAGTGAACCCGAGACTCAGGGAAGTGTACACCAGTCGGGAGTGAACCTGAGACTAAGTTTATCGGCCGGTTTCGGCGGGTTTCGTAAAAAAGAATTAGTGCTTTATTACGAAACCCGCCGAAACCCGCCGAAACCCGACAATATCCGGCAAAGTTATGGGAGTTTGGCAACAGTGGGGGGTGATCCTGGGAGTCAGGGAATTGCACACCAGTGGGGAGTTAACCTGGGACTGTGTAAAAAGGATATCAGTGGGAAATAAACCTGGGACTAAAGGGACATGGATACCATTGAAAGTTGAAGCCGGATATGGGAATTGAGTACCAGAGGAGAATGAACCTGACACTATAGAAGGTGGGCGCCAGTGGGGAGTGAACCTGGGATTCAGGGAATTGCACACCAGTGGGGACTTAACCTGGGACTGTGTAAAAAGGATATCAGTGGGAAATAAACCTGGGACTAAAGGGAGATGGATACCATTGAAAGTTGAAGCCGGATATGGGAGTTGAGTACCAGAGGAGAATGAACCCGACACTATAGGAGATGGGCGCCAGTGTGGAGTGAACCTGGGACTCAGGGAAGTGCACACCAATTGGGAGTTAACCTTGGACTGTGGGAGATGGATAACTGTGGGTATCCGAGCCGAACTATAGGAGTTGAGTGCCAGAGGAGAATGAACCTGACACTATAGAAGGTGGGCGCCAGTGGGGAGTGAACCTGGGATTCAGGGAATTGCACACCAGTGGGGATTTAACCTGGGAATATGTAAAAAGGATATCAGTGGAAAATAAACCTGGTACTAAAGGGAGATGGATACCATTAAAATTTGAAGCTTGGTATGAGAGTTTGGTACCAGAGGAGAATGAACCTGACACTAAAGGAGGTGGGCGCCAGTGGGGAGTGAACCTGGGACTATGTAAAAAGGATATCAGTGGGAAATAAACCTGGGACTAAAGGGAGATGAATACCATTGAAAGTTGAAGCCGGATATGAGAGCTTGGTACCAGAGGAGAATGAACCTGACAAAAAAGGGTGTGGGCGCCAGTGGGGAGTGAACCTGGGACTATGTAAACAGGATATCAGTGGGAAATAAACCTGGGACTAAAGGGAGATGAATACCATTGAAAGTTGAAGCCGGATATGAGAGTTTGGTACCAGAGGAGAATGAACCTGACACTATAGGAGGTGGGCGCCAGTGGGGAGTGAACCTGGGACTATGTAAAAAGGATATCAGTGGGAAATAAACCTGGGACTAAAGGGAGATGAATACCATTGAAAGTTGAAGCCGGATATGAGAGTTTGGTACCAGAGGAGAATGAACCTGACACTATAGGAGGTGGGCGCCAGTGGGGAGTGAACCTGGGACTATGTAAAAAGGATATGAGTGGGAAATAAACCTGGGACTAAAGGGAGATGAATACCATTGAAAGTTGAAGCCGGATATGAGAGTTTGGTACCAGAGGAGAATGAACCTGACACTATAGGAGGTGGGCGCCAGTGGGGAGTGAACCTGGGACTATGTAAAAAGGATATCAGTAGGAAATAAATCTGGGACTAAAGGGAGGTGGATACCATTGGGAGTTAAAGCCGGATTTGGTAGTTGGGTACCAGAGGAGAGAGAAACCTGACACTATAGGAGGTGGGCGCCAGTGGGGAGTGAACCTGGGACTATGTAAAAAGGATATGAGTGGGAAATAAACCTGGGACTAAAGGGAGATGAATACCATTGAAAGTTGAAGCCGGATATGAGAGTTTGGTACCAGAGGAGAATGAACCTGACACTATAGGAGGTGGGCGCCAGTGGGGAGTGAACCTGGGACTATGTAAAAAGGATATCAGTGGGAAATAAACCTGGGACTAAAGGGAGATGAATACCATTGAAAGTTGAAGCCGGATATGAGAGTTTGGTACCAGAGGAGAATGAACCTGACACTATAGGAGGGGGCGCCAGTGGGGAGTGAAACCTGGGACTATGTAAACAGGATATCAGTGGGAAATAAACCTCGGACTAAAGGGAGATGGATACCATTGAAAGTTGAAGCCGGATATGAAAGCTTGGTACCAGAGGAGAATGAACCTGACACAAAAGGGGTGGGCGCCAGTGGGGAGTGAACCTGGGACTCAGGGAATTGCACACCAGTGGGGAGTTAACCTGGGAATATGTATAAAGGATATCAGTAGGAAATAAATCTGGGACTAAAGGGAGATGGATACCATTGGGAGTTGAAGCCGGATTTATTTCCCACGGATATTCTTTTTTAGATATTCACAGGTTAACTCCCCACTGGTGTGCAATTCCCTGACTCCCAGGTTCACTCCCCACTGGCGCCCATCTCCTATAGTGTCAGGTTCATTCTCCTCTGGTACTCAACTCCCATATCCGGCTTCAACTTTCAATGGTATCCTTCTCCCTTTAGTCCCAGGTTTATTTCCCACTCATATCCTTTTTACATAGTCCCAGGTTCACTCCCCACTGGCGCCCACCTCCTATAGTGTCAGGTTCATTCTCCTCTGGTACCAAACTCTCATATCCAGCTTCAACTTTCAATGGTATTCATCTCCCTTTAGTCCCAGGTTTATTTCCCACTGATATCCTTTTTACATAGTCCCAGGTTCACTCCCCACTGGCGCCCACCTCCTTTAGTGTCAGGTTCATTCTCCTCTGGTACCAAACTCTCATACCAAGCTTCAAATTTTAATGGTATCCATCTCCCTTTAGTACCAGGTTTATTTTCCACTGATATCCTTTTTACATATTCCCAGGTTAAATCCCCACTGGTGTGCAATTCCCTGAATCCCAGGTTCACTCCCCACTGGCGCCCACCTTCTATAGTGTCAGGTTCATTCTCCTCTGGCACCCAACTCCTATAGTTCGGCTCGGATACCCACAGTTATCCATCTCCCACAGTCCAAGGTTAACTCCCAATTGGTGTGCAATTCCCTGAATCCCAGGTTCACTCCCCACTGGCGCCCACCTTCTATAGTGTCAGGTTCATTCTCCTCTGGTACTCAACTCCCATATCCGGCTTCAACTTTCAATGGTATCCATCTCCCTTTAGTCCCAGGTTTATTTCCCACTGATATCCTTTTTACACAATCCCAGGTTAACTCCCCACTGGTGTGCAATTCCCTGAATCCCAGGTTCACTCCCCACTGGCGCCCACCTTCTATAGTGTCAGGTTCATTCTCCTCTGGTACTCAATTCCCATATCCGGCTTCAACTTTCAATGGTATCCATGTCCCTTTAGCCCCAGGTTTATTTCCCACTGATATCCTTTTTACACAGTCCCAGGTTAACTCCCCACTGGTGTGCAATTCCCTGACTCCCAGGATCACCCCCCACTGTTGCCAAACTCCCATAACTTTGCCGGATATTGTCGGGTTTCGGCGGGTTTCGGCGGGTTTCGTAATAAAGCACTAATTCTTTTTTACGAAACCCGCCGAAACCGGCCGATAAACTTAGTCTCAGGTTCACTCCCGACTGGTGTACACTTCCCTGAGTCTCGGGTTCACTCCCACAGTTGTCTACTTCCCATAACTTTGCTGTATATTGTCGGGTTTCGCCGGGTTTCGGCGGGTTTCGGCGGGTTTCGTAAAAAAGCACTGGTTCTTTTTTACGAAACCCGCCGAAACCCAGTCCCAGGTTCACTCCCCAATGGTGTACACTTCCCTGAGTTCTAGGTTCACTCCCCACAGCCACCTACTTCCCATAACGTTGTCGGGATTCGTCGGGTTTCATCGGGTTTCGGCGGGTTTCGGCGGGTTTCGGCGGGTTTCGGCGGGTTTCGGCGGGTTTCGTAAAAAAGACACACCGTGGCCAAGCGCATTCTATCTACGAAGTGACTATTCTCACCCCCCGGATCCTTGTCTTCATAATAGTAGTCCACAATTGTTGTATGTTTAATCCAAAGGTTGTAATGCAGTAATTTGTTAAGTTTCTTTTCGCAAGTTGCACAATTAAAAAAAAAATCAATCAAATCCAAATCGCAAAAAGCCGGCGACGTTTTTTTCGGTAATCCAATCGGCCGGGGGGGGGGGGGGGGGTGAGAATAGAGGCAGCCTTCTATCTATAGTGGGAAGAAATGGTGTGTATTTTATTTAAACACACCCTCAATAATACACAGATGCCATGTTGACCAACGTGACATTGAACACCCACATACGGAAGGAGCCCCTCAATTTCATGTCTCCATCATTTTAGTCTCCAGTCAGTTGCTAGTTACACATAGTCTAGCGTTGTGTGCTGGTAAGTTTTTCCAGCTTGTGGTTGTGTGTGTGTGTGTTTGTTTGTTTTTAAACTAATCGCATAGCATCATTATCAAAGAACGTTCATGGTATGTAATTCCTCTGGTGACATTGTCACTTGAGACTTGAGACACTCCAAGTTATATTGTCTCACTGGTGTGTGAGAAATTGTCTCATTACCCAAAACAAAGGATATGATGTCATCCAATTTGAGTAGATGTGTACGTCATTGTTATTGAAACACTTCAAATCACTCAACACACACCACGCCTTTGCCAAACTGTTTACTATGATGATGTACCGTCAACTGGGGTAACTTTGCCTCAAGGGGAAACTTTGCCTCTGTGAATTTGGAGCAATTAGAAAAATCTCAGCTTTGTTGTGGTTATTGTACCCTTTAAAAGACTTGAATCTTTAACAAAGGAAATAATTGCCACAAAACTAAACAATCTCTTATTGGTCCAAAATTCAAGTGGAAAAGTTTCCCCTTTAGGCAAAGTTTCCCCAGTTGACGGTACGAGTATGTTCTCTGCTTTCATTGTCTTCTGATCTTCTGATGTAGCTATTTAGATATTTTTTTTTCTTCTAATTATTCATCTACACATAATTTATTTGAACTGTTTATTGGTGCTATGCGTTTAGGTAAAATAGACTACCAGACGAATATAACGTACCGACACTTGATATAGGATATAGATAGTATGCAGATGACGTCACTCAGGCCTTTGTTATTGTTTTTGCCATCCGCGTTTGTGAGTTGTTCTCACTAAACTGTATAACCAGACTATAAAAGTTCATGGTTACACAGAGTTTGTGTGTAGGTCCGTTATACTTCCGGATGGCAATGTTGTGAACTCCTTGGCCAAGCGCATTCTATCTATATCTTGGTATACACATATATAATATATATATATATATATATATATATATATATATATATATATATATATATATATATATATATATATATATATATATATAGGTCTGTCAATGGAGGACATGTCTGAGAAGTAAATTGATTACGTTTTGGGCTGAAGAAAGATTTTGAGTCCGAAATGTTGAGTACATTTTAGGTATTTTGTTCATTTAAAAGAAAAGACACCTGTTTTAATCTCTTTATTTTTCAATACTTCCAACAGCTTAATTTTATTCGCTTTCACTGACAGAATTGAGTTATCGGTGACCCCGATTTGAAATGATAAAATATGGATTAAATAAATACTATGGCGACGTGTCATGTCACAACAATAACTTTAGGTACACAGCAGTTGGCTTTAACATGACACATCTCTCCATGCTGACGTCATGCTATGAATGTCTCGACATCTAACCGTTTGTTGTTTTCTCCCAACCATAGAATTAAACGAATGGGTAAACTCCTTGCTCTCAACACGCTGAAGACAGGGAAATGCTTTATTCTAATTTGAGATTGAATACCATCATCATCATCATCTCGTCGTCGTCGTCGTCTTCATTATCATCATCATCATCATCACCATAATCATAATCATCATCATCATTATCAATATCGTTATCATCATCATCATCACCGTTATCAGTATCAACATTTTGAAGACACAGAGAGAGAGAGAGAGAGAGAGAGAGAGAGAGAGAGAGAGAGAGAGAGAGAGAGAGAGAGAGAGAGAGAGAGACGGGGAGAGAGAGTTTATTTTCATATTCACTTTGACAATGACAGAGAAAATATGCCTTCTCCCACGAGCATAAAAGTGTATCCAGAGGAGAAAATCTGATCATGTTTTGACTTTTATACATTCTGATCACATGATATGTGAAAAAGTTCTAGCCAGCATGAAGAAAAAAAGGTACCGATTTTCTTTGTTGAGAAACAAGCTGATCGTTGCTGGGCGGACGTGACATCAGACTATTGAATCCAATTATTGCTATGGTCCTTGTATCATGCTGTACGTTCACGAGGGTCAGAGTTGCCGCGGCCAGATGAAAAATTGAAAATGTCCGTAAGAAACAGTGATGGACAAAGGAAAAATAAAAATACACGAAGAAATCAGTTTGCCTCGACTGGGAATCGAACCTGAGACCTCCCGATTACCTCCCGCCTTCCCAGCAGTGATTGGGTAGCTGAGTCTTTTAGATCTCGAGGCAAGTGCTTTGCGATAGACTGGCGTCCTATCCAAAGGGTTGCAAGCAATTTCACGTTATAGAAACCGGGATAAACTCCGGCTCCATGGGCTTAATGGCTCTGAAGGAATACTTATATTCTTCACAATGGTGGGACGCGTTCCCGCAGTGAACGTTTGCTTTGCAAAACAATTTTAGTTTTGAACATGAAAGGAAGAGAAATAAGACACGAGTATCTAGGCTAGCTCCATTTTGAAATTGAAAATCAAAATTGTGTCAGTATCAGTGCGAAAACTCGCTTCTGTCTAATGGCGGCGCTCTATCGTGCACGATGTTTTCATATTACTATTACGCCAAAAGCCAGCGTTCAAATAAATATAAATACTCTATGTTTGAAATAGATAGAACGAGAATGCCCTCACTCAACTCCTTTTTATTGTTTTTAGCCAGCCATTTTATGAGTAGTTCTCACTAAATTGTATCAATCAGACTATAAACGTATAAGGCTACATATAGATAGTATGCAGATGACGTCACTCAAGCCTTTGTTATTGTTTTCGCCATCCGCGTTTGTGAGTTGTTCTCACTAAACTGTATTAACCAGACTATAAAAGTTCATGGTTACACAGAGTTTGTGTGTTGGTCCGTTATACTTCCGGATGGCAATGTTGTGAACTCCTTGGCCAAGCGCATACTATCTAAAGTGTTGTGGGATGGTACATTGTATCCGGCGGGCGGATTGTTGTGAGTGAAATATTTAAGCGCTATTAACATGTCATACCTTTCACTTAATTAGTATCTTCTACATTACACTTTCTTATTTTTAAGACCTTTTGTTTTTTAGATTATCTTAACCCTCTCCCTACCACCTGCATCGAAATCGTCACATTTGTTACGACACAATTCTACATTTTTCTTATTCAGATTGATTTTGTACATCACAAACTTTGAAGAATGATCTTTGTTTAATTAATAAGAATATAAAGTTGTTTTGTAGACAGCTCGTTTGAGTTTTAAAATATCATTTTTTCTGCTGGATGAGTCTGCCTTTTTGGGAAAATACTGAAAATGATCGGTAAGGAGAGAGTTAACCTGTCGATATCAAATGGGGGAAAACACGAGTATTTATATAACGCGATAAATGCCCAGTAAACATGCTCAAAGAGCTTTACAAGGGGCCGAGCAAACAGCAACTTTTAACATGTATATCAACACATGACGCCTGTTATTTAATATCATATTTGTTCCGACAGAGACAACGTTGTTAACGGCAAGGTACTCATTTACACCTGAGTACGGTGAGATAATGTGAGTATAGGTCCTTTTACAAGGATAGGAATTATAATAATGATAATAATAATATTAATAATAATAATAATGATAATAATAATAATAATAATAATTATAATAATAATGATGATGGTTATGATGATGATGATGATGATAATAATAATGATGATGATGATGATAATAATAATAATAATAAGAAGAAGAAGAAGAAGAAGAAGAAGAAGAAGAAGAAGAAGAAGAAGAAGAAGAAGAAGAATGATATAATAATAATAGTAACAATATTGCGTCATTTCTTTCGCGCCCCTTTCAACCAAAGGTGCTCGAAAGCACTTATACAAAGCCACACTCACAACAAAAGTGCGATTTTGTCAATCAATAAAATGACTCACAGAAAAACTGAAAGGAAGTACTCTGCACTCAAAGATGGACGATGAGTTACTGCGTCTGGTGTCTGCTGAAAGGGCATTCCACACAGACGGAGCAGAATTTGCACACACAAACAAAAGAGTCCTTCAGAACCATTAAGCCCATGGAGACGGACGGAGTTTATCCTGCTTTCTATAGCGTGAAACTGAAAATAGTAATTGCTTGCTATCCTTTGGAGAGGACGCTAGTCTATCGCAAAGTACTTTCCGTCAGATCTAACAGATCCAGCTACCCAATCACTGCTGAGTGGACAGGGGGGGTCAGAAAAACAATCTCGACTGCACCTGCGTGTGAAGCGAGTGTTCTAGTGAGCTATCGTCTGCATGTGAAGCGAGTGTTCTACTGAGCTATCGTGACCCCAGAATGTGGGAAAGCACGTCGTGAAAAGTTGGACTTGGGAGTCAAACCGTTACATGGAAGCAGAATAGCGGAGAGAGGGATTCGGGTTTTAGATAGAAAGAAGAGATGACAAGCAGTTGTGAGCAGTGCCATGGATGCACTTAAAACAGGCAAGTTTGTAAGCAACCTGCTTCTGTACGGGAAACCTATGCAACGACTGCAAGACTGGAGTGATGTGGTCTGACTTGTTTGATTTCGTAACATAATATGAGCAGCTATATGTTTTGGATGTTGAACATGGCAGTCAGAACCAAAATATTATCTATATTTGAATCGGGTAGATAGAGTTAAGGCGATCTGTTGAGGAGAATGAATGGGTATGATCTATATATAGAATGAATATGAAGTCATTCAGGTCTTTGTTATTGGTTTTTTTATTTTTTGGGTTTTTTTTTTGCCATCCGCATTTATGAGTAATTCTCACTAAACTGTATTAACCAGACGATAAACGTTTAAGGTTACACATAGTTTTGTGTATCGGTCCGTTATACTTCCGGATGGCAATGTTGTGAGCTCCTTAGCCAAGCGCATACTATCTATATTACCGTTCCATGTGCTCGAGGCCATTGGCCACATTGTTAGTTAAGTGAGCTCAAATTGACCCACATAGTGAAAAGTGTTCACAGTTTGAGAAAGATCCAACGTCACAACTGGTCAATTTGCTCAACGTGACTCATGGATATGTTTACGACTTTCCTAAACAAAGCAGCGTATTTACATTAATTATTGAGAAATGTCCAATCGTTGTACAGTAACAAATCACGTGATTGACGACAAGGTTGAACGAAAACATGAATATAGATAGTATGCAATTGGCTAAGAAGTT
>NC_088373.1:28525629-28530678 GCF_034508935.2 Berghia stephanieae | reverse complement strand
GACGTGCAGTTTTAGTTGATCTGAAACCAAGCACATTGATAATTGCTCTTGGAATATAAACCTGGTCCATATTTGAATTAACCAGCTTCATTTGCCTTTCATTTTCTGTTGTATTTTCTAATCGTAAATCTAAAATTTACAATCTAGCGGCTGGCTGGGGTTCCCGACCTCCAATTGTGGGCAGGGAGGTACTTGCTGTGTCTTCTATCCCTTTATGTATGTGTTTTATAATTGCTTTCTGTCTTTGTCTTGGAAATGAGCTTACTAAGTTATGTCCTGACGTCTTGGCTGGGAGGGAAACAGTTGAATGACCTAGTGGATTTTGGAAGACTGGGAACGGAGACAGCGCGACCCCTCGCTGTTATGGATGGGAAGCACATTTGTGACCCTCCGCCTCGAAACGGTATTAAGTCGGATTTTTCAATTTTTGGTTTTGGGTATCCAATCATAGCTTATATTATGCTTAAAATTTTGATACCAAATTTATAATATTCTGATTATTCATTGACCAACTATGACCGTTTGAAGTAGGGAGAGTGTAAAAACCAAGTTTTGAGAAAATCGACTTGAAGTGAGGCACCGTTTTCACACATGATCAAATCAATGGGCAAAGATAACTCCTCAGATACGGCATTGAAAATTTGACGAGAATAGTAAAATTTGCAGAGACGCCAATTTTCAATTTGACTCACAGGAATTTCAGACACCACTCGGGGGAATTTCAATGCCGAAAGAGAAATTTCCGCACACACAAAAAGGGAATTGGGATGATAATATTTGGTATTGTGTTTACATATTGTATAGATCTAAATATAGCAATGACTATGAAAAATGTTTTTTTTCTTCTCTTTTTGTCTAAAATCAAAGCCCTATCTCCACTGAGTAAAAATGTTTTTGAATTTTGAAAATCCATTCATAAATAAACAAGTTATGCAGTTTCAAAGGTGTCATTTATTTGGATGACCCGCAAAGAGGAAAAAAAACGCGAAAATATGGACCTTTTTCGGCATTTTTTTTCGACCTTTGGATGTATCTTGCGTAATAAGTGAATTTAAAAGATTGAAACTTGAAGAGCAAATTAGATGGTGGTTTTGTAAAATACGGGAAAAGTACTCGTCATATTCATATGAAATTTTACAACCAAAAAGAAGAAATGTTCATGTATTACCTTGTCAGCGACAAAACCTCCATGCCCGGTAGTTTTAGAAATATTTTACTCCAAAGAGTAAAAAATCTATTTTTAAAACGGTCTTCTGGTAATCGCACGAGTTTTGTCGCTTGACATAATCTGAAATGATTTTTTTTCTAACTGTGTGCCAACTTTCAGTTATATTCATCGATAAACAGCGTCGTAATTAATTTTTAAAAATAGCATATACGAAACGGCTTCGTCCCATATTTTGACGCGAATTCGGGCACTTCGTAAGCGAAAAAGAGGCCCAAAGATTTGTGCGGGATAGTCATTGCTACTAAATAGATAACTGATTACAAATATTTTCTGATATATGAACACATTGCCAAATACAACCCCAAAGTTTCCTTATTTCAAGTGAAGAAAAGCTCCAAAACATAATGATGGTAGTGAGGATGATGTTGTGTTGGTGGTTGTAGTAGTAGCAGTAGTAGTCGTAATAGTAGTAGTATTAGTATTAGTAGTAGTAGTATAGTAGTAGTAGTAGTAGTATAATAGTATAGATAGTATGGATGATGCTGATGTCATAATGGCTGTTGTAGTTATAGTAGTGGTAGTGATGATGATGTGGTGGTGGTGGTGGTGGTGACTGTGGTTGTAGTAGTGGCAGTGGTTGTAGTAGTAGTGATGATGTGGTGTAGGTGGTTGTACGGTAGTGATGATGTAGTGGTAGAGGTTTTAGTAGTAATGACGATGTGGTGGTGGTTGTAGTAGTAGTGGTAGTGATGATGATGTGGTGGTGGTGGTTGTTGTAGTAGTAGTGATAATGATGTGTGGTGGTGGTTTGAAGTAGTAGTGGCAGTGATGATGTGGTGCGGTGGTGATTGTAGTAGTAGTGGTCGTGATGAAGATGCGGTGGTGATGGTTTGTAGTGTGTGTGGATGTTGTGGTGTGTTTGTGTGTTTGAAGAGAGAGAGAGAGAGAGAGAGAGAGAGAGAGAGAGAGAGAGAGAGAGTGCTAAAAGTACATCAAGTGATAAGTAGAGCAACACGAACTTTAACAACTAACGAGGCTAAAGTTTGAGGTCGAAGTATATGTTAAGAGCTATTATTGGCAAGTACAGGAAGGTGAATATGAAAATTAATCCAGCGAGCTCAATTTATTGATTTGTGTATGTGTGCGTGTGTATGTGTGTGTGTTTGTGTTTGTGTGAAGGTGAAGAGAAGAGAGAAGAGAGAGAGAGAGAGGAGAAGAGAAAGAGAGAGAGAGAGAAAGAGGAAGAAAGACAGAAAGAGAAGAAAGAAGAGATAGTAGATAGAAGAAGTGAGAGAGGAGATAGATAGAGAGATAGATAGAAAGATAGAGATAGAGAGAGAGAGAGAGTGAGAGAGAGAAATTTGAGCTAAATTTGTTTAAAGGGTTTTTACGGTGCTTGCAACACTGGTTGCAGTAGTATTGGTGGTGGTAGGGTGCGTGTGGTGTTTGTAATACATGTAGTAGTTGCAGGGATAGTGATGTGATGTGGTGTATAAATGATAATAAATAATGGTTGTAGTTGTCGTGGCATGGATGGTGATTGGTGTTGTGCAGTAGTGGGTATGGGATGTGATGTGGGGGTTTTTTGCAGTATGTGTCGGGATGGTGATGTATTGTATAGTAGTGATAGTGATGGTTTGTAGTAGTTGATGATGTGGTGTGGTTTAAAGGTGGTTGTTAGTTGTAGAGTAGCATGGTGATGATGACATATGGTGGGGGTTGTTGTAGAGGGGTTTGTAAGGGAGTGGTGGTTTTGAATAGTGTATTTTTGGAAAGTTTGTTTTTGGGGGGGGAAGGTGGTTTTTTTTTTTTTTTAAAAATTTTTTAAACGGCGTTTGCAAATTTTTAAAATACCGGGGCCAGAAAAAAGGAAAAAAAGGGGGATAGAAAAAAATTCCCAAATTTAAAATTTAAAAAGCACCCAAGAAAATAAAAAAAGGGGGAAGGGAAAAATAGGGTTCGGAAATTCCAAGAAA
Source organism: Berghia stephanieae (assembly GCF_034508935.2). NCBI lineage: Eukaryota > Metazoa > Mollusca > Gastropoda > Nudibranchia > Aeolidiidae > Berghia > Berghia stephanieae. The sequence continues at coordinate 28,527,534 of NC_088373.1, read as the reverse complement.
ACCACCAAGAAACATTTTGGGGATAAACCTTTTAAAAAGGGCCATCCGACACAAGCACAAATCCAAAAAAAGAGAAAAAACCCCCCAAAAAGCTTACATTACCATTAAAAAAAACCCAAATTTTAAAACAAAAAAAGAGATAAATTAAAAAGGGAAAAAAAATCATCCCCAAAAAAAAAACCATTAAACTGTTTCCCCTCACCGGGCTCCGACCCCCCCGGGAAAAAACCAAGTAATCTCTTTGCAATTCCAAGACAAAGAAAAAGCTTTTTTGGGATAAGATAAAAGGGGAAGAAGACACAGATGTCCCCTCCCGCCCGCCGGGGAGGTCAAAACCCCACCCAGTGTGTGTTTGGAATAGGGGTAGTGAGGGTTTTGGGGTTAAGTATGAAGTATGAATGGGGGTGAGGGGTTGCTCGGTGGGGTTTTAAATGATGTTGGGGGTGGGGGTTGAAAAGTAGTGGTAGTATGATAGGGGGGTTTGTTTAAAAGAAAGGGAGATGGGGGGTTTTTTAGTTATGAAGTAAGAGAGTGGTGGTGCCCGGTTGCTGCTGTAGTGGAATGATGTGTTGGTGGTATTTTAAGTTTTAAGGGAAAGAGTTGTGGTGGGGTTTAAAGGATTTGGACGGGGGGGGGGGGGGGGAGAAATCCTTGGAAAAATTAAAAATCCCCGGGAATTGGAGGAATTTTTCCCAACCCGAATTTTTCCCCAAACCCGGGTTGGGTTTTTCCGGTAAAACCGGGAGTTTTGGAAACCAAAACCAAAAATCTGGAAATGGTTAAAATACAGTTGAAATGTACAACACTTTTTAAAAATAATCCAATATTACCTTTTATTATTCATTTTTATGAAAATTTAAAAAATTAAATAAAACCCCCAAATTTTTTTTTTTTTTTTTAAATGCCGACAATTATATGACATTGCTAATTTTTTAAGAATTTTTTTTTTTAAAATAAAAACAATAAAAAAAAAAAATTTTTAATGTGAAAAACTTTAAATCTTATTATCGGGGAAAAGGGGTTTAAAATTAAAAAAAGAATTTAAAAAATTTTAAAGTACATTTTTGAAACTATGTAAGCCGGGGGCAGGGAAAAAATACAAAAGGGAGGGGAAAAAAGGGGAATGAAAAAAAAACCACCAAACCCCACACAACACACCCCCCAAACACCCCCCGGGAGAGCGCGACAAAAGGAAAAAGGGGAGAGGAAGAGAGAGAAGAGAAGAGAGAAAGAAAAAAGAGGAGCGAGGGGGAGGGGGAAAAGAAAAGTAATCATTGTCAATAAACGGAAACTTTTGACCAATTTGTTTTGAAATTTAAAAAAGGGGCTTAAATTTTTTCCTTGCATTTGGTTCCTTTTTGAAAAGATGACAGCTTCAGGGGGAGGGGGGGGGTTATTGGTAATACTTACATAAAACTGTTTTTTGAACCTCCAAGTTTTTTTCCCCCACATTGTTTTTGTCTAAAAAGACCCCCCTCGCCTTTTTTTCAATAATCCCAAAAAAGCACAAAAAAAACGAACACTCCTCTCTCCTTCTCTTTTTATTTTTTCTCCCCCCCTTTTTAATCTATCATCCCCCTTTTCCCCTCTCTTTTTTCTCCCCTCATTTTTTTTATTATATATATTAAAATAAAATATATAAAATATATATATATAATCCTTTAAAAGGGCCTGCCCCCTTTTTTTTTTTTTTCCCTATCCATACTTTTAATTTTTTTCATGCTCTTTTTACAAATTCTGCTTTAAAAATGTTTATCCTAAAACAATCTCTGTAAAAAAAATTCAATCAGAATAAAAAAAGAGGAAAAAGGCCCCTAAACCTCGATCTTTAACCAATGCGCTAGACAAATAAAAAAAGACTTGGTGCGTATAAAAACCCAAACACATCCAGAACACACGGATGCG